>NC_074665.1:36025653-36625653 GCF_029448725.1 Salvelinus fontinalis
CACATACACACTGGACACACACACACACACACTGGATACACACTGGATACACACACACTGGACACACACACACACACACTGGACACACACACACACTGGACACACACACACACACACACACACTGGACACACACACACACACACACTGGACACACACACACACACACTGGACACACACACACACACACTGGACACACACACACACACACTGGACACACACACACACACACTGGACACACACTGGACACACACTGGACACACACTGGACACACACTGGACACACACACACTGGACACGGACACACACTGGACACACACACACTGGACACACACACACTGGACACGGACACACTGGACACGGACACACACACTGGACACACACACTGGACACACACACTGGACACAGACACACACACACACTGGACACAGACACACACACACACACTGGACACAGACACACACACTGGACACAGACACACACAC
The DNA here is from genome assembly GCF_029448725.1 of Salvelinus fontinalis. Taxonomy (NCBI): domain Eukaryota; kingdom Metazoa; phylum Chordata; class Actinopteri; order Salmoniformes; family Salmonidae; genus Salvelinus; species Salvelinus fontinalis. Next base: position 36,026,136 of record NC_074665.1, read on the forward strand.
TGGACACAGACACACACACACACACTGGACACAGACACACACACACACACTGGACACAGACACACACACACACACTGGACACAGACACACACACACACACTGGACACAGACACACACACACACTGGACACAGACACACACACACACACACACACTGGACACAGACACACACACACACACTGGACACAGACACACACACACACACTGGACACAGACACACACACACACACTGGACACAGACACACACACACACACACTGGACACAGACACACACACTGGACACAGACACACACACACACACTGGACACAGACACACACACACACACACTGGACACAGACACACACACACACACTGGACACAGACACACACACACACACTGGACACAGACACACACACACACACTGGACACAGACACACACACACACACTGGACACAGACACTGGACACACACACTGGACACACACACTGGACACACACACTGGACACACACACTGGACACACACACTGGACACACACACTGGACACACACACACACTGGACACAGACACACTGGACACAGACACACACACACTGGACACACACACACACACACACACACACTGGACACAGACACACACACTGGACACAGACACACACACACAGACACACTGGACACACACACACTGGACACACACACACTGGACACACACACACTGGACACACACACACACTGGACACAGACACACACTGGACACAGACACACACACACACTGGACACACACACACTGGACACACACACACACTGGACACACACACACACTGGACACACACACACACACTGGACACACACACACACTGGACACACACACACTGGACACACACACACTGGACACACACACACACTGGACACACACACACACTGGACACACACACACTGGACACACACACACACACACACACTGGACACAGACACACACACTGGACACAGACACACACACACTGGACACAGACACACACACACTGGACACACACACACACACACTGGACACACACACACACACACACACACACTGGACACACACACAGACACACTGGACACAGACACACTGGACACACACACACTGGACACACACACACTGGACACACACACACTGGACACACACACACACTGGACACACACACACACTGGACACACACACACACTGGACACACACACACACTGGACACACACACACACTGGACACACACACACACACTGGACACACACACACACTGGACACACACACACACTGGACACACACACAACACACCACACAGTCAGCATATACCGTTGTCCAAGTGGTGGTAAGAATGTTTGTCTTAACTAGCCTGATAAGTCCAACATGTCTGATATAAACATTGACATAAACCCTCTACATACTTAAGTTTCTCCAGTCTGCAGTGTGGATCCTCCAGTCCAGCAGAGAGCAGTATGACTCCTGAGTCTCCTGGGTGATTGTAGCTCAGGTCCATCTCTCAGGTGTGAGGGGTTTGACCTCAGAGCTGAGAGCTGAGACCAGAGAAGCACAGCCTTCCTTTGTGACTAGACAGTGTGACAACCTGCAAAGAGTCAAGTCATATTAAAACCACACTGGTATTCTTTGGTGGTGAAAATAGTGGCAGTATATTTGTTTCAAAATTTCCAGATATATCAGTGTCTTGAAACCTGACATATCTATTCATAAATGGATATCTCATTATTATTTGTTTTACTCACTGCTTTAGCACACTCTGCCAAACCGGATGTCTTAGCCGTGTCTGAATCCTGGCTTAGGAAAACTACCAAAAACCCTGAAATCGCCATCGCTAACTATAACATTTTCCGCCAAGATAGAACTGCCAAAGAGGGCGGTGATGCAATCTAGAGCAAAGATAGCCTGCAGAGTTCTGTATTACTATCCAAGTCTGTACACAAACAATTCAAGCTTCTACTTCGAAAAATTCATCTTTCCAGAAACAAGTCTCTCACTGTTGCCGCTTGCTATAGACCTCCCTCTGCCCCCCAGCTGTGCCCTGGACACCATATGTCAATTGATTGCTCCCCATCTATCTTCTGAGCTCGTGATACTAGGTGACCTAACCCGGGACATGCTTAACACCCCGGCCATCCTACAATCTAAGCTTGATGCCCTCAATCTCACTCAAATGATCAATTAACCTACCAGGTACAACTCCAAATCTGTAAACATGGGCACCATCATAGATGTCATCCTATCTAACTCGCCCTCCAAATACACCTCTGCTGTTTTCAATCAAGATCTCAGCGATTACTGCCTCATTGCCTGCATCCGTAATGGGTCTGCGACCAAACGACCACCCCTCATCACTGTCAAACGCTCCCTAAAACACTTCTGCGAGCAGGCCTTTCTAATCGACCTGGCCGGGGTATCCTGGAATGACATTGACCTCATCCCGTCAGTAGATGATGTCTGGCTATTCTTTAAAAGTGCCTTCCTCACCATCCTAAATAAGCATGCAAAAAAAAATTTGAACTAGAAATAGATATAGTCCTTGGTTCACTCCAGACCTGTCTGCACTTGACCAGCACAAAAGCATCCTGTGGCGTTCTGCATTAGCATCGAATAAATTGCATCCTGTAGTACTAACTCCAAAAGTTCTGGGACACTGTAAAGTCCATGGAGAATAAGAGCACCTCCTCCCAGCTGCACACTGCTCTGAGGATAGGAAACACTGTCACCACCGATAAATCCACTATAATTGAGAATTTCAATAAGCATTTCTCTACGGCTGGCCATGCGTTCCACCTGGCTACCCTTACCCCGGTGAACTGCCCGGCACCCTCCACAGCAACCCGCCAACCCCCCCCCCCCCCAATTTCTTCTTCACCCAAATCCAGATAGCTGATGTTGTGAAAGAGCTGCAAAATCTGTACCCCTACAAATCAGCCGGGCTAGACAATCTGGACCCTCTCTTTCTAAAATAATCTGCCAAAATTGTTGCAACCCCTATTACTAGCCTGTTCAACCTCTATTTCATATCGTCTGAGATTCCCAAAGATTGGAAAGCTGCCGCGATCATCCCCCTCTTCAAAGGGGGTGACACTCTAGACCCAAACTGCTACAGACCTATATCTATCCTACCCTGTCTTTCTAAGGTCTTCGAAAGCCAAGTTAACAAACAGATTACCAACCATTTCGAATCCCACCATACCTTCTCAGCTATTCAATCTGGTTTCAGAGCTGGTCATGGGTGCACCTCAGCCACGCTCAATGTCCTAAACGACATCATAACCGCCATCGATAAGAGACATTACTGTGCAGCCGTTTTCATCGACCTGGCCAAGGCTATCGACTCTTTCAATCACCACATTCTTATTGGCAGACTCGACAGCCTTGGTTTCTCAAATGACTGCCTCGCCTGGTTTACCAACTACTTCTCTGATAGAGTTCAGTGTGTCAAATTGGAGGGCCTGTTGTCCGGACCTCTGGCAGTCTCTATGGGTGTGCCACAGGGTTCAATTCTCAGGCCGACTCTTCTCTGTATACATCAATGATGTCGCTCTTGCTGCTGGTGATTCTCTGATCCACCTCTACGTATACGACACCATTCTGTATACATCTGGCCCTTCTTTGGACACTGTTGTTAGGGCTGTCTCTCTCCTCATCCTCGGACGAGGAGAGGAGAGAAGGATCATCAGACCAAAATGCAGCTTTCGGGAAATAAGCCATCCTTTTATTTAACACGACGATGGCAACACGAAACAAAACACTTTCAAATATACAAAACAAGAAAACGACGTTGACGAAACCTGAACATAAACTTACATAACTAAACGTAAACTCACGGACAGGAAACAGACGACATCAAAATAAACGAACAGCCAAACAGTCCCGTATGGTACATACATTCGATGACACAGGAGACAATCACCCACAAACAAACAGTGAGAACACCCTACCTAAATATGACTCTTAATTAGAGGAGAACGCAAAACACCTGCCTCTAATTAAGAGCCATACCAGGCAACCAAAACCAACATAGAAACAGATAACATAGACTGCCCACCCAAAACACATGCCCTGACCTAAACACATACAAAAACAACATAAAACAGGTCAGGACCGTTACAGAACCCCCCCCCCCTCAAGGTGCGAACGCCGGGCGCACCAGCACAAAGTCCAGGGGAGGGTCTGGGTGGGCAGTTGACCACGGTGGTGGCTCCGGCTCTGGACGCTGTCCCCACACCACCATAGTCACTCCCCGCTTCTGTCTTCCCCTCCCAATGACCACCCTAAAACTAACATCCCCTAAATAAACGGCCAGCACCGGGAGAAGGAGCAGCACCGGGACAAGGGGCAGCACCGGGACAAGGGGCAGCACCGGGACAAGGGGCAGCACCGGGACAAGGGGCAGCACCGGGATAAAGACCAGCACCGGGACAAGGGGCATCACCGGGACAAGGGGCAGCACCGGGACAAGGGGCAGGTCCCGGCCGAGGGACTCTGGCAGATCCCGGCCGAGGGACGGCTCTGGCAGGTCCCGGCCGAGGGACGGCTCTGGCAGGTCCCGGCCGAGGGACGGCTCTGGCAGGTCCCGGCCGAGGGACGGCTCTGGCAGGTCCCGGCCGAGGGACGGCTCTGGCAGGTCCCGGCCGAGGGACGGCTCTGGCAGGTCCCGGCCGAGGGACGGCTCTGGCAGGTCCCGGCCGAGGGGCGGCTCTGGCAGGTCCCGGCCGAGGGACGGCTCTGGCAGGTCCCGGCCGAGGGACGGCTCTGGCAGGTCCCGGCCGAGGGACGGCTCTGGCAGGTCCCGGCCGAGGGACGGCTCTGGCAGGTCCCGGCCGAGGGACGGCTCTGGCAGGTCCCGGCCGAGGGACGGCTCTGGCAGGTCCCGGCCGAGGGACGGCTCTGGCAGGTCCCGGCCGAGGGACGGCTCTGGCAGGTCCCGGCCGAGGGACGGCTCTGGCAGGTCCCGGCCGAGTGACGGCTCTGGCAGATCCCGGCCGAGGGACGGCTCTGGCAGGTCCCGGCTGGACGGCTCTGGCAGGCCCCGGCTGGACGGCTCTGGCAGGCCCGGCTGGACGGCTCTGGCAGGCCCCGGCTGGACGGCTCTGGCAGGCCCTGGCAGGACGGCTCTGGCTGGTCATGGCAGGACGGCTCTGGCTGGTCATGGCAGGACGGCTCTGGCTGGTCATGGCAGGACGGCTCTGGCTGGTCATGGCAGGACGGCTCTGGCTGGTCATGGCAGGACGGCTCTGGCTGGTCATGGCAGGACGGCTCTGTAGGGAGGAGAAGGAGAGACAGCCTGGTGCGTGGTCTAGGCACTGGCTGCGCTGGAGAGGAGGAAACAGCAGGAGAGAGAACCCGGAGAGACAGCCAGGTACGAGGGGCTGCCACCGGAGGACTGGTACATGGAGGTGGCACCGGGTCTACCGGACCGTGAAGGAGGACACGTGCTCTTGAGCACCGAGCCTCCCCAACCCTACCAGGTTGAATGGTCCCCGTAGCCCTGCCAGTGCGGCGAGGTGGAATAGCCCGCACTGGGCTATGCAGGCGAACCGGGGACACCACCTGTAAGGCTGGTGCCATGTACACCGGCCCGAGGAGACGTACTGGAGGCCAGATACGTTGGGCCGGCTTCATGACATTCAGCTCGATGCCCAACTTAGCCCTCCCAGTGCGGCAAGGTGGAATAGCCCGCACTGGGCTAAGCACGCGTACTGGGGACACCGTGCGCTTTACCGCATAACACGGTGTCTTACCAGTACGACGCCTTCTACCTCCACGGTAAGCACGGGGAGTTGGCTCGGGTATCCTACCCGGCTTTGCCACACTCCTCGTGTGCCCCCCCCCAAGACATTTTTTGGTCTGACTCACGGGCTCCCAACCGCGTCGACGCGCTGCCTCCTCATACCAGCGCCTCTCAGCCTTCGCTGCTTCCAACTCCTCCTTGGGACGGCGATATTCCCCTGGCTGAGCCCAGGGTCCTCTACCGTCCAGGATCTCCTCCCAAGTCCAGGAGTCCTTTTTGCTCAGTTGAGCACTCCCTTGCCGCTTGGTCCTAGTTTGGTGGGTGATTCTGTTAGGGCTGTCTCTCTCCTCATCCTCGGACGAGGAGAGGAGAGAAGGATCATCAGACCAAAATGCAGCTTTCGGGAAATAAGCCATCCTTTTATTTAACACGACGATGGCAACACGAAACAAAACACTTTCAAATATACAAAACAAGAAAACGACGTTGACGAAACCTGAACATAAACTTACATAACTAAACGTAAACTCACGGACAGGAAACAGACGACATCAAAATAAACGAACAGCCAAACAGTCCCGTATGGTACATACATTCGACGACACAGGAGACAATCACCCACAAACAAACAGTGAGAACACCCTACCTAAATATGACTCTTAATTAGAGGAGAACGCAAAACACCTGCCTCTAATTAAGAGCCATACCAGGCAACCAAAACCAACATAGAAACAGATAACATAGACTGCCCACCCAAAACACATGCCCTGACCTAAACACATACAAAAACAACATAAAACAGGTCAGGACCGTTACAACTGTGTTAACTAACCTCCAGACGAGCTTCAATGCCATACAACTCTCCTTTTGTGGCCTCCAACTGCTCTTAAACGCAAGTACAACTAAATGCATGCTATTCAACCGATCACTGCCCGCACCTGCTCACCCATCCAGCATCATTACTCTGGATGGCTCCGACTTAGAATACGTGGACAACTACAAATACCTAGGTGTCTGGTTAGACTGTAAACTCTCCTTCCAGACTCACATTAAGCATCTCCAATCCAAAATTAAATCTAGAATCGGCTTCCTATATTGCAACAAAGCATCCTTCACTCATGCTGCCAAACATACCCTCGTAAAACTGACCATTCTACCGAACCTCGACTTCGGTGATGTCATCTATAAAATAGCCTCCAACACTCTACTCAACAAACTGGATGCAGTCTATCACAGTGCCATCCATTTTGTCACCAAAGCCCCATACATTACCCACCATTGCGACCTGTATGCTCTCGTTGGTTGGCCCTCGCTTCATACTCGTCGCCAATCCCACTGGCTACAGGTTATCTCCAAGTCTCTGCTAGGTAAAGCCCCGCCTTCTCAGCTCACTGGTCACCATAGCAGCACCCAAGTGTAGCACGTGCTCCAGCAGGTATATCTCACTGGTCACCCCCAAAGCCAATTCCTTCTTTGGTCGTCTTTCCTTCCAGTTCTCTGCCGTCTGAGATTCCAATGACTGGAACGAACTGCAAAAATCTCTGAAGTTGGAGACTCATATCTCCCTCACTAGCTTTAAGCACCAGCTGTCAGAGCAGCTCACATCTGTACATAGTCCATCTGTAAACAGCCCATCTATCTACCTACCTCATCCCCATACTGTATTTATTTATTTATCTTGCTCCTTTGCACCCCAGTATCTCTACTTGCACATTCATCTTCTGCACATCTACCATTCCAGTGTTTAATTGCTATATTGTAATTACTTTGCCACAATGGCCTATTTATTGCCTTAATTCCCTTATCTTACCTCATTTGCACTCACTGTATATAGACTTTTTGTTTTCTTTTGTTCAACTGTATTATTGACTATGTTTTGTTTATTCCATGTGTAACTCTGTGTTGTTGTATGTGTCGAATTGCTACAACAAAACATGCTAACCTGTCACTATTACCAATGACAGAGGCTACAACAAAACATGCTAACCTCTCACCATTACCAATAACAGAGGCTACAACAAAACATACTAACCTCTCCCCATTACAAATAACAGAGGCTACAACAAAACATGCTAACCTCTCACCATTTCCAATAACAGAGGCTACAACAAAACATGCTAACCTTTCAACATTACCAATAACAGAGACAACAACAAAACATGCTGACCTCTCACCATTACCAATAACAGAGGCTACAACAAAACATACTAACCTCTCACCATTACCAATAACAGAGGTTACAACAAAACATGCTGACCTCTCACCATTACCAATAACAGAGGCTATAACAAAACATGCTAACCTCTCACCATTACCAATAACAGAGACTACAACAAAACATGCTAACCTCTCACCATTACCAATAACAGAGACTACAACAAAACATGCTAACCTCTCACCATTACCAATAACAGAGGGGGTATGGTCTTTGTGCCTCTGTAACTTTCTCATTCATCATCATTCAAGATTCTTTCATAATTATTCATAATCATGGTAGCATCCAAATGAATGTAGAAGTGTTCAGAAACATCTATTCTTACTGACAATACAAGTGAAGATACTCTAAAATGACAGGACATTATTCACCATTCAGTTTCTATTAGGAAAAATATCATCCAAAACACAACCAAGACAAACTGCAAATGAATTCAACAAATGAATCGCAAGCTTGATGTAAATCACTGCAAGTAAAGAATATTGGATTAAACACAACATTTTTGACAAAATTAATTTGTCCAAATAATTAAGACTAAACGGTAAAATATATATGTATGAATACCTTTAAATTAAAGGTGACATTCTGTACTGTTGCCTAATAGGAGACATTCTATCTCAAATCCAAATGCTGGAGCATAGCACCAAATTTAAAACTGTAAGCTTCACTGTCCAAACACATATGGTGTGGACAATGTGTGCCTCGTAAACACTACAGGAATACTGACCTCAGAGTCTGCAGTTTACAGTGGGGATTCCCCAGTCCAGCAGAGAGCAGCTTCACTGCTGAATCCTTCAGGTCATTGTTACTCAGATCCAGCTCTCTCAAGTGTGAGGGGTTTGACTCCAGCGCTGAGGCCAGAGAAGCACAGCCTTCCTCTGTGACTCCACAGCCTGACAGCCTGACAAAGAAATCATCATGACTTCAAAAGCACACTGTTAATTTAACACCAGTAGTGTAGAAGGACAATGGCAGGTGCATTTGGATTTTCTCTCAAACAGCACACAGATTCAACTTCTGTCTCCTACATAGTCTCCTGGAATTGTATGGTCATAATGTTATGCTAATGTGAACATCAATGCATTTATTCAATATGTTTTTCAATTTAATATTATATACATATTATATAATACATGTTTTTCTAGAAACTGAATATTTCTTCCTGATGATTAGTTATTTTTTGTCATTTTATTTACTCACAGAGCAACTTTGACCACTGGCAGCAGCCTCAGAAGACCTTCCTCTGATCTGGGGTATTTCTTCAGGTCAAACACATCCAGCTCCTTTTCTGAAGTCAGCAACACAAAGACCAGAGCTGACCACTGTGCAGATGACAATTTGGCTTCTGAGAGACTTCCTGATCTCAGGTAGAATTGGATCTCCTCCACTAGAGAATGGTCATTCAGTTCATTCAGACAGTGGAACAGATTGATGGACCTCTCTGGAGAGGGATTCTCCCTGATCTTCTCCTTGATGTACTTGACTGTTTCTTCATGGCTCTGTGAGCTGCTTCTTGTCTTTGTCAGTAGACCTCGTAAGTGCTTCTGATTGGACTCCATTGAGAGGCCCAGAAGGAAGCGGAGGAACAGGTCCAGGTTTCCCGTCTCACTTTGTAAGGCTTTATCCACAGCACTCTTGTAGAAAGTAACTTCAGATTTGTCTTTTGTTTTCAGTTTGTCCATTAGATTATCATTGTTGTTGATGAATGAGAGGAACACATATACCGCAGCCAGAAACTCCTGAATGCTCAGATGAACAAAGCGGTACACCTTGTAATGGTACAGCCCACATTCCTCTTTAAAGAGCTGTGTGCACAATCCTGAGTTGACATTCATTGACATCAATGCCAGCCTCTTTCAGGTCTTCTTCATAGAAAATCAGATTGCCATTCACAAGCTGCTGAAAAGCCAGTTTTCCCAGTGACAGAATGCTCTCCTTATTCCAGTGTGGACCTGTCTCTTCTTTCCCAAGATACTTTTAATTCTTCTGTTTGGTATGAAACACCACAAGGTGTGTGTACATCTCAGTCAGAGTCTTGGGCATCTCTTCTCTCATATGTTTCAGCATGTGTTCAAGGACAATTGCAAGAATCCAACAGAAGACTGGAATGTGGCACATGATGTGGAGGCTCCTTGATGTCTTTATGTGTGAGATGATTCTGCTGGCCAGGTCCTCATCACTGAATCTCTTCCTGAAGTACTCCTCCTTTTGTAGGTCATTGAACCCTCGTACCTCTGTCACCTGGTCAACACACCCTGAAGGGATCTTATTGGCTGCTGCAGGTCGGGTAGTTGTCCAGAGGAGAGCAGAGGGAAGCAGATTTCCCCTGATGAGATTTGTCAGCAGAACATCCATTGAGGTTGACTCTGTGACGTCACAATAGATCTTGTTCTTCTGGAAGTCTAGGGGCAGTCGGCACTCATCCAGATCATCGAAGATGAACAGAACTTTGTACTTGTCGTAGTTGGAGATTCTTGATGGTTTTGTTTCCATTGAGAAGTGATTGAGAAGTACATACAGTAAAACACTATGCTACATGGGTTACAGTACATAGAGTAGGACACTATGCTACTCTACATGTAAATATGGGTTACAGTACATACAGTAGGACATTATGCTACTCTACATGTAAACTTGGGTTACAGTACATACAGTAGGACACTATGCTACCCTACATGTAAACATGGGTTACAGTACATAGAGTAGGAAAATATGCTACTCTACATGTTAACATGGGTTACAGTACATACAGTATGTCACTATACTACTCTACATGTAAACATGGGTTACAGTACATACAGTAAGATACTATGCTACTCTACATGTAAACATGGTTTACAGTACATACAGTAGGACTCTATGCTACTCTCATGTAAACATGGGTTACAGTACATACAGTAGGAACTATGCTACTCTACATTTTAACATGGGTTACAGTACATACAGTAGGACACTATGCTAGTCTACAAGTAAACATTGGTTACACTACATACAGTAGGACAATATGCTACTCTACAGATAAACATGGGCTACATTACATAGAGCAGGACACTGTTACATGGGTTATGGTACATACAGTAGGACATTATGCTACTCTACATGTAAACATGGGTTACAGTACATACAGTAGGACACTATGCTACTCTACAGGTCAACATGGGCTACAGTGCATACAGTAGAACACTATGCTACATGGGTTACAGTACATACAGTAGGACACTATGCTACTGTACATGTTAACATGGGTTACAGTACATACAGTAGGACACTATGTTACATGGGTTACAGTACATACAGTAGGACACTATGCTACTCTACATGTTAACATGGGTTACAGTACATACAGTAGGACACTATGTTACATGGGTTACAGTACATACAGTATGACACTATGCTACTCTACATGTAAACATGGGCTACAGTACATACAGTAGGAAACTATTCTACATGTAAACATGGGTTACAGTACATACAGTAGGACACTATGCTACTCTCATGTAAACATGGGTTACAGTACATACAGTAGGAAACTATGCTACTCTACATGTTAACATGGGTTACAGTACATACAGTAGGACACTATGCTACATGGGTTACAGCACATACAGTAGGAAACTATGCTACTCTACATGTAAACATGGGTTACAGTACATACAGTAGGACACTATGCTACTCTACATGTAAACATGGGTTACAGAACCTACAGTAGGACACTATGCTACTCTACATGTAACCATGGGCTACAGTACATACAGTAGGACCCTATTCTACATGTTAACATGGGTTACAGTACATACAGTAGGACACTATGCTGCTTTACATGTTAATGAGGGTTACAGTACATACAATAGGACACTATGCTACATGGGTTACAGTACATACAGTAGGACACTATGCTACTCTACATGTTAACATGGGTTACTGTACATACAGTAGGACACTATGCTGCTTTATATGTAAACATTGGTTACAGTACATACAGTAAGAAACTATGCTACTCTACATGTAAACATGGTTTACAGTACATGCAGTAGGACACTATGCTACATGTGGAACAGTACATACAGTAGGACACTATGCTACTTTACATGTTAACATGGTTACAGTACAAACAGTAGGACACTATGCTACTCTACGTGTAAACATGGGTTACAGTGCATACAGTAGGACACTATGCTACTCTACATGTAAACATGGGTTACAGTACATACAGTGGGACACCATGCTACATGGGTTACAGTACATACAGTAGGACACTTTGCTACTATTCATGTAAACATGGGTTACAGTACATACAGTAGGACACTATGCTACTCTACATGTAAACTTGGGTTACAGTACATACAGTAGGACACTATGCTACCCTACATGTAAACATGGATTACAGTAAATACAGTATATCACTATACTACTCCACATGTAAACATGGGCTACAGTACATACAGTAGGACACTATGATACATGGGTTACAGTACATACAGTAGGACACTATGCTACTCTACATGTTAACATGGGTTACAGTACATACAGTAGGACACTATTCTGCTTTACATGTTAACGTGGGTTACAGTACATACAGTAGGACACTATGCTACTCTACATTTAAACATGGGTTACAGTACATACAGTAGGACACCATGCTATATGGGTTACAGTACATACAGTAGGACACAATGCTACTCTATATGCAAACATGGGTTACAGTACATACAGTAGGAATATATGCTACTCTACATGGTAACATGTGTTACAATACATACAGTATGACACTATTCTACTCCACATGTAAACATGGGCTACAGTACATACAGTAAGATACTATGCTACTCTACATGTAAACATGGTTTACAGTAGGACCCTATGCTACTCTCATGTAAACATGGGTTACAGTACATACAGTTGGAACTATGCTACTCTACATTTTAACACGGGTTACAGTACATACAATAGGAAACTATGATACTGTACATGTTAACATGGGTTACAGTACATACAGTAGGACACTATGCTACTCTACATGTTAACATGGGTTAAAGGACCTACAGTAGGACACCATGCTACATGGGTTACAGTACATACAGTAGGACACTATGCTACTCTACATGTTAACATGGTTACAGTACATACAGTAGGACACTATGCTACTCTACATGTAAACATGGGTTATAGTACATACAGTGGGACATTATGCTACTCTACATGTAAACATGGGTTAAAGTGCATACAGTAGGACACTATGCTACTATACATGTTAACATGGGTTACAGTACATAGAGTAGAACACTATCCTACTCTACATGTAAACATGGGTTACAGTACATAGAGTAGGACACTATGCTACTCTACATGTAAACATTGGTTACACTACATACAGTAGAACAATATGCTACTCTACAGGTAAACATGGGCTACAGTACATACAGCAAGACACTATGTTACATGGGTTATAGTACAAACAGTAGGACATTATGCTACTCTATATGTAAAAATGGGTTACAGTACATATAGTAGGACACTATGCTACTGTACATGTAAACATGAGTTACAGTACATACAGTAGGACACTATGCTACTGTACATGTAAACATGAGTTACAGTACATACAGTAGGACATTATGCTACTCTACATGTAAACATTGGTTACAGTACATACAGTAAAAAATATTATACTCTACATGTTAACATGGGTTACAGTATGACACTCTGCTACTCTACATGTAACCATGGTTTACAGTAGGACCCTATGCTACTCTCATGTAAACATGTGTTACAGTACATGCAGTAGGAAACTATGCTACATGGGTTACAGCACATACAGTAGGACACTATGCTACTCTACATGTAAACATGGGTTACAGTACATACAGTAGGACACTATGCTACATGGGTTACAGTACATACAGTAGGACACTATGCTACTCTACATGTAAACATGGGTTAAAGTACATACAGTAGCACACCATGCTTCATGGGTTACAGTACATACAGTAGGACACTGTGCTACTCTACATTTAAACATTGGTTACAGTACATACAATAGGAAACTATGCTACTGTACATGTTAACATGGGTTACAGTACATACAGTAGGACACTATGCTACTCTACATGTAAACATGGGTTACAGTACATACAGTAGGACACTATGGTACTGTACATGTTAACATGGGTTACAGTAAATACAGTAGGACACTATGCTACTCTACAGGTTAACATGGGCTACATTGGTTACAGTACATACACTATGCACATACAGTACATACACTGCTATACAGACACTATGCTACTCTACATGTAAACATGGGTTACAGTACATACAGTAGGACACTATGCTACTGTACATGTTAACATGGGTTACAGTACATACAGTGGGACACTATGCTACTGTACATGTTAACATGGGTTACAGTACATACAGTAGGACACTATGCTACATGGTTACATAACATACAGTAGGACACTATGCTACTCTCATGTAAACATGCGTTACAGTACATACAGTAGGATACTATGCTACTCTACATGTAACCATGGGCTACAGTACATACAGTAGGGCACTATACTACATGGGTTACAGTACATACAGTAGGACACTATGCTACTCTACATGTTAACATGGGTTACAGTACATACAGTAGGACACTATGCTACATGTAAACACGGGTTACAGTACATACAGTAGGACTCTATGCTACTGTACATGTTAACATGGGTTACAGTACATACAGTAGGACACTATGCTACATGGGTTGCAGTACATACAGTAGGACACTATGCTACTCTACATGTAAACATGGGTTAAAGTACATACAGTAGCACACCATGCTTCATGGGTTACAGTACATACAGTAGGACACTATTCTACTCTACATGTAAACATGGGTTACAGTACATACAGTAGGACACTGTGCTACTCTACATTTAAACATTGGTTACAGTACATACAATAGGAAACTATGCTACTGTACATGTTAACATGGGTTACAGTACATACAGTGGGACACTATGCTACTGTACATGTTAACATGGGTTACAGTACGTACAGTAGGACACTATGCTACATGGGTTACATAACATTCAGTAGGACACTGTGCTACTCTACATGTAAACATGGGCTACAGTACATACAGTAGGACACTATGCTACGTGGGTTACAGTACATAGTCGGACACGATGCTACTCTACATGTAAAAATGGGTTACAGTACATACAGTAGAAAATATGCTACTCTACATGTTAACATGGTTTACAGCACATACAGTAGGACACTATGCTACTCTACATGTAAACATGGGTTACAGTACATACAGTAGGACACTATGCTACTATACATGTAAACATGGGTTACACTACAAACAGTAGGACACTCAGCTACTCCACATGTTAACATGTGTTACAGTACATACAGTAGGACACTATCCTACTCTACAAGTAAACATGGGCTACAGTACATACAGTAGAACACTATGCTACATGGGTTACAGTATATACAGTAGGACATTATGCTACTCTACATGTCAACATGTGTTACAGTACATACAGTAGGACACTATGCTACCCTACATGTAAACATGGGTTACAGTACCTACAGTAGGACCCTATGCAACTCTACATGTAAACATGGGTTACAGTACATACAGTAAAAAATATTCTACTCTAAATGTTAACATGGGTTACAGTACATACAGTAGGACACTATGCTACATGGGTTACAGCACATACAGTAGGACACTATGCTACTCTACATTTAAACATTGGTTACAGTACATACAATAGGAAACTATGCTACTGTACATGTTAACATGGGTTACAGTACATACAGTAGGACACTATGCTACTCTACATGTAAACATGGGTTACAGTACATACAGTAGGACACTATGGTACTGTACATGTTAACATGGGCTACAGTACATACAGTAGAACACTATGCTACATGGGTTACAGTACATACAGTAGGACACTATGCTACTCTACATGTAAACATGGGTTACAGTACATACAGTAGGACAATATGCTACTGTACATGTTAACATGGGTTACAGTACATACAGTGGGACACTATGCTACTGTACATGTTAACATGGGTTACAGTACATACAGTAGGACACTATGCTACATGGGTTACATAACATACAGTAGGACACTATGCTTCATGGGTTACAGTACATACAGTAGGACACTATTCTACTATACATGTAAACATGGGTTACAGTACATACAGTAGGACACTATTCTACTCTACATGTAAACTTGGGTTACAGTACATAAAGTAGGAAAATATGCTACTCTAAATGTTAACATGGTTTACAGTACATACAGTATGTCGCTATACTACTCTACATGTAAACATTGGTTACAGTACATACAATAAGAAACTATGCTACTCTACATGTAAACATGGTTTACAGTACATGCAGTAGGACTCTATGCTACATAGGTTACAGTACATACAGTAGGACACTATGCTACTCTACATGTAAACATGGGTTACAGTACATACAGTAGGACACTATGCTACTCTACAGGTCAACATGGGCTACAGTACATACAGTAGAACACTATTCTACATGGGTTACAGTACATACAGTAGGACACTATGCTACTCTACAGGTCAACATGGGCTACAGTACATACAGTAGAACACTATTCTACATGGGCTACAGTACATACAGTAGGACACTATGCTACTCTCATGTAAACATGGGCTACAGTACATACAGTAGGACACTATGCTACATGGGTTACAGTACATACAGTAGGACACTATGCTACTCTACATGTAAACATGGGTTACAGTGCATCCAGTAGGACACTATGCTACTCTACATGTAAACATGGGCTACAGTACATACAGTAGGACACTATGCTACATGGGTTACAGTACATACAGTCGGACACGATGCTAATCTACATGTAAAAATGAGTTACAGTACATACAGTAGAAAATATGCTACTCTACATGTTTACATGGGTTACAGTACATACTATGCTCCTCTACATGTAAACATGGCCTACAGTACATACAGTAGGACACTATGCTACTCTACATGTAACCATGGGTTACACTACAAACAGTAGGACACTATGCTACTCTACATGTCAACATGTGTTACAGTACATACAGTAGGACACTATGCTACTATACATGTAAACATGGGCTACAGTACATACAGTAGAACACTATGCTACATGGGTTACAGTACATACAGTAGGACACTATGCTACTCTACATGTAAACATGGGCTACAGTACATACAGTAGAACACCATGCTACATGGGTTACAGTACATACAGTAGGACACTATGCTACTCTACATGTTAACATGTGTTACAGTACATACAGTAGGACACTATCCTACTCTACAAGTAAACATGGGCTACAGTACATACAGTAGGACACTATGCTACATGGGTTACAGTATATACAGTAGGACATTATGCTACTCTACATGTCAACATGTGTTACAGTACATACAGTAGGACACTATGCTACTCTACATGTAAACATGGGCTACAGTACATACAGTAGAACACCATGCTACATGGGTTACAGTACATACAGTAGGACACTATGCTACTCTACATGTAAACATGGGCTACAGTACATACAGTAGAACACCATGCTACATGGGTTACAGTACATACAGTAGGACACTATGCTACTCTACATGTAAACATGGGTTACAGTACATACAGTAGGACACTATGCTACTGTACATGTAAACATGGATTACAGTACATACAGTAGGACACCATGCTACATGGGTTACAGTACATACAGTAGGACACTATGCTACTCTACATGTAAACATGGGTTACAGTACATACAGTAGGACACTATAATACTCTACATGTAAATATGGGTTACAATACATACAGTAGGACACTATGCTTCTCTACATCTAAACATGGGTTACAGTACATACAGTTGGACACTATGCTACTCTACATGTAAACATGGGTTACAGTACATACAGTAGGAAACTATGCTACTCTACATGTAAATATGGGTTACAGTACATACAGCAGGGCACTATGCTACCCTACATGTAAACATTATTAGTATTTTGAATATTTAGTATTTTGAAAGTATTTTGAAAGTATTTTGAAAGTTGAAATACTTTTGAAAGTATTTTGAAAGTTAGTGTGCAATGATTGATTATACACCGCTCAAAAAAATAAAGGGAACACTTATGCAACACAATGTAACTCCAAGTCAATCCCTCTTCTGTGAAATCAAACTCTCCACTTAGGAAGCAACACTGATTGACAATAAATTCCACATGCTGTTGTGCAAATGGAATAGACAACAGGTGGAAATTGTAGGCAATTAGCAAGACACCCCCAATAAAGGAGTGGTTCTGCAGGTGGTGACCACAGACCACTTCTCAGTTCCTATGCTTTCTGGGTGATGTTTTGGTCACTTTTGAATGCTGGCGGTGCTTTCACTCTAGTGGTAGCATGCGACGGAGTCTACA
Organism: Salvelinus fontinalis; assembly: GCF_029448725.1. Taxonomy (NCBI): domain Eukaryota; kingdom Metazoa; phylum Chordata; class Actinopteri; order Salmoniformes; family Salmonidae; genus Salvelinus; species Salvelinus fontinalis. Next base: position 36,044,561 of record NC_074665.1, read on the forward strand.
ACCCACACAAGTGGCTCAGGTAGTGCAGCTCATCCAGGATGGCACAACAATGCGAGCTGTGGCAAGAAGGTTTGCTGTGTCTGTCAGCGTAGTGTCCAGAGCATGGAGGCGCTACCAGGAGACAGGCCAGTACATCAGGAGACGTGGAGGAGGCCGTAGGAGGGCAACAACCCAGCAGCAGGACCGCTACCTCCGCCTTTGTGCAAGGAGTAGCAGGAGGAGCACTGCCAGAGCCCTGCAAAATGACCTCCAGCAGGCCACAAATGTGCATGTGTCTGCTCAAACGGTCAGAAACAGACTCCATGAGGGTGGTATGAGGGCCCGACATCCACAGGTGGGGGTTGTGCTTACAGCCCAACACCGTGCAGGACGTTTGGCATTTGCCAGAGAACACCAAGATTGGCAAATTCGCCACTGGCGACCTGTGCTCTTCACAGATGAAAGCAGGTTCACGCTGAGCACGTGACAGACTTGACAGTCGGGAGACGCCGTGGAGAACGTTCTGCTGCCTGCAACATCCTCCAGCATGATCGGTTTGGTGGTGGGTCAGTCATGGTATGGTGTGGCATTTCTTTGGGGGGCCGCACAGCCCTCCATGTGCTCGCCAGAGGTAGCCTGACTGCGATTAGGTACCGAGATGAGATCCTCAGACCCCTTGTGAGACCATATGCTGGTGCGGTTGGCCCTGGGTTCCTCCTAATGCAAGACAATGCTAGACCTCATGTGGCTGGAGTGTATCAGCACTTCCTGCAAGAGGAATGAATTGATGCTATGGACTCGCCCGCCCATTCCCCAGACCTGAATCCAATTGAGCACATCTGGGACATCATGTCTCGCTCCATCCACCAACACCACGTTGCACCACAGACTGTCCAGGAGTTGGCGGATGCTTTAGTCCAGGTCTGGGAGGAGATGCCTCAGGAGACCATCCGCCACCTCATCAGGAGCATGCCCAGGCGTTGTAGGGAGGTCATACAGGCACGTGGAGGCCACACACACTCCTGAGCCTCATTTTGACTTGTTTTAAGGACATTACATCAAAGTTGGATCAGCCTGTAGTGTGCTTTTCCACTTTAATTTTGAGTGTGACTCCAAATCCAGACCTCCATGGGTTGATAAATGTGATTTCCATTGATAATTTTTGTGTGATTTTGTTGTCAGCACATTCAACTACGTAAAGAAAAAAGTATTTAATAAGAATATTTCATTCATTCAGATCTAGGATGTGTTATTTTAGTGTTCCCTTTTTTTTGAGCAGTGTATGTTCCTCTTGGATAGAAAACATGTGATAGAGTTTTGACAGAAGGATTAGATATTGAGTCGGGTTTGCCATGTTTTAGATAATGAGTCGGGTTTGCCGTGTTTTAATAGAGTTAGTGTATGTAGAGAAAGTTTTTTAGCATTTTGAAATGTAGAGTTGGTATTTAATGAACAAAATATGGTTTGAGCAGAAAAGTAACTATTTGGCTAATTGTGTGATGTAGGTGTGTTGCTGTGTTAAGAGTTTAGTAAAAGTATCATAAGTACAGGTAAACACTTAAAACGGTAAGACACTATGTTGGTGTTTCCTTTATTTTGGCAGTTACCTGTAGGTGTATGTTACTCATCACTGCAATCCATCTGTTGTTGTACTTTATGCTGGTCTACATTGACATAGATCTGTTGTTGTACTTTATGCTGGTGTTCATTGACGTAGATCTGTTGGTGTACTTTATCCTGTCTAGGACACACGTCAAAAATATATTTTTTAAATATTTAACTTTCACACATTAACAAGTCCAATACAGCAATTGAAAGATAAACATCTTGTGAATCCAGCCAACATGTCCGATTTTTTAAATGTTTTACAGCGAAAACACCACGTATTTTTATGTTAGCTCACCACCAAATACAAAAAAGCACAGACATTTCTTTCACAGCACAGGTAGCATGCACAAAACCCCCAAATAGAGATAGAATTAATCACTAACCTTTGAAATTCTTCATCAGATGAGTCATATAACATCATGTTACACAATACATTAAAAAAAATCTCAGTTTACATTGGCGCATTACATGCAGTAATGTTTTGATTCCAAAACATCTGGTGATTTTGCAGAAATACTCATAATAACCATTGATAAAAGATGCAAGTGTTATTCACATAATTAAAGATAAACTTATCATCTATGCAACCGCTGTGTCAGATTTCAAAATAAACTTTACGGAAAAGATTAATCTGAGAACGGCGTTTAGAGCACAATCCAGCCAAAGAAATAGTCGCCATTTTGGCGTCAACAAAAGCTACAAAAACACTATAAATATGCACTTACCTTCGAATAACTTCATCAGAAGGCACTCCCAGGATTCCCAGATCGACAATAAATGACTGAAAAGTTCCATAAAGCCCATCATTTAGCCACTTGTTGTTAGCATGTTCAGCCCAGGAATCCATTTTCATGACGCACGAACAATCCAGACAAAAACTCAAAAAGCTTCGTTACAGGTCATAGAAACAGGTCAAATGATGTTTGCAATCCATATTTAGTATGTGTTTTACATTAATCATCAATAAGGATCCAACCGGAGAATTTCATTGTCTGAAGAAAGAGCCTTGGAACGAGAGTCCTCTCTCTCCCTCGCACGCAAAACCATGTTACTCATCACTGCAATCCATCTGTTGTTGTACTTTATGCTGGTCTACATTGACATAGATCTGTTGTTGTACTTTATGCTGGTCTACATTGACATAGATCTGTTGTTGTACTTTATGCTGGTCTACATTGACATAGATTTCATACAATCATTGTCAGGACCCGGTGTGAGAAAGTCACTAATAAATCGGCAGAACCCAGAAGATGAGGCAGACACAGCAGTACTAGAGACGGTGGTTTAATCAAAGGAAAGATCTTCCGGCAAAAATATAAATCCACAACGTCCAAAACAAAAGCCAAGAGACAAAAATAGATATCTTCCAAAATACAAAGAAAATCCACAAAGTGGTAAGAACAGCAAGGGAAAAAACAAACCTCAAAAGACTAATCCAAAATAAACAAGAACAATACCAGAGAACCTCTGGAAACTCCAACAAGAGAAAAAGTTAACAGCAGGGCTGGGGCTGGGTGCTAACGTACAAACACTGAGCAAAGAACTGAGGAACACACAGGGTTTAAACACTAACAAGGAACACACAGGTGCAAACAATAATAGAGCAAGGAAAAAACAAAAGGTTCAAAAAAGGTGCAATGGGGACATCTAGTGACAAACCAGAACAGTCCTGGCCAAAACCTGACAATCATGTCGCTTACATACATTCTAATGCCTCAAATGAAAGTTTCATTGATAATTCAGTTGGTACTAAAATATAACATTTGTTGTAACTTTTGAGCCAATGATGTGTTACTGTACATTTCTGTTTTATTTAGTCCATTTTGTTATTTGTTCCATTGGTTGTGTGTGTGTGTGTGTGTGTGTGTGTGTGTGTGTGTGTGTGTGTGTGTGTGTGTGTGTGTGTGTGTGTGTGTGTGTGTGTGTGTGTGTGTGTGTGTGTGTGTTTGAGAGAGAGTGGGAGTGGGTGAGAGAACAGGCAGAACCTGATATGTTGATGAGTTGAGCGAACAAAAGTAACTTTCCACGACTGAATGATTATTTCAGACTCGGTTTCTATTGAGAGATAAAAGGTAAGACGACGATTGTTATGTGTATTAATATAGTTGAAGATATTGTAATGTGTATTCATATTGTTGAAGATATTGTTATGTGTATTCATATAGTTGATGATATTGTTATGTGTATTCATATAGTTGATGATATGGTTATGTGTATTCATATAGTTGATGATATTGTTATGTGTATTAATATAGTTGATGATATTGTTATGTGTATTAATATAGTTGATGATATTGTTATGTGTATTCATATAGTTGATGATATTGTTATGTGTTTTGATATAGTTGATGATATTGTTATGTGTATTCATATAGTTGATGATATTGTTATGTGTATTCATATAGTTGATGATATTGTTATGTGTATTCATATAGTTGATGATATTGTTATGTGTATTCATATAGTTGAGGATATTTTTCGTGGACAGTGTTATAATAGGCCTACTCTCCTTAAAATGTTTTCGATATAAATTAGATGCGTGGGGTGAATTTGTTCTGTGCCAATCTGTGTGCCCCAGGGTGATCGCTCCTACACTGTCTAGAATCTTTGGCTGTCCCCATAGGAGAACCCATTGTAGAACCCTTTTTGGTACTAGGTAGAACCCTTTTGGGTTCCATACAGAACCCTTTCCACAGAGGGTTCGACATGGAAGCCAGACGGGTTCTACCTGAAACCCAAAAGCGTTCTCCTATGGGGACAGCCGGAGGACTCGTTTGGAACCCTTGATTCTAAGAGTGTACTGTATCATAGGCCTATAGACTTTTCTTCTCAAAACAGGTTTAAAACACAACAAGCAACAAACAAACATTTTCTCTTTCTAATCTACGTTTTATGCTTTTCACTCAGTTGTGTGAAGGAGAGACAAATAAATATTGTGGAAAGCCTAAAAACAAATTACACTTCCTCAAAACAAGTTGTGTGTATTCATTAGCGCCCACCGTAGCAAAACGTTTTGCAACAGAAACCGTTTGGTCCACGTTGTACAGTGTTTGGAGTAAACTGTTAATGCAACATTTTAAAACTGTTGGCTGTGGAGTAAACTAATGAATACAACCCATGTTGTAACCTACGACTTGGCTGTTTATACCTGCCTGATGCTGAAACCTGATTGTAGCCTGAGGGGTATACAATGATGCAATCTAGATATACTGGTTTTCTAAAGTTAGCCAGCTTCAGTTAGCTTCACATTCCAGCTCAGGCCTCATCCATAAGAATATACAGAGCGCTAGTCATGAGGAAGGCGCTCTCTCAGCAGAATGGAAAATATCTCAATGACTTGACATGTTCTGGTTGTGAATTCAGACTACAAGGTGAGAATCCTCTCTCAGCAGAATTGAAAATATCTCAAAGACTTGACGTGTTTGGTTGTGTGCCTTTTTAAACCTCAAATACACAACAAGTTTTCTTCTGCAGTGGGGGGTTATCAAATTAAGATCCTACATCTGTGCATATTATTTTACATGGTGATATGGTGCTGCTAGTGATAGAAAACATTTAGAGAAGGAATAAAGACAGAAGAGTTTACACAAAGTTTCCATACATCATTATACACAACTAGATAGAGTGAGCATAGAGCTATAAGAGAATGAACAGTGGATATACACATATACAGTACAGTGGCTATACAGTTGATATACAGTACAGTGGCTATACAGTTGATAAACAGTACAGTGGATATACAGTTGATATACAGTACAGTGGATATACAGTTGATATACAGTACAGTGGCTATACAGTTGATATACAGTACAGTGGCTATGCAGTTGATATACAGTACAGTGGCTATACAGTTGATAAACAGTACAGTGGATATACAGTTGATATACAGTACAGTGGATATACAGTTGATATACAGTGCAGTGGATATACAGTTGATATACAGTACAGTGGATATACAGTACAGTGGCTATACAGTTGATATACAGTACAGTGGATATACAGTTGATATACAGTACAGTGGAGATACAGTACAGTGGCTATACAGTTGATATACAGTGGCTATACAGTTGATATACAGTACAGTGGATATACAGTTGATATACAGTACAGTGGCTATACAGTTGATATACAGTACAGTGGCTATACAGTTGATAAACAGTACAGTGGATATACAGTTGATATACAGTACAGTGGATATACAGTTGATATACAGTGCAGTGGATATACAGTTGATATACAGTACAGTGGATATACAGTACAGTGGCTATACAGTTGATATACAGTACAGTGGATATACAGTTGATATACAGTACAGTGGAGATACAGTACAGTGGCTATACAGTTGATATACAGTGGCTATACAGTTGATAAACAGTACAGTGGATATACAGTACAGTGGCTATACAGTTGATATACAGTGGCTATACAGTTGATAAACAGTACAGTGGATATACAGTTGATAAACAGTACAGTGGAAATACAGTTGATAAACAGTACAGTGGATATACAGTTGATATGCAGTACAGTTGATATACAGTACAGTGGATATACAGTACAGTGGATATACAGTTGATATGCAGTACAGTGGCTATACAGTTGATATACAGTGGCTATACAGTTGATAAACAGTACCGTTGATATACAGTTGATATGCAGTACAGTTGATATACAGTACAGTGGATATACAGTACAGTGGATATACAGTTGATATACAGTGCAGTGGATATACAGTTGATATACAGTACAGTGGAGATACAGTACAGTGGCTATACAGTTGATATACAGTGGCTATACAGTTGATAAACAGTACCGTTGATATACAGTTGATATGCAGTACAGTTGATATACAGTACAGTGGATATACAGTACAATGGATATACAGTTGATATACAGTACAGTGGATATACAGTTGATATACAGTACAGTGGAGATACAGTACAGTGGCTATACAGTTGATATACAGTGGCTATACAGTTGATATACAGTACAGTGGATATACAGTTGATATACAGTACAGTGGCTATACAGTTGATATACAGTACAGTGGCTATACAGTTGATAAACAGTACAGTGGATATACAGTTGATATACAGTACAGTGGATATACAGTTGATATACAGTGCAGTGGATATACAGTTGATATACAGTACAGTGGATATACAGTACAGTGGCTATACAGTTGATATACAGTACAGTGGATATACAGTTGATATACAGTACAGTGGAGATACAGTACAGTGGCTATACAGTTGATATACAGTGGCTATACAGTTGATAAACAGTACAGTGGATATACAGTACAGTGGCTATACAGTTGATATACAGTGGCTATACAGTTGATAAACAGTACAGTGGATATACAGTTGATAAACAGTACAGTGGAAATACAGTTGATAAACAGTACAGTGGATATACAGTTGATATGCAGTACAGTTGATATACAGTACAGTGGATATACAGTACAGTGGATATACAGTTGATATGCAGTACAGTGGCTATACAGTTGATATACAGTGGCTATACAGTTGATAAACAGTACCGTGGATATACAGTTGATATACAGTACAGTGGTTATACAGTTGATATACAGTACAGTGGATATACAGTACAGTGGCTATACAGTTGATATACAGTGGATATACAGTTGATATACATCACAGTGGATATACAGATGATATACAGTACAGTGGCTATACAGTTGATACACAGTGGATGTCCACATTTACATTATCAGTATAAATAATTCTAAGAGAGATGAACAGAGAGCTAATGCAGTATAGTTCAGTTATTTAGTGTTCAGTTCAGAGATGGCTTGATGTGGTGTGCAGCATAGAGTGCACAGTCCTTTAGTCTCTATGGGCCAGGTGACCAGTTGGTGAGGGCCACAGCATAGTCCTTTAGTCTCTATGGGCCAGGTGGCCAGTTGGTGAGGTCACAGCATAGTCCTTTAGTCTCTATGGGCCAGATGCTCAGTTGGTGAGGGCCACAGCAAGGGGAAAGAAACTGTTCATATGGGGGTCTATAACATCTAATCACAGCAGCTGACAGTTGCAACTTCATTGCTAATAATTGCCTTATTTATCATCTCTGTACAGATGTAGGATCTGAAGTTGATCACCCTGTTACAGGGAAACTGAAACGTGTACTGTATTTGAGTGTATTTAAGCTTTAAAAGGGTTTCTGAAGGTGATAAATTCCACTTTTCCATTTTAAAATTGTTCATTAATTATAATCAAATAATTCAAATGTCCTGTTTCTGCAGGATTATTTTCCTGCTGTAGAAAACTGGCTCAAATTAAGATCCAACATCTGTAGCACTATACGTCTCTCTAATGTATATGACTATATCAGGATTCCCTTTTGACCTTTTATTTACTGTTGTTTAGGCTGGTTGAATGAGTTGCCTGTGAAAGCTACTTCATCTGCAAGAAAGCACCAGTGACTGTAAGTTATGTGATTTCCTCATATGAAATTAAAAACATGTTTGTAGCCTACGCAGTTACAAAATGGCTGTTAAAACTGTGACACATATTTCTCGGTAACATTAAATAAATGTGTTGGTATGTAAGAAAGACGGGCAGACTCTCGTAGGTCTAGGCTACCTACAAACTATTATAAGGCTATGATCACTGACAAACCTGATGTTCTCTTTGAACTGATCTGAACAGGTTTACGCTGGTCATCTATGATATGTAGGCTATAGCCGAGGTATAGACCTCGATCTGCATATTACTGACAAACCGCTACTATACATTATAACCTAGCCTACTTCACATAATATAAAATCTCTTACTTATTACAAATAAACTTTGAATGGATCAATGATTTCACCCTCAGATCAATCATGTCCGTTTTAGCCCTTCTGTTTACATTCTCAGATACATTTAGAAAGGAACAGATTGAAAGACAATAAATAGCCTACTTTTAACGAATAAAAATTATTGTGAGACATGGCTTTGTGTTGCTGCACTGTCTAGAACTACCTTAACAAACAGTGACTTATTATTATTATTATTATTATTATTGTTGCTGTACTGTCTATAACTACCTTAACAAACAGTGACTTATTATTATTGTTATTGTTGCTGTACTGTCTATAACTACCTTAACAAACAGTGACTTATTATTATTATTACTATTGACAGTTACCATGGAGACGACATTTCACAACTACATATTCATGTGATTGCATTAAATCACCTGACTGTTTCTATGTCTGTTAGTAAATGTTTTATAAGAGATAATTAATAAATTATATTAATTGACAAGAATTACTTAACCACAATCAACATGCTGGATCTCTGTTTAGGGGTCAGTACTCTAAAATGAGTCTCTCTGGGGAGAGAGAGGAGGGGGGCCCTGCCTCTAAAATTAAACTCTCTGGGGAACATGACACCAAAGCTAAGAGGTGAGATGACAATTTTGTTTAAGAATTATTGAGATTATTTCCAAAACGCTATTTCCCAAAATGTTCACATTTGTTTTTTAATCAAAAATTGTTGCTTATGGGTACCTTCCATATTACTGTTCTCAGATTTTTTATTAATAGTTTTTAGATGTGTGTAAAAAAAATGTTTTATTGCAAAACGCTATATGTCCATTGTTTAGCTGGAAGGGAATGTTTGCATCCTGTATATTTGACTCTGATGTATGGTTGTCCCACCTAGCTATCGTAAAATGAATGCACTTACTGTAAATCACTCTGGATAAGAGCATCTGCTAAATCAGGGGTTCTCGATCCGGGGTCTGTGGAGGTACTGCAGGGGTTCCGCGGCACCCTGACTGTACTCGTTGCAATGTTAGACATTTGATAGAATTTTCATTTGACAAGACAACTTTGCCTACTCTTAATTATTGCCTAATATAATGGAATGGATATTTTTTTACAAATTCTGATTGTTGTTACAAGCAGAATGTTTACAATATTATCGTTATATCAATACACTCTTCACACCTGTTTAACAACTCTAAATAGCTTTGGCACAGTAGGCATCAAGTCTCTTGCCAATAATGTTGCCTACAACGTTGCATACAATGTTCATTTTCATCGAACACATATTATGCCCTAGATGCCTTCAATTGCCCAATTTATAGCCAAATCAAATCAAATAAATGTTTATTTGTCACATACACATGGTTAGCAGATGTTAATGCGAGTGTAGCGAAATGCTTGTGCTTCTAGTTCCGACAATGCAGTAATAACCAACGAGTAATCTAACCTAACAATTCCACAACTACTACCTTATACACACAAGTGTAAAGGAATAAAGAATTTGTACATAAAGATATATGGATGAGTGATGTTACAGAACGGCATAGGCAAGATGCAGTACATGGTATCGAGTACAGTATATACATATGAGATGAGTAATGAAGGGTAGGGAAACATAAAAGTGCATAGTTTAAAGTGGCTAGTGTTACATGTATTACATAAAGATGGCAAGATGCAGTAGATGATATAGAGTACAGTATTTACATACACATTATATTAAGTGGCATTGTTTAAAGTGGCTAGTGATACATGTTTGATCAATTTCCATCAATTTCCATTATTATCAATTTCCATTATTGTTAAGTGAGATGGAGTTGAGTCAGTATGTTGGCAGCAGCCACTCGATGTTAGTGGTGGCTGTTTAACAGTCTGATGGCCTTGAGATAGAAGCTGTTTTTCAGTCTCTCGGTCCCTGCTTTGATGCACCATGCCCAATTTAGGATTATCTTTTAACTTCTTATGGCTGCAGGGGCAGTATTGAGTAGCTTGGATGAAAGGTGCACAGAGGTGCCCATATTAAACGGCCTGCTCCTCAGTCCCAGTTGCTAATACATGCATATTATTAACCTGTTGGGGATGGGGGCGCTGTTTAGACTATTTATGCTAATGTGGCTAATTTTTTAAACGGCTTCCCACAAAATCCTTGATCGTACAATATGCATATTATTATTATTATTGGATAGAAAACAGTCTATAGTTTCTATAGGAGTTGAAATTTTGTCTCTAAGTGGAACAGAGCCCATTCTACAGCAATTTCCCTGACATGGAGTCAGATTTGAGAAACGTTGGCCACTTTTCTGAAGTCATTTAAACGGGCACTGTCGTTGCTATGACTATACGGACACTTCTTACGTCTTCCCCTGGATGCCTTTACGTGATGACGATTCCAACGGGCTCGATTGCTCGTTCACAGGCCCTACAAATGAAAAAAACCTTTAGCTAGCAAGTCTTTTCTTGCTGCGTAACGCGCGTGGAAGACACCGACCCTCTCCTGTTCCAAGCGTTAGTTTAGCCTGTTATATTTCTCCGGTCATCTTTTCACTCGTTATAGGAGTTACAAACATCACAAAGTAGTTAATTTAAAGCGTTTTATAGCAATTTATATCCGTTTAGTGCGATTTTGGGACATTTATTTTTGCAACGATGTGAAAAGTTGGGAACGCTTTTCAGTTCATCCCGAACGTAGTTGACATTTCCACATGGCAAGAGGACAGCTTTCCACCAAAAGACGATTTCTCCCAAGAAAGGATCCTTTGCCCAAGATACTGATGGAAGAACAGCTCAAGGTAGGACATTTTTATTATGATAAATCGTGTTTCTGTCGAAACATTTTAGTGGCTTAGGACGCCATGTTTTTTGACGTAGCTTCGCTTGGCGCAAACTGTATTGAAAAGTAAGGATAAATTAAAAAATGTAATAACGCAATTGTATTAAGAATTAAATTGTCTATCAATCCCTGTCCACCCTATATTTTTTAGTCACGTTTATGAGTATTTATGTATAAGAGTAGATCACTGTCTAAGTGGCGCAAGGACGTTTTCTTTACCAGCTTGTCTACATTTCACATTGTCTAACCATGATTTTGGTGGCTAAATATAAACATTTTCGATCAAACTGTATATGCATGTTGTAATGTGATGTTACAGGAGTGTCATCGGAAGGATTCTGAGAAGGTTAGTGAAAAAATTAATATCTTTTGGCGATGTTGACTTTTATCGCTCACTTTGGCTAGAATCAATGCTGGGCTGCTAATTGCTATGTGCTAAGCTAATATAACGATTTATTGTGTTTTCGCTGTAAGACACTTAGAAAATCTGAAATATTGTCTGTATTCACAGGATCTGTGTCTTTCGATTCGTGTATGCTGTGTATTTTTACGAAATGTTTGATGATTAGTAGTTAGGTAAACACGTTGCTCATTGTAATTATTCTAGTCCATTTGTGATGGTGGGTGCAATTGTAAACTATGCCATATACCTGAAATATGCACTTTTTTCTAACAAAACCTATCCCATACCATAAATATGTTATCAGACTGTCATCTAATGAGTTTTTTTGTTGGTTAGGGGCTATAAATATCTTAGTTTAGCCGAATTGGTGATGGCTACTGGTGTTGGTGGACAAATAAAAGATGGTGGATTATGCTAATGTGTTTTTAGGTAATAGATGTACATCTTTACATATTGTGTCTTCCCTGTAAAACATTTTAAAAATCGGAAATGTTGACTGGATTCATAAGATCTGTGTCTTTCATTAGCTGTATTGGACTTTAATGTGTGAAAGTTAAATATTTTAAAAAAATATTTTTTTTGAATTTCGCGGCACTGGTTTTTCAGTGGGGGGGGGGGGGGTGTGCCGCTAGCGCCACGCTGATCCTAGACAGGTTAACAGTATTGGATAGAAAACACTCTGAAGTTTCTAAAACGGTTTGAAATATGTCTCTGAGTATAACAGAACTCATATGGCAGGCAAAAACCTGAGAAGTTCCATTTCCTGTTTGAATTGTTTCTGAGGTGGCAGATTTTCAACCAAGCTCTCAATGAAATTACAGCGAGATATGGATGCGTTTTCACTTCCTACGGCTTCCACTAGATGTCAACAGTCAACAGAACTTTGTCTGATGACTCTAATGTGAAGGGGGGCCGAAGGAGACAGGAAGGAGTAATCACTGCCACGAGCTGATCACGCATTCACCATGCTTCTTCACATGAGGAGGATGTTCGTTCCACCGCTCTTCTGAAGTCAATCTAATTCTCCGGTTGGAACGTTATTCAAGATGTATGTTAACCTGTCTAGGATCAGCGTGGCGCTAGCGGCACCCCCCCACTGAAAAACCAGTGCCGCGAAATTCAAAAAAAATATTTTTTTAAAATATTTAACTTTCACACATTAAAGTCCAATACAGCTAATGAAAGACACAGATCTTATGAATCCAGTCAACATTTCCGATTTTTAAAATGTTTTACAGGGAAGACACAATATGTAAAGATGTACATCTATTACCTAAAAACACATTAGCATAATCCACCATCTTTTATTTGTCCACCAACACCAGTAGCCATCACCAATTCGGCTAAACTAAGATATTTATAGCCCCTAACCAACAAAAAAACTCATTAGATGACAGTCTGATAACATATTTATGGTATGGGATAGGTTTTGTTAGAAAAAAGTGCATATTTCAGGTATATGGCATAGTTTACAATTGCACCCACCATCACAAATGGACTAGAATAATTACAATGAGCAACGTGTTTACCTAACTACTAATCATCAAACATTTCGTAAAAATACACAGCATACACGAATCGAAAGACACAGATCCTGTGAATACAGACAATATTTCAGATTTTCTAAGTGTCTTACAGCGAAAACACAATAAATCGTTATATTAGCTTAGCACATAGCAATTAGCAGCCCAGCATTGATTCTAGCCAAAGTGAGCGATAAAAGTCAACATCGCCAAAAGATATTAATTTTTTCACTAACCTTCTCAGAATTCTTCCGATGACACTCCTGTAACATCACATTACAACATGCATATACAGTTTGATCGAAAATGTTTATATTTAGCCACCAAAATCATGGTTAGACAATGTGAAATGTAGACAAGCTGGTAAAGAAAACGTCCTTGCGCCACTTAGACAGTGATCTACTCTTATACATAAATACTCATAAACGTGACTAAAAAATATAGGGTGGACAGGGATTGATAGACAATTTAATTCTTAATACAATTGCGTTATTACATTTTTTAATTTATCCTTACTTTTCAATACAGTTTGCGCCAAGCGAAGCTACGTCAAAAAACATGGCGTCCTAAGCCACTAAAATGTTTCGACAGAAACACGATTTATCATAATAAAAATGTCCTACCTTGAGCTGTTCTTCCATCAGTATCTTGGGCAAAGGATCCTTTCTTGGGAGAAATCGTCTTTTGGTGGAAAGCTGTCCTCTTGCCATGTGGAAATGTCAACTACGTTCGGGATGAACTGAAAAGCGTGCCCAACTTTTCACATCGTTGCAAAAATAAATGTCCCAAAATCGCACTAAACGGATATAAATTGCTATAAAACGCTTTAAATTAACTACTTTGTGATGTTTGTAACTCCTATAACGAGTGAAAAGATGACCGGAGAAATATAACAGGCTAAACTAACGCTTGGAACAGGAGAGGGTCGGTGTCTTCCACGCGCGTTACGCAGCAAGAAAAGACTTGCTAGCTAAAGGTTTTTTTCATTTGTAGGGCCTGTGAACGAGCAATCGAGCCCGTTGGAATCGTCATCACGTAAAGGCATCCAGGGGAAGACGTAAGAAGTGTCCGTATTGTCATAGCAACGACAGAGCCCTTTTAAATGACTTCAGAAAAGTGGCCAACGTTTCTCAAATCTGACTCCATGTCAGGGAAATTGCTGTAGAATGGGCTCTGTTCCACTTAGAGACAAAATTTCAACTCCTATAGAAACTATAGACTGTTTTCTATCCAATAATAATAATAATATGCATATTGTACGATCAAGGATTTTGTGGGAAGCCGTTTAAAAAATTAGCCACATTAGCATAAATAGTCTAAACAGCGCCCCCATCCCCAACAGGAACAGCATTCTAAAGATTGATTCAGTACATCGTTTGACATGTTTCTACTGACTGTTATGGAACTTTTGGACATTTCGTCACGTTATAGTGGATGCGCTTTGTGACTTTGGAATTGTTTACCAAAGGCGCTAACCAAAGTAGCTAATTGGACATAAATAACGGACATTATCAAACAAATCAAGCATTTATTGTGGACCTGGGATTCCTAGGACTGCATTCTGATGTAGTTTATCAAAGGTAAGGAAACATTTATCATGTATTTTCTGGTTTCTGTTGACCCCAACATGGCAACTAATTTGGCTATTGTTCTGAGCTCCGTCTCAGATTATTGCATGATTTGCTTTTTCCGTAAAGTTTTTTTGAAATCTGACACAGCGGCTGCATTAAGGAGAGGTATATCTATAATTCCATGTGTATAACTTGCATTATCATCTACATTTATGATGAGTATTTCTGTTGAAACGATGTGGCTATGCAAAATCACTTGATGCTTTTGGAACTAGTGAATGTAACGCGCCAATGTAAACTCATATTTTTTGTTATAAATATGAACTTTATCAAACAAAACATGCGTGTATTGTGTAACATGAAGTCCTATGAGTGTCATCTGATGAAGATAATCAAAGGTTAGTGATTAATTTTATCTCTATTTCTGCTTTTTGTGAAAGCTATCTTTCGCTGGAAAAATGGCTGTGCTTATTGTGGTTTTGTGGTGACCTAACATAATCGTTTGTAGTGCTTTCGCTGAAAAGCATATTTGAAATCGGACACTTTGCTGGGATTAACAACAAGATTACATTTAAAATGATATAAGACACATGAAAGTCTGAGGAATTTTATTTATGAGATTTCTGTTTTTTGAATTTGGCGCCCTGCACTGTCACTGGCTGTTGTCATATCATCCCGGTGACGGGATTGCAGCCATAAGAAGTTTTTAATTAACCGGACAATTCCTTTGTCTTTAGAAATGCAATGGAACGCAGGTCGCTCTCACGTGTGCACGCGTGATCAGCTCATGGAACTCTGCCAGACACCCGACTCAAACAGCTCTTACTAGCCCCCACTTCACATTAGAAGCCTCAAACAAGGTTCTAAAGACTGTTGACATATATTGGAAGCCTTAGGATGTGCAATACGAGCTCATAGACACTGTATATTCGATAGGCAATGAGTTGAAAAACTACAAACCTCCGATTTCCCACTTCCTGGTTGGATTTTTCTCAGGTTTTTGCCTGCCAAATGAGTTCTGTTATACTCACAGACATCATTCAACCCGTTTTAGAAACTTCAGAGTGTTTTCTATCCAAATCTACTAATAATATGCTCTGTGTCCATGGACCAACCTTTTGAATATTATTTTCGGGGCGCCTCAAGTAGGTTGAACACATATTTTTTTTACATTCAGCCTCACCAATGTCTGTAAGTGAATTAATAACTTTATTTGCTAAATATTTACAAAAGATGGCAGCATAAGACCACGAAGCATCAGTTATAGGCTACAAGCAGCAATATGATTAACATAAAATAGCATGCAATCACAGACTATATGTCCCATGATTTTCTAAAATGGTCACTCATTACTTTCGTTAGCTATATATCTCGTATTAGGGCTGTGTTGCTATTGGGAGAGCAAAAAATAGTGACTAGCAGGTATTGAACCCTGGGTAAATAATCACTAGTCAGAACCTCAACCTCACTATACCTGTATTATGAAAAATCATCTTAATATCTGATATTGTGATATTGCAAGCTTTAAAGCGGGGCAGAGTTGACTACTAGCGAGAGAAGGCAGAGCGGGTCGATGCTGGTTGATGAATTTGACAATAAATGTTCAAGGAAAATCTGTTTTTCTCGACCAGAGTGGACTGAATTAATGTTCAGGCTTATTGATAATCGTTATAGTAAATGAAGAATAATTTCAAAACATGAGCATAAAAACAGATAATAATAAACATGAATCATCATTATATTACTTCCTAGTAATCTGTTAAATGCTTTTTCAGTCCTTCCTCTTGCGTTAGCAGTGTGGAAAGGGACAGAAAAAAGGGTAGTGGTGGTGTATCCAGGGGGAAAACTAAACTAATCTTCTGAAATGTCATTTGTGGTCTTATGCTGCCATCTATTGGAATTATGTAGCAACTGCAGTAGTACTGAATAATGTTTAATTCCTTACTAAAGCATTAATTACTCAGAATAGCAAAATATAACATTTTCCAGTTCATTTTACCACTTACAACCATAAAATAACAATTTATAGCATAAAAAACAATGAAACTGACATAAACCAAAAACCCCAAACATTTTGTTAATTTGTTAACATTCTGTTAATTATATTTACAGTGCGGAGAACAAGTATTTGATACACTGCTGATTTTGCAGGTTTTCCTACTTACAAAGCATGTAGAGGTCTGTAATTTTTATCATAGGTACACTTCAACTGTGAGAGACGGAATCTAAAACAAAAATCCAGAAAATGTATGATTTTTAAGTAATACATTTGCATTTTATTGCATGACATAAGTATTTGATCACCTACTAACCAGTAAGAATTCCGGCTCTCACAGACCTGTTAGGTTTTCTTTAAGAAGCCCTCCTGTTCTCTACTCATTACCTGTATTAACTGCACCTGTTTGAACTCGTTACCTGTATAAAAGACACCTGTCCACACACTCAATCAAACAGACTCCAACCTCTCCACAATGGCCAAGACCAGAGAGCTGTGTAAAGACATCAGGGATAAAATTGTAGACCTGCACAAGGCTGGGATGGGCTACAGGACCATAGGCAAGCAGCTTGGTGAGAAGGCACGACTATTAGAAAATGGAAGAAGTTCAAGAGGACGGTCAATCACCCTCGGTCTGGGGCTCCATGCAAGATCTCACCTCGTGGGGCATCAATGATCATGAGGAAGGTGAGGGATCAGCCCAGAACTGCACGGCAGGACCTGGTCAATGACCTGAAGAGAGCTGGGACCACAGTCTCAAAGAAAAGCATTGGTAACACACTACGCCGTCATGGATTAAAATCCTGCAGCACAAGCAAGTCCCCCTGCTCAAGCCAGTGCATGTCCAGGCCCGTCTGAAGTTTGCCAATGACCATCTGGATGATCCAGAGGAGGAATGGGAGAAGGTCATGTGGTCTGATGAGACGAAAATAGAGCTTTTTGGTCTAAACCACTCGCCGTGTTTGGAGGAAGAAGAAGGATGAGTACAACCCCAAGAACACCATCCCAACCGTGAAGCATGGAGGTGGAAACATCATTCTTTGGGGATGCTTTTCTGCAAAGGGTACAGGACGACTGCACCGTGTTGAGGGGAGGATGGATAGGGCCATGTATCGCGAGATCTTGGCCAACAACCTCCTTCCCTCAGTAAGAGCATTGAAGATGGGTCGTGGCGGGGTCTTCCAGCATGACAACGACCCGAAACACACAGCCAGGGCAACTAAGGAGTGAATCCATAAGAAGCGTCTCAAGGTCCTGGAGTGGCCTAGCCAGTCTCCAGACCTGAACCAAATAGAATATCTTTGGAGGGAGCTGAAAGTCCGTATTGCCCAGCGACAGCCCCGAAACCTAAAGGATCTGGAGAAGGTCTGTATGGAGGAGTGGGCCAAAATCCTTGCTGCAATGTGTGCAAACCTGGTCAAGAACTACAGGAAACGTATGATCTCTGTAATTGCAAACAAAGGTTTCTGTACCAAATATTAAGTTCTGCTTTTCTGATGTATCAAATACTTATGTCATGCAATAAAATGCAAATTAATTACTTAAAAATCATACAATGTGATTTTCTGGATTTTTGTTTTAGATTCCGTCTCTTACAGTTGAAGTGTACCTATGCTAAAAAATTACAGACCTTTACATGCTTTGTAAGTAGGAAAATCGTCAGTGTATCAAATACTTGTTCTCCCCACTGTATATATATATATATATAATTAACTATTTATTTAGATGGGTGACATCTGCCAAAGTAACAGCCCTGTAGACAAAGAAGAGCTCTCCAGTAGGTACCAAAACATTCAAAGGACATTTTCTCAAAAGTGAAGTTACAAGTTTATCATCTTTCGAAGCAGAATTACTTTCCCATTGTTCCTAAACTGTAGCGTATGATATACTATTTTCTAGCTCTGAGTCTCTACTATTATCCAATGAAAATAACAACATTTCAAATTTTGCGACATGAGACCGAATCGAGCCGGTCGGTCACATTTGACCGTGTAAAACCCAGCAGTACTACTGATTTCACTGAGAGTGAGGAAGGTATATATTATTACTGTGTAAAACCTAGCAGTACTACTGATTTCTCTGAGAGTGAGGCAGATATATACTATTACTGTGTAAAACCTAGCAGTACTACTGATTTCTCTGAGAGTGAGGCATATACAGTATATAGCATTTAGCAAAAAAAGCATGACTATTTGTCTCTCTGAAATGAAAAAATCAAGTCATTTTTAAACAAATACATGTCTGTCATTGAACAATCACATGTCTGATTAGCTAGTGAAAAATACACCAATCTCTTTCATAATTTTTTTAAACAATAAAAGCTCATTTACGAACATTTATGAAAAGTGATATGTAGCGCTTTAGAATGAAACTCTTGTGTTTCCCCAACTGAGCTCAGAGTAAATGAGAGATGTAATGTTTGTCTCTGTTGTGTTGAAGTGCAATCAAGAAGGAGAGACCAGCCTCCCCTGTACCCAGCTGTGTGTCCATGAAGAGTGACTGTTCTATGCAACAACCTATATTGTTTAGAGAGGGAGACTTTTCTACTGAACAAAGGTAAGAAGAACTCATGGGTCATGGTCAATGAGTTAAACAACACTGTCTCTAGTCATTTCTTCTCTCCCATTTTCCCATTTCTTTTGCTGTTTTCATAATCCATAGGCTAATCCTTTTGTCCATTTTCATAGTCCTAAAACAATACTAAACAAACACAACATTCCGTGTGTGTGTGTGTGTGTGTGTGTGTGTGTGTGTGTGTGTGTGTGTGTGTGTGTGTGTGTGTGTGTGTGTGTGTGTGTGTGTGTGTGTGTGTGTGTGTGTGTGTGTGTGTGTGTGTGTACTCCCTGGATGAGGAGATGTAATCTCATATTTTGTCCACAGAAACCAACAGGAGAGATCAGAGTCAGAGATTCTCAGTGATCAGTCTTCCCAGAGTCATCAAACAGACCTGGCCTCCATATTCAGTGTATGTGGTCCTGTTATGAACATTTGTTTTTGTTTACCTCAAGTAAAGTTGATATGTTAATCATTCATTAATGTGTTAATGAGAAAGCATTTATTCTCTTGCTTAACTTATTTACTTTATTTATTTCAGATCCTTGAAGAGAATATTATGACATTTGTGAAGAACGAGCTGAAGATGTTCAAGAGGATTCTTAGTCCAGAACTCCCAGAAGGCTTTGAGAGTCAGAAGCAGGATAAGGAAGTGGTGGACACTGAAGATGAGAAGCAGGAGATTAGTGCCAGAGAGGGGGCTCTTAAGATCACACTGCACGTCCTGAGGAAAATGAACCAGAAGGAGCTTGCTGACACACTGGAGAAAAGTAAGACCTGTCTGCCTCATGTTGAATTATGTTTTATAACATTTAAAAGCTGTAGTTAAAGTACAGCTAAAGTAGCTGTGTAACCCAATGAAATTGTAGCAGCCTTAACACAACACCTAGTGACCTCATCAAGTAGCAGCAGGGATGTGTTGTGGTGATTAATTTAGAGCGAGAGAGAGAGACAACATTAATAATACCATCAATAATACCAATAATAATGTAATCAGTCATACCAGTCTGTATTGCATTATGAAAATATTTACACATTTATACAGTTAGTTAAGAGAATAAATGATAATATTTATATATATAATATATATATAATATATCATAACCGTCCTACAATACTGTAGCCATTAAAACAGACGTAATATTAATATCCTCTGTGTTAATTCTTCATTCAGATGAGCTTGCTGTGGTTTGCCAACGTGAACTCAAATCTAATCTAAAGAAGAAGTTTCAATGTGTATTTGAGGGGATCGCTAAACATGGAAACCCAACACTTCTCAATAAGATCTACACAGAGCTCTACATCACAGAGGGGGGAACAGGAGAGGTCAACAATGAACATGAGCTGAGACAGATTGAGACAACAACCAGGAAACAAACAAGACCAGAGACGCCAATCAAATGTAATGACATCTTCAAACCCTTAACTGGACAAGACAAACTTATCAGAACTGTGCTGACAAAGGGAGTTGCTGGCATTGGAAAAACAGTCTCTGTGCAGAAGTTCATTCTGGACTGGGCTGAAGGAAAAGCAAATCAGGATGTCCAATTTGTATTTTCATTCCCTTTTCGGGAGCTGAATTTGATGAAAGGGGACCAACACACTTTCATTGAACTTCTCAATCACTTCTCAATGGAAACCAAACAATCAAGAATCTCCAACTTCGACAAGTACAAAGTTCTCTTCATCTTTGATGGTCTGGATGAGTGCCGACTGCCCCTAGACTTCCAGAAGAACAAGATCTGTTGTGACGTCACAGAGTCAACCTCAGTGGATGTTCTGCTGACAAATTTCATCAAGGGAAATCTGCTTCCCTCTGCTCTCCTCTGGATAACTACCCGACCTGCAGCAGCCAATAAGATCCCTTCAGGGTGTGTTGACCAGCTAACAGAGGTACGAGGGTTCAATGACCCACAGAAGGAGGAGTACTTCAGGAAGAGATTCAGTGATGAGGACCTGGCCAACAGAATCATCTCACACATAAAGACATCAAGGAGCCTTCACATCATGTGCCACATTCCAGTCTTCTGTTGGATTTCTGCAACAGTCCTTGAACACATGCTGGAACATAAGAGAGAAGAGATGCCCAAGACTCTAACTGAGATGTACACACACCTTGTGGTGTTTCATACCAAACAGAAGAATGAAAAGTATCTTAGGAAAGAAGAGACAGGTCCACACTGGAATAAAGAGAGCATTCTGTCACTGGGAAAACTGGCTTTTCAACAGCTTGTGAATGGCAATCTGATATTCTATGAAGAAGACCTGAAAGAGGCTGGCATTGATGTCAATGAAGCCTCAGTGTACTCAGGATTGTGCACACAGCTCTTTAAAGAGGAAAGTGGGCTGTACCAGGACAAGGTGTACTGCTTTGTTCATCTGAGCATTCAGGAATTTCTGGCTGCTGTATATGTGTTCCTCTCATTCATCAACAACAATGAGAATCTAATGGCCGAACCGCAATCAACGTCCTGGAACTTTTCTGTGAGGATCAAACAAAGGCGTAAAGTTACTTTCTACAAGAGTGCTGTGGATAAAGCCTTACTAAGTGAGACGGGAAACCTGGACCTTTTCCTCCGCTTCCTTCTGGGCCTCTCACTGGAGTCCAATCAGAAGCACTTACGAGGTCTACTGACAAAGACAAGAAGCAGCTCACAGAGCCATGAAGAAACAATCAAGTACATCAAGGAGAAGATCAGGGAGAATCCCTCTCCAGAGAGGAGCATCAATCTCTTCCACTGTCTGAATGAACTGAATGACCAGTCTCTAGTGCAGGAGATCCAAAGATACCTGAGATCAGGAAGTCTCTCAAAACCCAACCTGTCCCCTGCACAGTGGTCAGCTCTGGTCTTTGTGTTGCTGACTTCAGAAAAGGAGCTGGATGTGTTCGACCTGAAGAAATACTCCAGATCAGAGGAAGGTCTTCTGAGGCTGCTGCCAGTGGTCAAAGCCTCCAGAGCTGTTCTGTGAGTACATAAAATTAAATATAAGAACTAATCATCAGGAAGCAATATTCAGTTCAGAGAAAAATATGTATTATAACATGTATATAATGTTATATTGAATAACATATTGAATAAATGCATTGATTTTCACATTAGTGTAACATTACAACCATACAATTCTAGGAGACGGAAGATTAATCTATATGTTGTTTGAGAGAATAAACCAAATGCATCTGCCATTGTCCTTCTACACTACTCATTAATATAACAGTGTGTTTGTGAAATCATGATGATCTCTTTGTCAGGTTGTCAGGCTGTGGAGTCACAGAGAAAGGCTGTGCTTCTCTGGTCTCAGCTCTGGAGTCAAACCCCTCACACCTGAGAGAGCTGGATCTGAGCTACAATGACCTGAAGGATTCAGGAGTGAAGCTGCTCTCTGCTGTACTGGGGAATCCCCACTGTAAACTGGAGACTCTGAGGTCAGTATTCCTGTAGTTGGTCAACAAGTGATAACTGTTCACCAGATTCACATGTGTTTACCAGACAGACATAGTCCACACCATATGTGTTTGGACAGTGAAGCTTATAGTTTTAAATGTGGTGCTATGCTCCAGCATTTTGGATTTGAGATACAAAGTTTCATATTAGGTGACAGTACAGAATGTCACGTTTTATTTAAAGATATTTTCATACATATATTTTACCATTTAGAAATGAAAGCACTTTATATACAGTATGTAGTTCTCCAATTTGAAGAAGTCTTAATTATTTGGACAAATACATTCAATCAAAAGTTTAGTATTTGGTCCCATATTCCATGCCTGCAGTGATAACATCAAGCTTGTGATTCTACTAACTTGTTGAATGCATTTACAAGTTTTTTTGGTTGTGTTTTGGATTATGTTTTTCCCAATAGAAACTGAATGGTGAATAATTTCCTGTCATTTTGGAGTCACTTCACTTGTATTGTCAGTAAGAATAGATGTTTCTGAACACTTCTACATTCATGTGGATGCATGAATGAATCATGAATAATGATGAATAACAAAGTTTGTGGCACAAAGATCAGAATAAATGCTAACCTCTCCTATTATTGGTAATGGTTAGAGGTTAGCATGTTTTGCTGTATCCTCTGTTATTGGTAATGGTGAGAGGTTAGCATGTTTTCTTGTAGCCTCTGTTATTGGTAATGGTGAGAGGTTAGCATGTTTTTTGTAGCCTCTGTTATTGGTAATGGTGAGAGGTTAGCATGTTTTGGTGTATCCCCTGTTATTGGTAATGGTGAGGTTAGCATGTTTTGTTATAGCCTCTGTTATTGGTAATGGTGAGAGGTTAGTATGGTTTGTTGTAGCCTCTGTTATTGGTAATGGTGAGAGATTAGCATGTTTTGGTGTAGCCTTTGTTATTGGTAATGGTGAGATGTTAGCATGTTTTGGTGTAGCCTCTGTAACTCCCTCATTATTATTCTTGATTCATTCGTGATTTTTCTTAATCATGGCATCATCAGGATTAATTTAGTAGTGTTTAGAAACATGTTATCTACTCACTTGTAAATAAAAATACTCCAGTCACCATCTTTAATTAATACGATGGGAGACAGAGAGCTGGTTTCAAGTGCAGGGTGCAGCAGGTTTTTATTAGTAGAGGACCACAGGAGGAGGCAGGTAGCTGGGTCCAGGGGCAGGCACAACGTCATATACAGGAGGTCCAAAAAGGCAACAGTACAGACAGGGAAAAGGCTAGTAACGTAGTCCGGGAGATCAGGCAATAGGTTGATAACAGGAAATACAATAGGTACAGGCAGGGAAAAGGCAAAAGGCGTCATTAGTGAGGCAGGTAAACACTATCATCCACGGGAGGAGTAAATTACACGACGTACAGCATTCCCGAATAGAAGTGTTTCACAAAACAAACATTAACTCACAGTGATGGGGTGCAAAGAACTGAACTAAATACTGATAATGACATACAGGTGTGTGAACAGGTAATCAGAATTCAGGTGATTGGGATCTGGAGAGTGAGCTGCGTTCAGGGGATCTAGGTGTTTGAGAGTGTGTCACGATCGTGTTGACATGAATGAGAGGACCAAGGCGCAACATGATATGAATACATCTTCTTTATTTACAACGACGAAGATGAACACGAAACACTTATTCAAACTAACAAAACAACAAACGATCGTGAAACTTCAGACGCAAGTGCACACACAAACTACTTACGTCGACATATACATATACAATGACCCACAAACAGCTAAAGCCTATGGCAGCCTTAAATATGGTTCCCAATTAGAGACAACCGAAACCAGCTGTCTCTAATTGAGAACCCATTCAGGCAACCATAGACTTTCCTAGAAAACTACACACCCATAGACACAGCTAGATACATACACTCAACACAAACCCATACACTACCACCAACACCACCTCTACCATATAAATACCCCCAAACACACACATACCCCATGTCACACCCTGACCTAACTAAAATAATAAAGAAAACAAATAATACTAAGGCCAGGGCGTGACAGAGTGTGAGTTGGAAGCAGACGTTACACATTATCCATTATTTTAATAATAGGCAAAACATAACCCAAAACACAACCAAAACAAACTGAAAATGCAATCAACGAGTTTGAGTCACAAGCTTTATGTAGTCGCTGCGTTCAAGGAATATCGGATCAAATACTCAACTTAATATTTTCATATACTCAACTTTAAACCACTATAAGTGAATTGGTCAGAATACTTATGACTTCTTCAAATAAGGGGACTAGATACATAAAGTCATTTAATTTCAAAACGGTGAATCAGATATGTATTAAAATACCCTCAAATAAAAGGGGACATTATATACTGTCTGTAACGATCTTCTTCATCTGAGGAACAGGAAAGATGGGACCAAAACGCAGAGTGGTAAGTGTC
Organism: Salvelinus fontinalis; assembly: GCF_029448725.1. Lineage (NCBI taxonomy): Eukaryota > Metazoa > Chordata > Actinopteri > Salmoniformes > Salmonidae > Salvelinus > Salvelinus fontinalis. The sequence continues at coordinate 36,069,662 of NC_074665.1, forward strand.
CATGTTAATTTAATATAACTGAACACGAAATACAAAATGAAACAACGAAAATCGAAACAGTCCTGAAAGATGACACAACACAAAACAACTACCCACAAACACCAGGTGGGAAAAGGCTACCTAAGTATGGTTCTCAATCAGAGACAACGATAGACAGCTGCCTCTGATTGGGAACCATACCAGGCCAAACACATAGAAAAGAAAACATAGAAAAAAAAACATAGAATGCCCACCCCAACTCACGCCCTGACCAAACCAAAATATAGACATAAAAAAGGAACTAAGGTCAGTGCGTGACACTGTCACCTCATATGAAACATTTGATCTCAAATCCAAAAGGCTGGAGTATAGAGCCACATTTAAAATGTTAGCTTCACTGTCAAAATAGATATGATGTGGACTGTATACTCAATACAATCTAAATCTGATACCTCACTGTCTGTCTTTGGACTGATACTGCTTTTTAAATTGGTCTGGACAGTCTACTCAAATATTTGTACTATACATGTTTCTATCTGCAGGCAATACTTTCATAATTTGTCATTTCTAAAAATGATACATTAATTTCTGATTAGATATGGCAGGTTTCAGGACACTGATATATCTGAATATGTTGAAAAAATATACTGCCACTTTTTTCACCACCAAAGAATAGCAGTGTGATTTTAATATGATTTAACTTTTGCAGGATGTCAGGCTGTCTAGTCACAAAGGAAGGCTGTGCTTCTCTGGTCTCAGCTCTGTGGTCAAACCCAACACATTATTTGTAAACGAGTAATAGCGTAAACAGGAAAAGCTAAGCGTAACATTTCAATACAACCTGTCTGTTATTGTATTTCTTCTGTTTTGGCAGACTCAGTGGATGTAAACTCACAGACACATCCTGTAAAGTGTTGGCCTCAGTTCTCAGTTCAAACCCCTCACACCTGAGAGAGCTGGATCTGAGTAACAATGACCTGAACGATTCAAGAGTGAAGCTGCTATCTGCTGGACTGGCGAATCCCCACTGTAAACTGGAGACTCTGAGGTCAGTATTCCTGTAGTTGGTCTAATAGTGACAACTGTTCACAAGATCCACATGTGTTTATCAGACACACATAGTCCACACAATGTGTTTGGACAGTGAAGCTTACAGTTTTAAATTTGGTGCTATGCTCCAGCATTTTGGACTTGAGATAGAATGTTTCATATGTGACAGTACAGAATGTCACCTTTTATTTGTGGTTAATGGTTAGAGGTTAGCATGCTTTGTTGTAGTCTCTGTTATTGGTAATGGTGAGAAGTTAGCATGTTTTGTTGTAGCTGTAACGGCTTTCGTCGGTGGAAGAAGGAGAGGACCAAAGCACAGCGTGGTTAGTGTTCATCTTAATTTAATGATAATCAAAAAACTGAACACTACAAATTACAAAACAACAAAGTGAAAACCGAAACAGTTCTATCTGGTGCAGACACACAAAGACTGAAAACAACCACCCACAAAACCCAACAGAAAACAGGCTACCTAAATATGGTTCCCAATCAGGGACAACGATAGACAGCTGTCTCTGATTGAGAACCATATCAGGCAAAACACAGAAAACCAACACAGAAATAGAAAACATAGATTACCCACCCAACTCACGCCCTGACCAACTAAAACAAAAGACAACACAAAGGAACTAAGGTCAGAACGTGACAGTAGCCTCTGTTATTGGTAATGGTGAGAGGTTAGCATGTTTTGTTGTAGCCTCTGTCATTGGTACTGGTGAGAGGTTAGCATGTTTTGTTGTAGCCTCTGTTATTGGTAATGGTGAGAAGTTAGCATGTTATGTTGTAGTCTCTGTTATTGGTAATGGTGAGAGGTAACTTTCTCACTCATTATTATTTATGATTCATTCATGATCTTTCTCAATCATGGCAGTCACAGTCTTGATGTAGTCATTGCATTCAAAGAATATGCGACCAAATACTAAACTTTTGACTACTTTCGTACACTGTAAGTGAATTGGTCAGAATTCTTATGACTTCTTCAAATGGGGGGACTAGATGCATAAAGTGCTTTTATTTTTCTCAATGGTGAAACAGATATGTATGAAAATACCCTCAAATAAAAGGTGAAATTAGTAAAATACTCTCACTTCATATGAAACATTTGATATGAATTCCAAAATGCTGGAGTATAGAGACACATTTAAAATGTGAGCATCACTGTCAAAATAGAAATGGTGTGGACTGTATACTCAATACAATCTAAATCTGATACCTCACTGTCTGTCTTTTGACTGATGCTTTTTAAACTGGTATGGTCAGTCTACTCAAATATTTGTACTATACATTTTTCTATCTGCAGGCAATACTTTGATCATTTGTCATTTCTAATAATGATACATTAATATCTGAATAGATATGGCAGGTTTCATAACACTGATATATCTGAATATGTTGTAAAAATATTCTGCCACTATTTTCACCACCAAGGAATAGCAGTGTGGTTTTAATATGACGTGACTCTTTGCAGGCTGTCAGGCTGTCTAGTCTCCAAGGAAGGCTGTGCTTCTCTGGCCTCAGCTCTGAGTTCAAACCCCTCACACCTGAGAGAGCTGGATCTGAGCTACAATCACCCAGGAGACTCAGGAGTCAGACTGCTCTCTGCTGGACTGGAGGATCCACACTGCAGACTGGAGAAACTCAAGTATGTTGAGGGTTTATATCAATGTTCATATTAGACATGTTTGACTTATCAGGCTAGTTAAGACGAACATTCTTACCACCACTTGGACAAAGTTATATGCTGACTGTGTGTGTGTGTGTGAGAGTTAAGGTGTATCACTCAATGACCTACTGTTCTTCTGCTTACCGCTACAGTGTGGAACATGGTGGAGAGTACACAATGAAACCTGGGCTGAGAAAATGTGAGTGTTGACTGCTGTGAGGAATATGACTAAGAATAAGTCTTATTTCAAGTTAAGTCAAAGTCAAAGACCACCATCAATACTTACTTGGTCATATTAAATATCAGCTGTAGTTCCACAGAAGTAGAAATCAGGGACACCAAAGTTTACAAACTTTGCTTTGACAATGTGTGTGTCTGTGTGTGTGTGGCATGTTTGTGTTACATAAGAAATGTGTGTTTTTGTTCATGATTACAGGTGTGTGTGTGTCCAGTGTGTGTGTGTGTGTGTGTGTGTGTGTGTGTGTGTGTGTGTGTGTGTGTGTGTGTGTGTGTGTGTGTGTGTGTGTGTGTGTGTGTGTGTGTGTGTGTGTGTGTGTGTGTGTGTGTGTGTGTGTGTGTGGGGATGTATGTGTGTGTGTACGTGTGTGTGTGTTCTGTTAGTAGTGTTTGTTTGTGTTCATGATGCATACAGGTGAATGTGTGTGTGGCGCGCTTGTGTTATATAAGAAGTGTTTGTTTGTGAAATGTGTGTTCGTGGTCATGATGTGTGTGTGTGTGTGTGTGTAATTAATGGGTATAAGTGTGTTTTATATTACCATACAGTATAACATATGATCATTCAACAAGTCTCAAGTTACCTTAACTTCTCCTTTTGATACCTAGAAACATCTACATTAAATGAATTAGTGAAAAGTGAGTTAACATTCTAATGTGAATGATGATGATTTCTAATATTGTGTCTGGTTTCATCCATCAGATGTCTGTGATCTCACACTGGACCTAAACACAGTAAACAGACTCCTCTCTCTATCTGAGGAGAACAGAAAGGTGACATGGAGGAGACAGCTGCAGCCGTATCCAGAACACCCAGAGAGATTTGAGGACTGGCAGCAGGTGCTGTGTAGAGAGGGTCTGACTGGGCGCTGTTACTGGGAGATAGAGTGGAGTGGGAGAGAGGTTGTTATAGGAGTGACATATAAAGGAACCAACAGGAGAGGAGAGTTTAATGACTGTTATCTTGGATACAATGACAAGTCCTGGAGTCTGTTCTGCTCTGACATCAATTACAGAGCCTGTCACAATAATAATTCCATTAGCATAGACGTCTGCCCCTCTAGCTCCCACAGAGTAGGAGTGTATCTGGACTGGCCAGCTGGCACTCTGTCCTTCTATAGAGCCTCCTCTGACACACTGACCCACCTGATCACATTCACCTCCATATTCACTGAACCCCTCTATCCAGGGTTTAGGGTTTATGATGTTGACTCCTCAGTGTCCCTGTTAATAATAACCTGACACACACACTGGACACACACACACACACACACACACACAGGACACACACTTACACACACTGGACACACACACACACACACACACACACAGGACACACACTTACACACACTGGACACACACACACACACACACACACACACACACACACACACACACACACACACACACACACACACACACACACACACACACACACACACACACACACACACACACACACACACACACACACTGGACACACACACACACGTCACTCAATACTCCCAAAACAACATGCAGTCTTTCCATAAGACTCCAGCAGCCTTTGTATTTTGAGGACCTTAGTCACTCCAAAAGTGAACAACCCACCTGGGAAAACTTCCCCCGAACAGAACGAGATGGAGGACATTCGTCATCTGCCTATGAGCTTAAGTCAAGTGTGTCCCATTAAATATTCAGAGGTACACCAAGATAGCCAGAAGTATCTCATACACTTATTGTCTCTGATCTGCAACTATTCTGTTGTGTACATAGAACTGTACTATTCTGTTGTGTACATAGAACTTTACTGCTCTCCAGTCCCTGTTTACTAGCACTTGGGGAGAAGCAGCAATGCATTTCTCACAGTCTTGTTTTCCAGGCGTTTTTCCCATTCGGATAAATTCATCGAGAAATCTTCAACTGCATCCACCTCTATTGTCGACCAATACCTTTTTGTTCCTTTGGCACCTTTGGAAAGAGATGACACTGTGAATGACTACATTCTATAAAGGCTGACTACAATACAGTGCTTGAACATCTCTGTATTAACTCTACAGGTTACAGCTGTATCTGCAGAGTGTGTTGAGGTTTAACTAACAATCCCAACTAAATAACTAAATAGACAAGGATGTGAGAGAAGAATGTGCAATGCTGACATCAAGGCAGACTCAATCTGTATGGAATCTAAGCCCAACAATCTGTTTGCAATGTAAACCTTCTAATAAAAGCAATACCTTTTAAATCAAGTTCCCTCCCTCCAGGTAAAACAATGTAAAGTGTGGTAATCCTTCTGTGTTATCATCTGTCCTGACACACTAGTTCCAGATCTAATGTCTTGACTTGTGTCCAAACTGATCCGTTCTGTGTTATCATCTATCCTGACACACTAGTTCAGATCTAACGTCTTGACTTGTGTCCAATCCAAACTGAACCGTTCTGTGTTATCATCTATCCTGACACACTAGTTCCAGATCTAATGTCTTGACTTGTGTCCAATCCAAACTGAACCGTTCTGTGTTATCATCTATCCTGACACACTAGTTCAGATCTAACGTCTTGACTTGTGTACAATACAAACTGAACCGCTCTGTGCTGGCATGGTTTGAAATACACTAACTGATGAAGACAGGATTGATCTGGACCAGCACAGTACCATAAGTTGATACTACAGTGTGAAAATGCACTGACTGAAGGCAGCAGGAAACATGCTAACCGTGTGAGCCTCTCTCTTGTCCCAGCTTTCCCTTGGTCATTGGCTGTTTGGCCAATTTTCTCTCCTGGAAAACATCAGTGGAAAACATGTCATTTTCCAACAGGACATTGTAGTTAAGAATAGGTATATGTGTATGTAAGGTATAGATGTAACGGCAGATTTTATCAGATCGGACCAAGATGCAGTGTAGTAAATGTCCATGAAACACAGAGCATAGACTATACCCACCCAGCTCACGTCCTGACCAACTAAATAAAGGCTAAACAAAGGAAAGTAAGGTCAGGAACGTGACAGTACCCCCCCCCCCCCCCCCCCCCCCCCAAGTTGCGGGCTCCGGCCGCAAAACCTGAACCTATAGGGGAGGGTCTGGGTGGGCATCTGTCCACGGTGGCGGCTCTGGCGCTGGACGTGGTCCCCACTCCACCATAGTCAATCCCCGCTTCCGTGGCCTCCTCGGAACGGCGACCCTCCAAAATAACCCCACTGGACTGAGGGGTAGCTCCGGACTGGCGGGCGGCTCTGGCGGCTCCTGACTGGCGGGCGGCTCTGGCGGCTCCTGACTGGCGGGCGGCTCTGGCGGCTCCTGACTGGCGGGCGGCTCTGGCGGCTCCTGACTGACAGACGGCTCTAGCGGCTCAGGACAGAAGGGCGGCTTTGACGGCTCAGGACAGACGGGCGGCTCTGATGGCGCTGGGCAGACGGGTAGCGCAGGCGGTGCTGGGCAGATGGCAGACTCTGGCCTGCTGAGGCGCACAGTAGGCCTGGTGCGTGGTGCCGGAACGGGTGGTACCGGGCTAAGGACACGCACCTCAAGGCTAGTGCGGGGAGCAGCAACAGGGCGTACAGGGCTCTGGAGACGCACAGGAGGCTTGGTGCATGGTGCCGGAACTGGTGGTACCGGGCTGGAGCGAGAAGGTGGCACCGGATATACCGGACCGTGAAGGCGTACTGGAGCTCTTGAGCACCGAGCCTGCCCAACCTTACCTGGTTGCCCTTATTCCGGCCAGTGCGGCGAGGTGGAATAGCCCGCACTGGGCTGTGCTGGCGAACCGGGGACACCATGCCTAAGACTGGTGCCATGTACACCGGCCCGAGGAGACGCACTGGAGACCAAATGCGTTGAGCCGGCTTCATGGCACCTGGCTCGATGCCCACTCTAGCCCGGCCGATACGAGGAGCTGGGATGTACCACACCGGGCTATGCACACGTACAGGAGACACCGTGCGCTCTTCCGCATAACACAGTGTCTGCCCGTACTCTCGCTCTCCACGGTAAGCACGGGGAGTTGGCGCAGGTCTCCTACCTGACTTCGCCACACTCCCCGAGAGCCCCCCCCAAGAAATTTTTGGGGCTGCCTCTCTGGCTTCCAGCCGTGCTTCCATGCGTGCTTCCATGCTGCCTCCTCATACCACCGCCTCTCGGCTTTAGCTGCCTCCAGCTCTTCACGAGGGCGGCGATATTCTCCAGCTTGAACCCAGGGTCCCTTATCGTCCAGAATTTCTTCCCATGTGCAGGAGTCCTGTGTATTTTGCCGCTGCTGCTGCTGTCCTTTACCACGCTGCTTGGTCCTTGTTTGGTGGGTGATTCTGTAACGGCAGATTTCCTCCTCTTCGTCTGAAGAGGGACTGGGAGCCTCAGAGGGACTGGCAGCCTCAGAGGGACTGGGAGCCTCAGAGGGACTGGGAGCCTCAGAGGGACTGGGAGCCTCAGAGGGACTGGGAGCCTCAGAGGGACTGGCAGCCTCAGAGGGACTGGCAGCCTCAGAGGGACTGGCAGCCTCAGAGGGACTGGGAGCCTCAGAGGGACTGGGAGCCTCGGTGTCTGACATCTAAGGATACAATAAAATTATATTAGTCATGTGCAAATTAGGCAATAGGATATGATAACGATTCAACCATCCCCAGTAAACTCATTCAAAACAGTCCTACCAAATTTTACACTTTCCACAATCCTTATTCCTGTTGTGGTGTTTCACTCTTGTACGTGCACAACGGAGCAAAACCTAGCCAAAATAACTACAAACCGCACCTCCACAAACAAAACAAACGTCCGTTGCTTTCAAAAAAAAGAAATAGTCTAATTTATTTCACATTTTTCTTATTTTTCGCCCGGAAAATGGTATTTGGGTAAGAAAGGGCGATAAAAAACTGCGCAACTTAAATACATTCATTTAATGAGGGGAATTAATTAAATATTTCAGCACACATGCATGCTTATGACTTGAAAAAACAGCTGAAAACAAACAGATCTCCGGTCCAGGCATTACCGAGAAAAGGCTCTCTCTCTCTGATCTTCAACCGTTAAGATCTCCAGTTCAGGCATTACCAAGGCAGGGCTCTGTCTCTCTATGATATTCAACCTCTAAGGTCTCTGGTCCAGGTATTACAGGGTCAGGGCTCTATCTCTGATCTTCAACCTGTAAGGTCTCTGGTCAAGGCATTACAGAGGGCAGGGCTCTCTCTCTGATCTTCAACCTGTAAGGTCTCTGGTCCGGGTATTACAGGGGAAGGTCTCTCTCTCTCTCTTTGATTTTCAACCTGTAAGACATTACAGGGGCAGGCCTCTCCATATGCTCTTCATCCTTTAAGGGTTCCAGTAAGGAAAGCGATAAATGGTTGGTCTCTCTCTCTCTCTGATCTTCATCCTTTAAGGGTTCCAGTAAGGAAAACGATAAATGGTTTCTCTCTCTCTGATCTTCATCCTTTAAGGGTTCCAGTAAGGAAAGCGATAAATGGTTGCTCTCTCTCTGATCTTCATCCTTTAAGGGTTCCAGTAAGGAAAGCGATATATGGTTGCTCTCTCTCTCTGATCTTCATCCTTTAAGGGTCCCGGTAAGGAAAGCGATAAACGGTTGGTCTCTCTCTTACCTTGTTTTACCAATGTGAAATACCTTTGGAAGAGGTTTGTGTATTTTTGGATTCAAACCTTTTTTGTTCAAAATATCCTTCATGGACATAAATAAAACATTTTCCACTTTGTCTGGTATTTGTTTAAGTCTATCCAACTCTTGTTGAGGCACTAAGTACATGTTATTGGCCATCACACTCTGTGTTCAACCCCCACGTCTGGCAGCAATAAGGCTGGTGATGAAGGGAAATATACTGAGTAAAGGTAGAAGAAAACCCCCACGTCTGGCAGCAAAAAGGCTGGTGATGAAGGGCACTATAATGAGTAAAGGTAGAAGGTAACCCCGACGTCTGGCAGCAATAAGGCTGGTGATGAAGGGCACGGCTATACTGAATTAAGATAGAAGATAACCCCCACGTCTGGCAGCAATAAGGCTGGTGAAGAAGGACACGGCTATACTGAGTAAAGGTAGAAGATAACCCCCACGCCTGGCAGCAATAAGGCTGGTGATGAAGGACACCATACTGAGTAAAGGTAGAAGATAACCCCCACGCCTGGCAGCAATAAGGCTGGTGATGAAGGACACTATACTGAGTAAAGGTGGAAGATAACCCCCACGCCTGACAGCAATAAGACTGGTGATGAAGAACCCTATACTGAGTAAAGGTAGAAGATAACCCCCACGCCTGGCAGCAATAAGGCTGGTGAAGAAGGACACTATACTGAGTAAAGGTGGAAGATAACCCCCACGCCTGACAGCAAAAAGACTGGTGATGAAGGACACTATACTGAGTGAAGGTAGACGATAACCCCCACGTCTGGCAGCAATAAGGCTGGTGATGAAGAACCCTATACTGAGTAAAGTTAGAAGATAACCCCCACGTCTGGCAGCAATAGAACTGGTGATGAAGGGCACTATACAGAGTAAAGGTAGAAGATAACCCCCACGTCTGGCAGCAATAAGGCTGGTGATGAAGGGCACTATACAGAGTAAAGGTAGAAGATAACCCCCACGTCTGGCAGCAATAGAACTGGTGATGAAGGGCACTATACAGAGTAAAGGTAGAAGATAACCCCCACGTCTGGCAGAAATAAGGCTGGTGATGAAGGACACGGCTATACTGAGTAAAGGTAGAAGATACCCCCCATGTCTGGTCACAATAAGGCTGGTGATGAAGGACACATCTATCCTGAGTAAAGGTAGAAGATAACCCCCACGCCTGGTCACAATAAGATTGGTGATGAAGGACACTATACTGAGTAAAGATAGAAGATAACCCCCACGTCTGGCAGCAATAAGGCTGGTGATGAAGGACACTATACTGAGTAAAGGTAGAAGATAACCCCCACGTCTGGCAGCAATAAGCCTGGTGATGAAGGACACGGCTATACTGAGTAAAGGTAGAAGATAACCCCCACGTCTGGCAGATGCTATTTTATTGCATTACAACCTGTAATTTAAATGGATGTTCATTTGGATTTCATGTAATAGACATACACAAAATAGTCCAAATTGGTGAAGTGAAATGCAAAAAATTACTTGTTTCAAAAAATTAAATAAATTAAAAACGTAAAAGTGGTGCATTCATATGTATTCACCGCCTTTGCTATGAAACCCCTAAATAAGATCTGGTGCAACCACTTACCTTCGGAAGTCACATAATTAGATAAATAAAGTCCACCTGTGTGCAATCTAAGTGTCACATGATCTCAGTATATATACACCTGTCTGAAAGGCCCCATAGTCTGCAATACCACTAAGCAAGGGGCACCACCAAGCAAGCGGCACCATGAAGTCCAAGGAGCTCTCCAAACAGTTCAGGGACAAAGTTGTGGAGAAGTACAGATCAGGGTTGGGTTATAAAAAAATATAAAAAACTTTGAACATCCTATGGGGCACCATTAAGTCTGTTATAAAAAAAATGGAAAGAATATGGCAGCACAACAAACCTGCCAAGAGAGGGCCGCCCACCAAAACTCACGGACCAGGCATGGAGGACATTAATTAATCAGAGATGCAACAAAGAGACCAAAGATAACCCAGAAGGAGCAGAAGCTCCACAGCGGAGATTGGAGTATATGTCCACAGGACTGCTTTAAGCCGTACACTCCACAGAGCTGGGCTTTACGGAAGAGTGGTCAGAAAAAAGCCATTGCCTCAAGAAAAAAATAGGCAAACACGTTTGGTGTTCGCTAAGAGGCATGTGGGAGACTCCCCAAATATATGGAAGAAGGTAGTCTGGTCAGATGAGACTAAAAATGAGCTTTTTGGCCATCAAGGAAAACGCTATGTCTGCTGCGAACCCAACACTTCTCATCTTCCCGAGAACACCACCCCCACAGTGAAGCATGGTGGTGACAGCATCATGCTGTGGGTATGTTTTTCATCGGCAGGGACTGGGAAACTAGTCAGAATTGAAGGAATTATGGATGGCGCTAAATACAGGGAAATTCTTGAGAGAAACCTGTTTCAGTCTTCCAGAGATTTGAGACTGAGACGGAAGTTCACCTTCCAGCAAGACAATGACACTAAGCATACTGCTAAAGCAACACTTGAGTGGTTTAAGGGGAAACATTTAAATGTCTTGGAATGGCCTAGTCAAAGCCCAGACCTCAGTCCAATTGAGAATCTGTGGTATGACTTAAATATTGCTGTTCACCAGCAGAACCCATCCAACTTGAAGGAGCTGGACAGTTTTGCCTTGAAGAATGTGCAAAAATCCGTGGCTAGATGTGCCAAGCTTTTACAGACATACCCCAAGAGACTTACAGCTGTAATTGCTGCAAAAGGTGACTCTACAAAGTATTGACTTTTGGGGGGGGGGTGAATAGTTATGAACACTCAAGTTCAAGCTCTGTTTTTTTGTCTTATTTCACAATAAAAGATATTTTGCATCTTCAAAGTGGTAGGCATGTTGGGTAAATGAAATGATACAAACCCCCCCAAAATCCATTTTAATTCCAGGTTGTAAGGCAACAAAATAGGAAAAATTCCAAGGGGGGTGAATACCTTCGCAAGCCACTGTATGTGTTGGGCTTTATGGATTGATTATTTGTATGTGTTGGGCTTTAGCTGAGATTATTCTTTATAGAGTATAACACCATTCATTCTCACTGTCGATAATTCTAATGTTATAACTTTTAATAGTAACTATCCACTGGCGAATTTCCAGAGAGTGAGGTGATAGCCTTTCAAGAGTGGCAGTGCTTCCTGCCAGCAGTAATCCTCTCTTATTGATTGAGAGATTCAAGAAACTATCATTGTTAAATACCATAATAGATGCAAAGTGTTGAATATTTACATTCATTCACTTCGAAATAAATGTAACTTTGCCCCAGAAGCATTTAACTGCAGGGCACTCCCATATCATATGGAGGAATGTGCCTTCCTGATTTAGGGGAAATTTAGGGGAGTTGGGGCCTATTTCATTGTAAAACATTTCCTTGTTGTTCAATACAGTCTGTGAACAAACTTCAAATGTATAAATTGTTGGTTTGGATTACGGGATGCCAAGGTCAAATTCTTCCATATTGTTACACGTGGTCTGCCACTGCGAGGACGATCAGCTGTCCGTCCTGTCTCCCTGTAGCGCTGTCTTAGGCGTCTCGCAGTATGGACATTGCAATTTGTTGTCCTGGCCACATCTGCAGTCCTCGTGCCTCCTTGCAGCATGCCTAAGGCACATTCACGCAGATGAGCAGGGACCCTGGGCATCTTTCTTTTGGTGCTTTTCAAAGCCGGTAGAAAGATCTCTTTAGTGTCCTGTTTTCATAACTGTGATCTTAATTACCTACCGTCTGTAAGCTGTTATTGTCTTTACGACCATTCCACGGGTGCATGTTCATTAATTGTTTATGGTTCATTGAACAAGTATGGGAAACAGTGTTTCCCATACTTTTTAAAACCCTTTACAATGAAGATCTGTGAAATTATTTGGATTTTTACGAATTATCTTTGAAAGACAGGGTCCTGAAATAGGTACGTTTCTTTTTTTGCTGAGTTTAAATGTTTGTTTTTGGCTTTGTCCCTGTCGTTTTCATGACATACTTTATTTTGGGTGGAGAAATAAAATAAAAAAATTACGTATTCCTGCGCCATTATGCAGAGTGACCAACGTTAATTCCCTTGAGAGGAATTATGGTGCGTTATTTCATTGTCAATTGGGTGTAGAGATTGTTGACATTGCTGTTTAATGTAATATTGTATATTGGATTTAAATTGTAGTAATTGTCTATTTATTTTATCCTGTTTCCCTCTGTACACAGACCACATGTATACTCTGTTTCATCATTAAACTCCTAGACTGGGTTTCTGTGTCTGTCATCACTCTTTGACCAGAGTGCAGTCCGGTATCTGTTTACTCCCAGTGGCCTTTCCACACATTAGAGAGCACAAGACTCCGTTTTAATAATATAACCTATTTTGAATTGAAGTCAGGAATGAGTGAGTCAGTCAGCCCATTGCTGTTCCTGCTTATGTTGCCTATTTGAGTGTTAGATTAATATCCTACTGATTCTGTGATCACCAAGCCTCATGCAACTGCAAAATGTTGGACAAAGCAACTTCACACAAAAAAAAGACACTTTTTTTCCTACTTTCTCAGAAGAAGCTGTAACTGGACCATGTATCACACATATAGATGCATATACAGTATTTGTTCATCAACGTCTTTATGCTTTCGTTAATAAAATACTATTTCAAAATGCAGATGTTTATTTCAACTACATCTCAACTACATTGTACAGTGCCATATTTTCCTAACGGAAACCCTGAGGCTGCTGTAAAATGCGTTTCCATTTTTCTTGGAATAGAAACACCATAACATTAATCAATTTAATTAAGCAAAATTTCTAACAGTATAAACAGCACAACAAATACTGTAAATGTTGACCAAACAAATACTATATACATTTTAAAACAAATTATAATCAATCCAATTCAGTCTGTTCTAACAAAAAAAAGTTTTAAAGTCTCTAGGACAGCCAATAAAAAAACGGTCAAATTCAATCGCTTTTGCCGACACGTTGCGGTTTATTCGTTGTTTAATTATTTAAGGCTCCCTTTTGTTATCTAATTTTATAACTAAAATGCTTGACTGTATCTAAAAACATGGATGAGTTGTATGATTTATGTAGACCTATAAATTAAGCCTTTATGCCAATAAGTACAGTAAGTTACGCTAAAACAGCTACAGCAAACAGGACTCTTCGGCTTACAACTCCATGTCATTTCAATAACTTGTCAAAGATGCCCTCTGGTGGTCAAACTAATATTAATGGCAACAATGGCTGACAGTAAAATAATATGTCATTCATTCTAATATGCCATAGAATTCTGCAGCACCCCGCAAGCTGTGCTGCAGTATGATGCAACTTTTAAAGGAAGAACCATCGGAAGGGAAAAGAGTTAGGGAGTGAACTGGGAACGGCTGAATCACTATGAGTAAAGCCTTTTTTATACGTGCGTAAATGAGCATGTCTATGCTTGAAATAGAATGCATGGGAGTCAATAAGAGAAAACCGACCTGCTGTGAGCGTCAACGGCATCACAAATATATAGAACGCCAAATTGGAATACAAATGTTCTCACGGCTCAATGCTGATAAATTCTCTGGAAATAGACTATATGTGCATTGTTACCAAGTCTGGAATTGTGAAGTGCAATGTTTTTCATCATGAATCTTGTTCTGCAGGCAGTTCTGCAGAGTAGTCACTCAGTTCTGCCTCCAGGACAAGACTGATGACAATAAATGTCAACATGCTTGTGAAGTTGAGTTAAAAAGTGTCAATTTAGTGTAAATACATGTAACTGCAAGCCAATATATATAGACTAGATCTTATGAAAACAATTTAGCAATGTATGAATGCAATGTTATTCTACATTTATAAACTGGATTGTGTTTTGAATGATATATCACATTGCCAATGTCATTTTCTTGACCTCATCACCGTTGTTGCTTATAGCCGAGTTGATTGCATAGTTCAAACAAAGTGGTTCAAATTAATCACATCTGGTTTAGAGATTGAGTGGGTTGTTTGTGGAAAGAGAATTCAAGGAATTGTTATGGTTTTCCCTACATTGCTAAGTAAAGGTTAAAAAATACATTTGAGCTCTGAGCAATGGTTTATCAGACAAATAGGCTACCTATTTGAAAAAAATCCACCAGTTACTACTGATATTTAGATCATGGGCATGTAGCCTAGGTTACGGCTGGAAAACTTAAGGAATGAGGTAACTCAGATTTCAAAAGAGAATACAACTCCTTATAATAGCTTTTCCTGACAATTACACCGGCATACACTACGCTGTCTATGTGAATGAACGCTTACTGCTGTCACACGTGGATGACAGAGTCCCCTGTGTTATTTCTGCTTAATACTCAGCTTTCTGGCTTACCTGCCCTGATTGGGATCAGTTCCCTCCTCCATGGTGACTACGGGCCCCTCATCAACTGCCTCCTCCATGGTGACCACGGCCACCTGCACCGCCTCCTCCATTACCACGGGCCCCTCCTCAACTGCCTCCTCAATGGTGACCACGATCACCTGCTCTGCCTCCTCCATTACCACGGGCCCCTCCTCAACTTCCTCCTCCATGGTGACCACGGTCACCTGCTCCGCCTTCTCCATTACCACGGGGCCCTCCTCAACTGCCTCCTCCATGGTGACCACATTCACCTGGTTGGCTGGCTCACAAGCCGATACTGAAAAGCATGCATTTAATACACTTTGTGGTGGAAACAAGTGTCATATTTAATTTACCAAAATAATTGAAATGACATGTACAACTGTATTTTGAATGGTTCAAATGATTTGGTTCCAAATGTGACTGGGGACATGGAGAGACTTATTAGGCTACAAATTTTCATTAACCACATATGACCACAAAAGTCTGTGTACAACCAGTTACAGTAAAATAATGTGGTTGTAAATGTGATTGGCTACATGCCTACATCATAGAAAATATACATACATCGTAAGAATTATAATTACTAGTCATGCCACTGTGGGAATCTGGGAAAAATAAAAAGCCGAAAATGACAAACACAGGTCGATAAATGTAGATGGAGATTCCGGCACTCTCCTGGTGCTTACAGTATTATTATTCATTTTTTCATATATATTGCAGATAGATTGTAGCTTCCATCAAAGTACTTGTCTGCATAATTTCCAATCCCCTATATATATTTTTGTGAATATATATTTATATACAGTACCAGTCAAAAGTTTGGACTCACCTACTCATTCAAGGTTTTTTCTTTATTTTTACTATTTTCTAAGACATCAAAGAATACATCAAAACTATGGAATAGCACATAAGATAATCATGTAGTAACCAAAAAAGTGTTAAACAAATCAAAATAGATTTTAGATTTTAGATTCTTCAAAGTACTCACCCTTTGCCTTGATGACAGATTTGCACACTCTTGGCATTCTCTCAACCAGCTTCACCTGGAATGCTTTTCCAACATCTTCAAGGAGTTCCCACATATGCTGAGCACTTGTTGGCTGTTTATCCTTCACTCTGCGGTCCAACTCATCCCAAACCATCTCAATTGGATTGAGGTCGGGTGATTATGGAGGCCAGGTCATCTGATGAAGCATTCCATCCCTCTCCGTCTTGGTCAAATAGCCCTTACACAGCCTGGATGTGTGTTGGGTCATTGTCCTTTTGAAAAACAAACGATAGTCCCACTACGCGGGAACCAGATGGGATGGCGTACTGCTGCAGAATGCTGTGGAAGCCATGCAAGTTAAGTGTGCCTTGAATTCTAAATAAATCACTGACAGTGTCACCAACAAAGCACCCCCACATCATCACACCTCCTCCTCCATGCTTCACAGTGGGTAACACATATGTGGAGATCATCTGTCCACTTACTCTGCGTCTCACAATAACACAGTGATTGGAAATAAAAATCTAAAATTTGGACTCGACAGACCAAAGGACAGATTTCCACCGGTCTAATGTCCATTACTCGGGTTTCTTGGACCAATCAATGGTGTCCTTTAGTAGTGGTTTCTTTGCAGCAATTCGACCATGAAGGCCTGATTCACACAGTCTCCTCTGAACAGTTGATGTTGAGATGTGTCTGTTACTTGAACCCTGTGAAAAAATGTTGGGGGCTGCAATTTCTGAGGCTAGTAACTCTAAAGAACTCATCCTTTGCAGCAGATGTAACTCTGGGTCTTCCATTCCTGTGGCAGTCCTCATGAGAGCCAGTTTCATCACAGCGCTTGATGGTTTTTGTGCCTGCTCTTGAAGAAACTTTCAAAGTTCTTGAAATTTTCCGTATTGACTGGCCTTCATGTCTTAAAGTAATGATGGACTGTTGTTACTCTTTGCTTATTTGAGCTGTTCTTGCCATAATATGGACTTGGTCTTACCAAATAGGGCTATCTTCTGTATACCCCCCTACCTTGTCACAACACAACTTATTGACTCAAATGCATTAAGAAGGAAAGAAATTCCACAAATTAACTTTTAAGAAGGCACACACCACCACACTCGGGACTCTGACTCTCTATTGGTTACACTGACTTTTGGCCTCCCATCCTATTCTAACCACCTTTGTATTCATGTTACATGATGAAGTTGCTGTACAATATGATCTTGTTGCATCTGATGCACATTCAGATGTCATAAATCAGCACTGCAGAGCTCTCTCTGTCCTATCCCGTGCCGTGATTGTATTACTGTTGATGATATCTGGAAATGTACATGTACACCCTGGCCCATCTGTCCCCAAACAACTTGATTTGCTGGTTTTAAGTATTAAACTTTCAAATAGCTCTTTGTTGACTGTTGCTGGGTGCTATCGTCCTCCATCAGCACCGGCCTGTACCCTACCTGCCTTAAGCTCTCTCCTGGCCCCTTACACTAAGTCTGAAGTTGTCCTGCTAGGTGACCTAAACTGGGACATGCTTAAACCACCTGACGAAGTCCTAAAGCAATGGGACTCCCTAAATCTTTCTCAGATTATTACCAATTACACAAGGTATGACCCCAAACATCCAGAAAAGGCTACTCTCCTCAATGTTATCCTCATAAATAATCCTGATAGGTATCAGTTTGGTGCTTTCTGTTATGACCTTAGTGATCACTGTTTTACAGCCTGTGTTCGTAATGGCTGCTCAATGAAACAACCTGTCCTGATTTGTCATAGATGCTTGCTAAAAAACTTTAATGAGCAAGCCTTCCTTCATGAACTGGCCTATGTAAAACAGTACATAGGCCAGATCCCCTCTGTCAAAGATGCTTGTGCCTTCTTTTTTTATATTTTCAGTGGTATTGTTAACAAACACTCCCCCATAAAGAAAATGAGAATTAAAAACAGGTTCAGCCCCTGGTTCGACTGTGATCTTGCAGAATTACTCCACCTCAAGAATTGCATTTGAGGATCGTGGCAGCTAGAGCCTCTCGGTGGATGCTGCAGTGTACCCAAGTGGCGTCGGGAGCAACTGCTTGCTTGCATATCACTCCACTATGTCTCCCTGTCATGGCTTTTGACCATCAGTACAGATACCAACATATCTTGAGTCCATTTGATGTCACAAAGCTGTCCAGTACTTACAAAATATCCTGGAAGAAATAAGTCCCCTACAGCTCACCATATAAGAAGCTTCTAGCCCATCAAAAATCTTCTGCGGCTTATTTTTCAAATTGGCATGTTTCGTTTCTAAATGTCTGAGCAAGAGTGAAGGTTTTATCGAGTTGTGAGATAGTACTTTTGCACATTTAAAATGTATATGTGAATCACATTTTTATTTGGCGTGACAGCTTTGCGCGTACCCCAGTTTGGGAATAGCCGGTATACATAAATGAGGGATCATAGCTTTCACCTGGACAATCTATGTCATGGAAAGAGCAGGTGTTCATCATGTTTTGCACACTCAGTGTATATTTTCCAGTCTGCCTCAACAAACAAAATATCAACAGATGTGCTTGTGACGACAATATTTTCACTCACATGGAGGTATGCATTATACATAGTCTGACAAATTCAACGTTGTTAGATTTTTTCCCTCAGTATTTTTTCAAGCCTCTATTTGTTATTTTGTAGTGCTGTGGGGTCCTACCCAAGGGTTTGGGCACAGCTTGGACACGTCTTTTTGGTTGACCACGGAATTTCTGAAATTGAGGACAATGTGCATCTTTATAATCTATCAATATCAACACAAAAGGCTAATAGTTTAATATCATACTCATACCATCATGTCATATTATGTGAATCATAATTCCAGAATGAGGTAGTACGCAAAGGGTTATTTTGGATATTAAGTTGTCCACGTCAGGAACAAGATCAATAAACTGATTAAGAAGGCTGATTCAGTTATTGGAGTTAGTTATTGGCAGAGAACCAGACAGAAACTGAATATCTGTATAGTACTTCCAATGACTCTATGAGTACTTTTAGTAAATGGCTTGTAATGCCAAAGTGCTCAACAGAAAGATTTAGGAGGTCTGTTTTATTTAAAGACTATACTTGACGGATAGCCTACTTAGACTGGGTTCCTCCATGTTTGTAAAATGTTGTAGGCCTATATTTTATTGTATAGTTGCTATATATTCATAGTAAGATATGATTATTAGGCTCCCACGTCTACCCTAAAAAGTTAAAACGCTGGAACTACGCAATTCTTTTCACTGCAAAATCTAGACAGACAGCGATATCTGATAATCCATGATACATTCTGATCAAATGGCTTGTTATTGTCAGGAAACCATTACAACAGATCAAATATGTTTGACCAAATTTGAAGTTACTGCGTTTTGCCTTTGTAGGGCAGTCTTGCCGAAGTCATATAGTGTTATTGGTTGCACTATTGTCTGGTCACATCCCTGTTGCCCCTGTAGACTTGGACAGTAAGCCTTCACAGTCTAGTCCACTGATGCTGCCGTCGATGCTGTCCCAGTGCACACCGTTAGGCTACAACAGTCATTCTGTGTTTTACCTGACCATCAATAAAGACAGTGAGCTGTGTGACAGTGAACAACCAACACTCTCAGAAAGAGTTTTATCTGATCTTAACCGGTTCAATCTGGAACCTATTTTTAGAAGGTTCCACTACAGGCACAAATGGTGCTCCAAAGCACTCTTTTTTCTGAGTCTACTGTGACTAACATCGCAATATACTGTCAGCAAGGTTTCCTTGAGCAACTACTAAGGCTCAAATATTCTCATTTTTTCTCTCTAATCACTTTAATGGTTATGCAGACAGGACATACCAGTAATATTTAAGGACATACCAGTAAACTAGCTACACTATCACAGATCTAAATAAAATGCTAAATACAATTGTTACTTCTATTATTATACATTATCTGCAGAGTAATTATATTACAAATGACAACACGGTCAATTCCGGTACTACGGAATCAAGGGAGATTGAGATTCACAGTCCATCAATCACAGCCTGCCACTTAAGTCATGAGTCTGAAATAAATCAATCATTTGCTGAAAAGTATTTCCATGTGCGTACACGATTGATATCATTGATTGTCTTTTTACATAAATGATAACAACAGCGAGTAGATTTTTAAACAGCTAGCTAAAAGGCCTACACTCTCACAGGAACCAACAAGCTAAGGTTAATGTTAGTATACAACAACAACAACGTTGGCCAGAGCGAATACAAATCCCTTCCAGCATACAATATGATAAAGCAATACACAAAACTGATTAAGATAAAATAATAGTCTAGAATTATGCGGGTCGAAATACATCAAATACTAGATTGTTGTTAATTTCTTATCCAATAATTGACCTCACTTTTACAGTAAAATAGCTAGCTATGTCCAAATTAGCAGTTATGTTTATTTGTACTAATAGCACAAACTCCGAGAGCATTGAGTTAAGGGATTCAGAAAGGGCTGAATGTGGAATGTGGAAGTGCAACATAGGCGGATGCAGCGGATTGAGACTCATCCAATGCAAAAAAACATATCTCTAGCTCAAACTGGCACATTCTTATTGGTATTTTTGTATTATGCTTATTCGATTTCGATTTCTACATACTACATAATAACATAATTACATAATAATAGTATGTAGTCTATGAAATACATTATTAACCTGCCTTGGGCAATCGGATTTTTAGCCTTGACAAGTTTTAGGAAATACATCTGCTAATTCATAGTAATTTGCAAAAGAAAGCAACGAAAAGGCCACGCAATGCATGCCACCAAAACCGGAATGTACTTTTTATAGCTTTCATTGGAAAGGTCATCAATACAACTCAGATTATGGAAAGCAGAAATGCCAGGTTGAAGATTCTTGTGGATACAGCTACAGAGTTATTAGGGGTAACAGATGTTATTCTCAATATAATCCTAAAGATGGATTGATTCAGCATGAAAGAGGGAACGTTTGAAGAGGTTGGGGGGGTTGGAATGGTTTTGGGGATAAGGGACAGTTTGTTAGATGTTAGTAGGGATTTATATGTTTATTGTTATTAAACGTTTTCTTTATAGTACAGAATTAGGCAAATCATGATTGATCACAAACTCCAGCACAGTAGGTGGCTGCATGCACCTTAAACGTTTGTTGGTGGACCACCATTATAACGTAGAAGAAGAAGAACCTCCAAATGTTGTCTATTATATTGATAAGATATTCGACTGGCCATTCTAACAATGGCAATGCACGTCCTCAAAGATGGAAGGCAGGCGGGAGGAGTCGAGATCAAGTGTAACCATTCTGGTCAATGAAAGGGCAGATACATGTGCGAACAACCGGCCATAGAGATAGATAAAGGACTCATTTTTGTATCTGTGCCTTTATAGCGTCTTTGACAGCCTCAGTGGTGCTGCCCATGCTATCTTAAATGTAAATTTGTCAATTTTCTTCTTCATTGGCTGATTGCTTCCAACTCATAGGACTCACCACCCAGTTAACTAATTTCAAATGGTGGAAGCCCTCAAGGGCAGTGTCGATACTAAAAGGCGTTATATCCATGAGAAGTCCTCTATCTATTTTTATGACAACAGGCACTCCGATATAAAGTCGTTTTTCGGTAAGTTGCCGAAATGCCAGTACGTCCACTTATATCAGTGCATTCAGAACTAACAATCTAACCATTACGAAATGTAAATTCTATCAAATAAGCCTAATGTGCAAATGATCAATTACATTTTTTGCTGACCAAATTCGACACTTTCTCTTTCGTGGACCGATTTTGGTCGGAGTGAAACTTCTCGCTTCACCTCTTCCTCTTGGTAGCTCTGCTTTTACGGCCGCGTAGGGCTTGAGTGACGTTGTACGCATGTCTTCTGCAGTGCGCGCACAGCCTGGCAATGCAGAGAGCGTAGTGCATTCGGTGAGGTCATGTTTGTAGCTGGACAACATAATAGCGAAATTTGTATTATCCTTATAAATAAACTGAATTCATCGTCAAGAACGCGGACTATTGTGGAGAATCGAGGAGTGATCATTCTGTATTTTGTTGACTGAGGTAAGCGCTTACGTTTTTGCGCCGCTGTCCATGGTATTGTTTAGCTGTGGGGGAGGGTCGTTAGCGGCGAATTGCACGCAACTACAGATGCGGTTTGTTGTCAATATATTATAATGGGTCAATGTATTCTATCATATTCACCTAATAGCCTACTTGTCCATGATTCAATGTAACAAGGAAGGCTACCACAATATACTCGATTGTTGGATTGGCATAGGATAGTGCTCAAAATAGGCTATCCCGCTATGTGTAGGTTAATAACGTATCGCATAGACTACATACAGGCTGTAAAAAGCAGGCTATTACCAAAATGCCTGCTTGGGAATTATAGACATACTTGCTACATTTTTAGCGAGGTTGGTTATCGTCATATCATCATCATATTGTCAAGGCGCCGGTGTTTTGTTTTACCTGGCAGCCACAGCCACCGTAAGGGGCGTATAATGGTGAAAGGTCGGCTGGCCAAGGTTATTATGACGGTATTTAAACACTGTGGCTTGTCAGGGCCATTTATAGCAATTGATCACTATTGGTTTTAAACAATCTGAATGGTCAACATCTGAATGGTCAATGTATAGCCTAAGCCTTAGAATCTTCCCTCTGCCACTCTTGAAGTCTTGACAACACCATGACTACAACATTGTTCATTCAGTGTACAGTCAATTAGGTGATAAAGACAGCTATGCCTGGGATATATTTAGGGTACAATAACCGTTGCATAGTGTAGGACTAGTATTTACATATCAAATCAAATTTATTTATAAAGCCCTTCTTACATCAGCTGATATCTCAAAGTGCTGTACAGAAACCCAGCCTAAAACCCCAAACAGCAAGCAATGCAGGGGTAGAAGCACGGTGGCTAGGAAAAACTTCCTAGAAAGGCCAGAACCTAGGAAGAAACCTAGAGAGGAACCAGGCTATGAGGTGTGGCGAGTCCTCTTCTGGCTGTGCCGGGTGGAGATTATAACAGAACATGGCCAAGATGTTCAAATGTTCATAGATGACCAGCAGGGTAAAAAAATAAAAATAATAATCACATTGGTTGTCAAGGGTGCAACAGGTCAGCACCTCAGAAGTAAATGTCAGTTGGCTTTTCATAGCCGATCATTCAGAGCATCTCTACCGTTCCTGCTGTCTTTAGAGAGTTGAAAACAGCAGGTCTGGGACAGGGAGCATGTCCGGTGAACAGGTCAGGGTTCCATAGCCGCAGGCAGAACAGTTGAAACTGGAGCAGCAGCATGGCCAGGTGGACTGGGGACAGCAATGAGTCATCATGCCCGGTAGTCCTGAGGCATGGTGCTAGGGCTCAGGTCCTCTGAGAGAGAGAAAGAGAGAAAGAGAGAGCGAATTAGAGAGAGCATACTTAAATTCACACAAGACACAGGAGAAATACTCCAGATATAACAGACTAACCCTAGCCCCCCGACACATAAAGTGCTGCAGCATAAATACTGGCGGCTGAGACAGGAGGGGCCAGGAGACACTGTGGCCCCATCCGACGATACCCACGGACAGGGCCAAACAGGCAGGATATAACCCCACCCACTTTGCCAAAGCACAGCCCCACACCACTATAGGGATACCTTCAACCACCAACTTACCATCCTGAGACAAGGCCGAGTATAGCCCACAAAGATCTCCGCCACGGCACAACCCAAGGGGGGGGGCCAACCCAGACAGGAAGATCACGTCAGTGACTCAACCCACTCAAGTGACGTACCCCTCCTAGGGACGGCATGGAAGAGCACCAGTAAGCCAGTGACTCAGCCCCTGTAATAGGGTTAGAGGCAGAGAATCCCCGTGGAGAGAGGGGAACCGTCCAGGCAGAGACAGCAAGGGCGGTTCATTGCTCCAGTGCCTTTCCGTTCACCTTCACACTCCTGGGCTAGACTACACTCAATCATAGGATCTACTGAAGAGATTAGTCTTCCATAAAGACTTAAAGGTTGAGACCGAGTCTGCGTCTCTCACATGGGTAGGCAGACCTTTCCATAAAAATGGAGCTCTATAGGAGAAAGCCCTGCCTCCAGCTGTTTGCTTAGAAATTCTAGGGACTGTTAGGAGGCCTGCGTCTTGTGACCGTAGCGTACGTGTAGGTATGTACAGCAGGACCAAATCGGAAAGATAGGTAGGAGCAAGCCCATGTAATGTTTTGTAGGTTAGGAGTAAAACCTTGAAATCAGCCCTTGCCTTAACAGGAAGCCAGTGTAGAGAGGCTAGCACTGGAGTAATATGATCAAATGTTTTGGTTCTAGTCAAGATTCTAGCAGCCATGTTTAGCACTAACTGGAGCCAAAATATAGCCAAAATAGGCACATAGCATTTTATGATCTATTCCATGTATAATATTAACATTTCAAGAACATTTTTAATACTTAGCCCTATGTACAGTTAAAGTCAGAATTTTACATATACATAGGTTGGAGTCATTAAAACTCATTTTTCAACCACTCCACAAATCTCTTGTGATCAAACTATAGATTTTGCAAGTCGGTTAGGACATCTACTTTGTGCATAATTTTTCCAACAATTGTTTACAGACAGATTATTTCACTTATAATTCACTGTATCACAATTCCAGTGGGTCAGAAGTTTACATACACTAAGTTTACTGTGCCTTTATACAGCTTGGAAAATTTCAGAAAATTATGTAATGGCTTTAGAATCTTCTGATAGGCTAATGGACAGTCATTTTAGTCAATTGGAGGTGTACCTGTGATGTATTTCAAGGCCTACCTTCAAACGCAGTGCCTCTTTGCTTGACATCATGGGAAAATCAAAAGAAATCAGCCAAGACCTCAGAAAAAAAATTCTAGACCTCCACAAGTCTGGTTCATCCTTGGGAGAAATGTCCTAACGCCTGAAGGTACCACGTTCATCTGTACAAACAATAGTACGCAAGTATAAACACCATGGGACCACGCAGCTGTCATACCGCTCAGGAAGGAGACGCGTTCTGTCTCCTAGAGATGAACGTACTTAGGTGTGAAAAAAGCAAAACAATCCCAGAACAACAGCAAAGGACCTTGTGAAGATGCTAGAGGAAACGGGTACAAAAGCATCTATATCCACATTAAAACGAGTCCTATATCGACATAACCTGAAAGGCCGCTCAGCAAGGAAGAAGCCACTGCTCCAAAACCGCCATAAAAAAGCCAGACTACTGTTTGCAATTGCACATGGGGACGAAGATCGTACTTTTTTGGAGAAATGTCTTCTGGTCTGATGAAACAAAAACAGAACTGTTTGGCCATAATGACCATTATTATGTTAGGAGGAAAAAGGGGGAGGCTTGCAAGCCGAAGAACACCATCCCAACCGTGAAGTACGGGGGTGGCAGCATCATGTTGTGGGGGTGCTTTGCTGCAGGATGGACTGGTGCACTTCACAAAATACATGGCATCATGATGAGGGAAAATTATGTTGATATATTGAAGCAACATCTCAAGACATCAGTCAGGAAGTTAAAGCTTGGTCGCAAATGGGTCTTCCAAATGGTCAATGACCCCAAGCATACTTCCAAAGTTGTGGCAAAATGTCTTAAGGACAACAATGTCAAGGTATTGGAGTGGCCATCACAAAGCCCTGACCTCAATCCCATAGAACATTTCTGGACAGAAATGAAAAAGCGTGTGCGAGCAAGAGGCCTACAAACCTGACTCAGTTACACCAGCTCTGTCAGGATCACCCAATTTATTTTGGGAAGCTTTTGGAAGGCTACCTGAAATATTTGACCCAAGTTAAACAATTTAAAGGCAATGCTACCAAATATTAATTGAGTGTATGTAAACTTCTGACCCACTGGGAATGTGATGAAAGAAATAAAAGCTGAAATATTTAATTCTCTCTACTATTATTCTGACATTTCACATTCTTAAAATAAAGTGGTGATCCTTACTGACCTAAAACAGGGTATTTTTACTAGGATTAAATGTCAGGAATTGTGAAAAACTGAGTTTAAATGTATTTGGCTAAGGTAAACTTCCGACTTCAACTGTAGGTCATGCCACTTGTAAACAATGTATTATTCTATATTAAATGCAGAAGGAATTTTCTATTTAGGAATTAAATCAGATGCTTACTGTGTAAGTTCCATTGTTATTCAATGCTCAGTTATACTGTATTAATAGTTTCAGATGAGATTAATGATTGTGGATGTTTTGCCAGATGTAAGCTATAGTCAGTTCCTATGGGTGGGACTGCCAGTGTTGAGGAGCTGTTTATCATGTTCATTATGAACACAGTTCATCAGTCATTACAATGGAGTGGAGGCTGAAATGGAGGGTCGCTTACTGTAATTGCAGGGCTGTAGAAGTGTATCAGCTGTCCTAACTCACAGGCCCCTTGATAGACTACCCAAGCCTTCTGACTGCAGAGTGGAGATGGAGAGAGAGGGAGAGCGCAAGAGAGCTGTTCTTGGTGCAGCCAGTCACTGACTGAAATGGAAAGCTAAGATACTGCAGTTATAGCCAGTATTCATCCTTTTGTCTCATACTGATTACTCACAATAAACAGTCACTGTAAAACATGAGCAGGGGTTACTGTTTACTGGTGACTGCAACTCACAGTAACTGACAACACCCAAGAACTAAGCACTTTAGCTTAATGTTGGCGACACAAGGTTATGCTTCATTCATTAACCATTGTGTGTTTGTAAATCATTATACAGCAATTGTTCATTTATTCACTCAGACTTACACTATATATGCATGTTAGTAACTGTATTTGACCCATGCAGGCATATAACCTACAACTAAAAGCAGTAAAGCTAATCACCACACTCCATCCACCCAGTTAATCCATCTGAACAATGATCTTATGACTGCCTGGCTTCTGTCTGATGATTGATATGAGGAATGGTGTGATTATACTGTGACACGGTGTGTGTGTGTGTGTGTGTGTGTGTGTGTGTGTGTGTGTGTGTGTGTGTGTGTGTGTGTGTGTGTGTGTGTGTGTGTGTGTGTGTGTGTGTGTGTAGTTTATCCTTTTTTTCGGATCCCCGTTAGCTTTTGCCAAAGCAGCAGCTATTCTTCCTGGGGTCCACAAAAAACACAAAACATGACAAATAAAAAAACACTGATACACTGATAGACAAGGACAATCACACACATGTAAAATACCGCAATATACAGACAATAAAACAATTTAATAATAATAATACAATACAACAACAAAAATAATGTGTATGTTATTGTGTCTGTGTGCATGTGTTTGTGTGTGTCACCCTTACAGTCCCTGCCGTTCTATGAAATGTTGTTTAATAATTTTGAAGGTCATTTTGCTGTTTGCTTGAGTAATTGGAGATGGAAGGGAGTTCCATGCGATTTTGGCTCTGTATAATACTGTGCGTTGCCGTGAATTCATTTTGGACTTGGGGACTGTGAAGAGACTCCTTGTGGTATATCTTGTGGGGTATGTATGCGTATGTCTTGTGGGGTATGTATGGGTGTCCGAGATTAATGTTATTTGATTACGTAGAAAATCGGACATTTTCATGACAGTAATACTTCTCATTAAAACAAGAAGAGAAGCACACAGCTAGTCTCTCGTCAACCCTCAACTAGGAAAGACTGGCACGCATGTTGTTGATGTTAGTTCTGTATGTGCAGTTAAGGGCCTGCTGCTCTGTTTTGAGACAGCTGCAGCTTTTCTAGGTCTTCCTTTGCTGCACTTGACCATATGACCACACAGTAATCAATATGGGACAAGACCAGAGCCTGAGCAACTGGTACAGTTGATTTTTGTTTTTATAACAGACATACCCCTTCCCATCTTCACAACAACTTCGTCACCCAATGTTATACCTAGGAGTTTAGCTTCCTCAACTTGCTCAAGGGTCACCCCCTTTATACAATCCTCCAGCTGAGGTTTAGGTCTTAGAGAATGTTTCGAACCAAATACAATGCTTTTAGTTTTAGATGTATTTAAGACCAATGTTTGAGTCGGTGTGCATTTTGAGTGTGTTTACTTTGCACAAATGAAACTTTAGTGAGACAGACGGGATGTCAGAGGAAACCTAACGGGCTGAATCATATTTAGCCCTTTTAATGATGGACTAATCACAATGCATGTTTCCGTCTTACCTTCCTTGGGGAAATCACAGTTTTGACAAGATAGGTGAAAGCTAGTGGAATCCTTAATGGCTGTTACCTTCAATGGTAAGGAAGGATGTATTTCAAAATGGATGGAAATCGCTGATTTGACATGTTACAATAGGTGAAAGATATATAGTGGACCCCTGCTGTTAACTATCCATTGAAATACGTATTTTCAATGTAGTCAAATCGGGCCAATGTTTCTGGGATTTAGTCCACTCCAGACTGGGCTTTAAAGACAGGAATGAATACTTAGATCAGAGACAGGACGGTAGAGGGGGAAATGAGAGAAAGAAAGACAATAAGCGAGAAGGAGAAAGAGACTGCAGAGGGAAAATATACAGCATATCTCTCTCTAATTACTCAAGGAGATGGAAAGAAGAGAAGATTGCATGTCACCCGTCTGACATCTCATAACAATTCCCCCCATGAGAAGTAACAAAATACAGAAATCACCACAGGTGATCATAAACACCCATTGGGAGGTCAGTATCAGTGTGACCTCATCCGATTGGACCCTGAGCCCTGAAAAATATATTCCTAGGCTGATGGTTCATATACTAATGTGGTGAGAGATGTAAACCACCTACACTCTTAGAAAAAAGGGTGTCAAATGGGTTATTTGGCTGTCCCTATAGGAGAACCCTTTTGTGTTCAGGTAGAAAGAACCCTTTTGGGTTCCAGCTAGAAAGAACCCTTTTGGGTTCCATGTACAACCCTCTGTGGAAATGGTTTTACATGGAACCCAAACGGGTTCTACCTACAACCAAAAGGGTTGTACTTGGAACCAAAAAAGGTTATTCAAAGGGTTCTCCTAAAGGACAGCCAAAGAACCCTTTTACATTCTAGATAGCACTTTTTTTTCTGAGTGTATGGTTCACACTCAGTCCAGTAGCTTCTGATTATATTATATTCTCCCACCTCATGTTTGTATAGTTAAGGGGACATTACACTCAAAATTCACATTTTGTCAGGCGTTTCAGACCACAAAAGTACTCTTATGTCAAGACGAATCTACATCCCATGCCATCCGTTTAAATCCAGCTACAGTGCCTAGTAAGTTTTCACACCCCTTGCATAGGTGTCACATTTTGCTGCCTCATTATACTTACAGTTGAAGTCGGAAGTTTACATACACCTTAAACATTTAAACTCAGTTTTTCAAATACATTTAAACTCAGTTTTTTACAATTCCTGACATTTAATCCAAGTAAAAATTCCCTGTCTTAGGTCAGTTACGATCACCACGTTGTTTTAAGAATGTGAAATGTCAGAATAATATGAGAGATAATTATTTTTTTCAGCTTTTATTTCTTCATCACATTCCCAGTGGGTCAGTTTACATACACTCAATTAGTATCTGGTAGCATTGCCTTTAAATTGTTTAACTTTGGAAGCCTTCCACAAGCTTCCCACAATAAGTTGGGTGAATTTTGGCCCATTCCTCCTGACAGAGCTGGTGTAACTGAGTCAGGTTTGTAGGCCTCCTTGCTCGCACACGCTTATTCAGTTCTGCTCACAAGTGTTCTATGGGATTTAGGTCAGGGCTTTGTGATGGCCACTCCAATACCTTGACTTTGTTGTCCTTAAGACATTTTGCCACAACTTTGGAAGTATGCTTGGGGTCATTGTCCATTTGGAAGACCCGTTTGCGACCAAGCTTTAACTTCCTGACTGATGTCTTGAGATGTTGCTTCAATATATCCACATACTTTTCTTCCCTCATGATGCCATGTATTTTGTGAAGTGCACCAGTCCCTCCTGCAGCAAAGCACCCCTACAACATGATGCTGCCACCCCCGTGCTTCACGGATGGGATGGTGTTCTTCGGCTTGCAAGCATCCCACTTTTTGCTCCAAACATAACGATGGTCATTATGGCCAACAGTTCTATTTTTGTTTCATCAGACCAGAGGACATTTCTCCACAAAGTACGATCTTTGTCCCCATATACAGTTGCAAACCGTAGTCTGGCTTTTTTTATGGCGGGTTTGGAGCAGTGGCTTCTTCCTTGCTGCCTTTCGGGTTATGTCGATATAGGACTCGTTTTACTGTGGATATAGATACTTTTGTACCTGTTTCCTCCAGTATCTTCACAAATTCCTTTGCTGTTGCTCAGGGATTGATTTGCACTTTTCGCACCAAAGTACGTGAATCTCTAGGAGACAGAACGTGTGTCCTTCCTGAGCGGTATGACAGCTGCGTGGTCCCATGGTGTTTATACTTGTGTACTATTGTTTGTACAGATGAACGTGGTACCTTCAGACGTTTTTAAATTGCTCCCAAGGATGAACCAGACTTGTGGAGGTCCACAATTTTCTTTCTGAGGTCTTGGCTGATTTCTTTAGATTTTCCCATGATGTCAAGCAAAGAGGCACTGAGCTTGAAGGTAGACCTTGCAATACATCCACAGGTACACCTCCAATTGACTCAAATTATGTATTAGCCTATCAGAAGATTCTAAAGCCATGACATAATTTTCTGGATTTTTCCAAGCTGTTTAAAGGCACAGTCAACTTAGTGTATGTAAACTTCTGACCCACTGGGATTCTGATATAGTGAATAATAAGTGAAATAATCTGTCTGTAAACAATTGTTGGAAAAATTACTTGTGTCATGCACAAAGCAGATGTCCTGTCCAACTTGCAAAAACTACAGTTTGTTAACAAGAAATTTGTGGAGTGGTTGAAAAACGAGTTTTAATGACTCCAACCTTAGTGTATGTAAACTTCTGATTTCAACTGTAAATTTAAAAAGGGATGAAAAGATTTTTCCCCCTCCTGATTTACACAACCTACTCCACATTTTCAAAGTGAAAGAAAAATGTGAGATTTTCTAAAATTCTTGATTGCGTATGTCTTCACACCCCAGAGTTACTTGTTTGAGTCACCTTTGGCAGAAATAATTAAAGCTGTGAATCATGTTGAATAAGATTTCACTAACTTTGCACATATCTTGTAGCAATACATATCTTTTGTGTTTGGAAAAATTGCTGAAGCGGTCAATTTGGTTGGGGATCATTGACGGACAGCAATATTCAAGTCTTTTCTCAGATTTTCAAACAGATTTATGTCAGGACTAAGACTGGACCGCTCAGGAACACTCAACATCTATTAGAAAGTCATTCTAAAGTGTCCTAAGTGTTAAAATGTGTGTAATCGTCCCACTGATAAATAAAACTACCACCGTGTTGGGTCTTCAAAAGACTGAGGCAGGTTTTCCTCAAAGTTTTTACATGAGCTTTGCCCCTTTCATATTTATTTTGGGCCTGACAAAACTCCCCAGTCCCTGCCTGTGACAGGCATACCTATATGCTGACACCACAATTCTTGAAAATAAACTCAGCAAAAAAAGAAATGTCCCTTTTTCAGGACCCTGTCGTTCAAAGATAATTCGTAAAAATCCTAAGAACTTCGCAGATCTTCATTGTAAAGGGTTTAACCACTGTTTCCCATGCTTATTCAATGAACCATAAACAATTAATGAACATGCACCTGTGGAACGGTCGTTAAGACACTAACAGCTGACAGATGGTAGCCAATTAAGTTCACAGTTATGAAAACTTAGGACACTAAAGAGGCCTTTCTACTGACTCTGAAATACACCAAAAGAAAGATAGCCAGGGTCCCTGCTCATCTGCGTGAACGTGCCTTAGGCATGTTGCAAGGAGGCATGAGGACTGCAGATGTGGCCAGGGCAATAAATTGCAATGTCCGTACTGTGAGATGACTAAGACAGCACTACAGGGAGACAGGGCGGACAGCCGATCGTCCTCACAGTGGCAGACCATGTGTAACAACAGATGCACAGGATCGGTACATCCGAACATCCCACCTGCTGGACAGGTACAGAATTACAACAACAACTGCCTGAGTTACACCAGGAACGCACAATCCTTCCATCAGTGCTCAGACTGTTCGCAGTAGGCTGAATAGGCTGCCTCTCGTTCTTGCCTCGTTGCTCCAACTCCTCGTAATGTCGCCGTTACGCTTTTGCTGCTTCTATCTCCTCCTTCGGACGGCGATACTCCCCGACCTGCGTCCAGGGTCCTTTTCCGTCCAGGATCTCCTCCCATGTCCACTCGTCCTTTTTACCACGCTGCTTGGTCCTTTGGTGGTGGGTAGTTCTGTAACGTCTCTCGTCGGAAGGCATGGACCAAAGCGCAGCGTGGTAAGTGTTCATTATATTTTATTTCTCAAAAACACTCATACAAAATAACAAAGTGAAAAACTGAAACAGTTCTGTCAGGTGCAGACACTAAACAGAAACTAACTACCCACAAACACAGGTGGGAAAAAGGCTGCCTAAGTATGATTCCCAATCAGAGACAACGATAGACAGCTGCCTCTGATTGGGAACCACACTCGGCCAAAAACAAAGAAATAGAAAACATAGAATTAAAGAAACTAGAATGCCCACCCTAGTCACACCCTGGCCTAACCAAAATAGAGAATAAAAGCCTCTCTATGGCCAGGGCGTGACATCACCCAAAAAAATGAATGGTAAAGATTAGCACTGCAGATCTGTAAATTGCATTATGCGTATCTTCTCTATTCATTTTGGATTGTGCATTTACACTGTAGCTCCTTCTACAAAACAGAATGCCTGGGATGTGGACTTATCTGAAGAGAAGATCGCTTTTGAGGTTTGAAAATATCATCTGATTTTGGAGTGTAATGACCCGTGAGCAGTAATTTTGATAGGACTGAGTGGTTTGAGTGGTGAGGAGAAAACTGGAAATGATCTGTTATTGGCATAGAGGTTTGGAACTCTCTTATTGGTCTATTAACTAATTTACTGCCTGGTGATGTCACCAGCAGGGTTGGGTAGGTTAAATTTGAAATATAATCCATTACAGTTACTAGTTATCTGTCCAACTTTTTTTATCAGTAACGGAACTTTTGGATTACACAAACTCAGTTACTTTTAGATTACTTTCACATTAGAAGAATACATAAATTAATTTTACCATTTGAACGACTTCTATTGCAGGATAAAGCAATGGTAGATTTTACATAGCTGGCCATAAATGGTTTAGTTGGGTTGGTTAACTAGGCTTATTCTAACCCATTGCTTTCTACTTTAATACAGATAATAATATGATTCGGCTATATCTTTACAAAATCAAAGTCTGTCAGATTTCCAGTCAGTCATTCCAATGAATTTAATACCCCTTGATATTCAAGAATAGGACTTGAAAATATAGATAAGGCCCAAAAATCCTTTTTGAATTTAAAGGTAAAGGTAATCCTACAAGTAATCATACATTTGTTTTCCAAAGTATCTGCAATATGATTACCATAACAAAACAAAGGCACTGGGGCGAACCGTGGGTCTGTTTCCCCTAATGCAGATTTGATCTTCAAAGCTAAAAACAAATGCACTTCAGAACATACCGTAGCTACCTGTGTTCTGTATCCTAAAAATATGTTATTCTCTTTCTCTTTCTGTGTGTGTGTGTGTGTGTGTGTGTGTGTGTGTGTGTGTGTGTGTGTGTGTGTGTGTGTGTGTGTGTGTGTGTGTGTGTGTGTGTGTGTGTGTGTGTGTGTGTGTGTGCATGCGGGTCAATAGTCCAGAGAGCATAGTTTGGATGCCCAGAAAGCAGCTCCTCAAGGTTTCATCATGAATAAAAACAAGCGAGGAGAAGAGAGGGAGCTCTACAGTTTAGATGTCGGAGATTCCACCTTCACTGTTCTGAAATGCTACCAGAATCTAAGGCCCATCGGCTCAGGAGCACAGGGAATCGTCTGGTAAGTGTAATCACTATGCAATTACTAGTTACTGAGAAGAAAAAACAATGTGCTGGTTTAAAAAAAAACTATAAGGCCATAGAGACTTGGTACAAGGTACTTTTTGAAAAGGGTAGTCTATGACTGTCAGAAGAGGTCACCTCTTAGTAAATTAAAATTGTTGGATTGGCATAGTCATTTTTGTCTATATATTTTTTATTGTTTATGCTATCTTTTACATTTATGTTGCTACTTTTATTATTCATAAATAATTTACTCTAGGTTCACATCCCTGTTTCATTTTCATATGTTGTTATTTCGTTTATGTGACATGTTTTCTTATTGGTTATCCAAAGGTGATTTATAGAGCTCCCATGTGGACACTCAAATCTTTATGCCTTGATGAAGGCTGACACAATGCCAAAATGCGTTGGAGTTTGTTTGTCATGTTTTTAACTATTTATTTTTTGATTCTGTTGTGAATTTCACCCCAATTTCGTGATATCCATTTGCGAATCAATTATGATCTTGTCTTATTGCTGCGGGAAAGCCAAAGGTCAAGTCATGCGTCCTCTGAAACATGACCCGCCAACCCGCGCTCCTTAAGCCAGTCACACCAATGTGTCAGAGGAAACACTGTTCAACTGCCGACCAAGTCGTTCAACAGGCACCCGGCCCAACATAAGGAGTCGATAAGACGCGATGAGCCAAGTAAAGCCCCCCCGGCCAAACCTTCCCCTAACCCGGACGACGCTGGGCCAATTGTGCGCCGCCCTATGGGACTCCCGGTCACGGCCGGTTGTGACACAGCCCGGGATTGAACCCGGGTCTGTAGTGACACCTAAAGCACTGTGATGCAGTGCCTTAGACCATAGTGCTACTCAAGAGGCCGTTTTTAACTATTTCTAACGAAATGCCCAGGAAAATAAATGCCCAGAAAATAAGTTCATCCCTCCGTTTGCCTTGATGGGCAAAAGTCAACCCCACGATAAATGTTTCTACATTTTTCATTAACTAAGTGGTGTCCTTCATACCCTTTTAGTTTTTTCTGCCTGTCATATACTAGGTAATTACTGTTTTAACAGCAGGTTGTACTAGGTAATTACCAGTAAACAACAGGATACAAAACAAAGTATCACCATGTATTGTTTTCAAATCCTTTTTGCTTGAGGTTTTCGTCTTTTTTTTGTTGCCCCATGAGATAAATTTTTTTCAGATTCAATTAGTTTACAAGGCAACATTAAATTAAAAGCTACATACCAAAGTACCCCAGTTTGAATTTGTCTAAATACTGTGTTGCTTAATCAATGGAGGGTGGTTGATGCCAAAGCTGGTCCATCAATGGCACAATGGACCATGGAATGTTTCAAGGTCACATGAAAAACGTAAAACATCCAATGGAAAGAAACACAAATCAGATATCCATTTAAATTCCTATTTCCTACAGTCTGTATCACCCTGTTGTTAGGGATGTGTTCATGTATTGCCATGCTCTTGGTCTTGCTTTTTCAGTTCAGCGTATGACCACAACCTTGAGAGAAATGTGGCTATTAAGAAGTTAAGTCGGCCGTTCCAGAACCAGACGCATGCCAAGAGAGCGTACAGAGAACTGGTGTTAATGAAATGTGTCAATCACAAAAATGTAAGTCTGCCTACCAACACTGGTCAATGACTTCTTCCTGCTGTTTTATTATATTTTAGGTATGACTCTGACAATTATCCTCAATTATGGTTATGAATGGCCTGGCTGGACATAGAGAGAAACTCTAAGAATATTATTGTATGAATGCATAATGGTACTTTAGAAGGAACAGTAAACAGGCATTTACTTTGGTAGCCCATATAGTTAATATACACACAGCTAAAATGCAGATTCATTCAACCAGCATCCAGAACTGCAGTTACCCGTTTTTATATTTTTTTATTGTTATATTGCATAATACCATTGAAAATTACTTGATTACAAACGTGTTATGATGAAGGACTGTTTTCCTTATATTGAGGAAACTAATTTAGCAAGCATTGTGTATGACTCATGTGTGTTCATGTTGTTACAGATCATTGGCCTATTAAACGTATTCAGCCCACAAAAATCATTAGAAGAATTTGCAGATGTGTAAGTACATTATAAGAAAAGTCTTGAGCCTTTTGCGTAAAACACTGGGGGGAAATCCTCCGTCGAAATGCACCTTCATTTGATGTATAATAACATGATAAACCTTTGACAGTGTAAAATGATTACATGCTGTTAGGAATTAAGACATAGAAGGATCATAGAATTATATTTTAATAGGGCCTGTCTGTCATCAATTAAACAATTACTCAGCTATTACCAGAATAACTATCTGAAATCTCTCTGCATACTGTATCCCTCTCAGTTTAAGCCTTCGAGCTGGCTCCACAGATGTGGGGTGTGTGCGCCTGCTCGGTTTGTGTGTGTGTCTGTGTCTGTGTGTACGCCTATGTGTACACACAAGTGTGTGTGTGTGTGTGTGTATTTTCATCTCACTTCCCACCTGTGTAGATACATTGTGATGGAGCTGATGGATGCCAACTTGTGCCAGGTGATTCAGATGGAGCTGGATCATGAGAGGTTGTCCTACCTGCTCTACCAGATGCTGTGTGGCATCAAACACCTCCACGCTGCCGGCATCATACACAGGGTACAGCTCATACTTGCTCATACACACTAATGCTAAGCTAACAGGTAGACACTGGGTATGGCTCATGCATGCTAACTCTAAGCTAACAGGTAGACACAGGGTATAGTTCACACCAATAACAATAAGCTGACAGGTAGACACAGGGTATGGCTCATACTGGGTAACACTAAACTAATAATGGGGGATTGTTGTATTTCCAAAGATTATACTAAGCTAAAAGCCCAGATTTACAGTAACTCCTCCATGTCAGAGCTGTGATGTTGGCGATATCCACAGGAGAGCAGGAGGAACATGCTAATGATCTAAATACTCATTCAGAGTATTGCGTCTGAAATGTCACCCTATTCCTGGGCTCTGGTCAAATAAATGTAATGTATAGGGAGTGATAGAGGGCCATTTGGGATACATGCTTGGCCCAATGGAGCATGTAAAGTTGATTCAAGGATGGGAAAAAACAAATAACTACCGAGATCATTCTGAGATGAATCTAGATTCTAGAATAATGTAACTGGTTTCTATGTCATCCTACCATGCCGTTTATCTACATGCAAATCTGTGAAAGATGACTCACTACTCAGTAAGTGTAAAATGGAGTGACTCATTACTGTCGTTAAGATGGTGATGATTATGAATGCTGCCCTGTTTTATAATATTATGATGACAACATTCCTATACTCCTACATAGCTTCACTGATGTCCCCCATCTGCCTCTCTCGTTTTTTGGGGAGCATGTTGTTCACTTACTATAATAGCTAAAACAATCTGCCAAGGCGGCAAATAGTGCTCTCTGACGGGATTGTCTGCCATAATCTTTTAGTAAAAAATGCTCTGGGACACATTGCGCAGGGTATAGACAATTTTCGCTGTGTCTGGGCTTTAAAATATGCTGCTGCTATTGATGATGATGACGATGATGACGACGACAAAGATCATGACAATGATGATGTTCTCTCCTTGTCCCTTCTCTAGGATCTAAAGCCCAGTAACGTTGTGGTGAAGTCAGACTGTACGTTGAAGATCTTGGACTTTGGCTTAGCTCGGACGGCGGCTACAGGTCTGCTGATGACCCCCTACGTAGTGACCAGATACTACAGAGCACCAGAGGTCATACTGGGGATGGGCTACCAGGCCAACGGTCAGTACCTGTCAATCAATCAAGCAAATATTCATTCACCATACTGATTTTATGCCTTAACCACCACTGCAGATTCTTTCATGACATTGTTTTAATGTTGTTTTACTCTTGTAAATATTAATTATGTTTATAATGACACATTGCAAATCACAGCTATAATCAAGTTTCCATCCAACCTTTTTGGGGCGGCAGGTAGCCTAGTGGTTAGAGCGTTGGGCCAGTAACCGAAAGGTTGCTAGATCGATATCCCTGAGCTGGCAAGGTAAAAATCTGCAGTTCTGCCACTGTTCCTAGGCTGTCATTGTAAATAAGAATGTGTTCTTAACTGACTTGCCTGGTTAAATAAAAATATTTTAAAAATGTCAGTAAAGTACATCGGAAATAAAATGTCAAGAAAGGCCTGTTGGAAACAGCACATTTTTCAGTAAACTTTCCAAATGTTGACACAGCAAAATATACTAGACAAGGTGGGATATTTTTGTGTCTGTAACATTAATTATGTGAGAAGTGTGTAAGGTTCTGCTATTATTTTCTTAGTCAACCAAGGGGTTCTGGAACGTAGCCCTGTCTTTCATTTTTGATAATTGATTTCACCTGTGATCGATTCCCACCTGGTCTCATCAGCTCCCTATTTAATTCAGTTCTTTCTGTTTGTATGGTTGTGATGTATTGTTTGACCATTGCCTGCCTGTGACCACGATTCCTGCCTTCTGCGATGGCTTAATAAACATCTGCTGCGCTTTGCACGTGACTCTACAACTTGTTCACCCTGAGTATTCCGTACAAAGTGGAAGTGGAAATGCCTTTATGCACACATATATATGGAATACCATTAGCTTGTATGTTTTATTTGGTACATGGGAATTTAACCGGTAAAAGTTATTTTTATGTGCACTACGTCATCACTCTTATCCGCAACAAGTCAATTTGATGGAAACACATCTCTGGTGGGAAAATGCTCATATTGTTTTAATGCGGATTATTTTCGAACCTACCTAATGCCAACAGCACTGTTTTCATTACATTTATGTTTTTATAAATCATGGAAATTAAATCAATAACAACACTGTTTTTTTTTGTTGCCAGCTTGTACATTAGCCATCCACTTCTCTTCAAGCCTCTGGGAAAGTTGTTCACAATGAGAAACAATGGTCTCTTTACTAACTACTAAAAGCTAACCCCCCCCCCCCCCCCCCCCCTCTCCTGCCCATGTTGTAACAGTGGACATATGGTCTGTGGGGTGTATTCTGGCAGAAATGATCCGCCACAAAATCCTGTTCCCAGGAAGGGACTGTATCCTTGGTGCTTCTGGATGTAAATTGTCTCCTGCCCGAAATGAAACAGTTTGCATCCTTCCTCTTCAGTCTCTCGGTTTATGAGATGGCCATTTATTTCACGTCCTGATTTCCTTCCTTTCCCTTCCTGTGCCTGGAGACTGGCAGACCCTGAATGCTGCATCCATTTTCACTCTTGTTCACCCAATTTAATCGTTCACGCTTTCCTTTTTCTCCTTCATTTCACCAGATTTATCCCTCTTTCCAATTTCAGTTTCACGTGTCTGATTTATTTGTGTTGTACATTTTTTGTAATTCATTCACATTCCTCTCTCATTTCCTTAATCTTTTCTTCATTTTTTTTCTCTCTGTGTTTGCATGTCATCCCTCCATTCATCCTGCAGTGGACGTGTGGTCAGTGGGTTGTATTGTGGCTGAGATGGTCAGAGGTAGTGTGTTGTTCCCAG
This sequence comes from Salvelinus fontinalis, assembly GCF_029448725.1. Taxonomy (NCBI): domain Eukaryota; kingdom Metazoa; phylum Chordata; class Actinopteri; order Salmoniformes; family Salmonidae; genus Salvelinus; species Salvelinus fontinalis. Next base: position 36,108,948 of record NC_074665.1, read on the forward strand.
GCTCTGACCGTATCCTTTCCTATTTTCCTGTGTTATCATTTCACCATGTCTGTGTTTTTACCACCATCACCATATCCACCATATCCAAGTACTGTACACCCATACTCCCATCCTCCCTCCCCATAACCACTTAAGCTTCTGCCAATACACAGAGATAGTTCTAGAAAACAGGAATAGTTCTGGAACAGTACTTCTCTAGCATAGTTATGTGTATCTGTGGAGAAGGCTATGTCTGTGTGTAGTGTTTCCCTAACTCCCCCTGCTCAGACATTGACCAGTGGAACAAGGTGATAGAGCAGCTTGGGACTCCGCCCCAGGAGTTCCTGATGAAGCTCAACCAATCAGTGAGGACGTACGTAGAGAACAGGCCGCGTTACGCAGGATACAGCTTTGACAAACTCTTCCCTGACGTCCTCTTCCCTGCAGACTCAGAGCACAACAAACTGAAAGGTACTGGAAATGTAGTGTGTGTGTTTGTATGTGGGTAGGGTGAGTGTGTGGTGTGCGTGTGTGCATGCTGGTATGAATTATATTCACTTTCCACTTCCAGCGAGCCAGGCCAGAGACCTGCTGTCTAAGATGTTGGTGATCGACTCGTCTAAGAGGATCTCTGTGGACGAGGCCCTGAAACACCCCTATATCAACGTGTGGTACGACCCAGCAGAAGTGGAGGCGGTAAGTGTTTAACAAATGGTACAATCTATTGGAGGGGGAACTTGGAAATTGGACCGACACGGTTGACACTTTTAGTCAGAAGAGTGAACTACGGTTGATGGTTCGATGTAGGGATGAACCTTTCTTCCCTCTTTTCTCCTTTTCCTGTGCTCTCTTCTGCTCTTTTCCTCTCTTTCTTTTGCTTTCTTTCTCGTCTCAGCCCCCTCCGAAGATCACAGACAAGCAGCTGGATGAGCGAGAGCATACGGTGGAGGAGTGGAAAGGTTAAAGATGTTACTACAGCTATCACTTTTCAGTGAGCAGTGAGCTACAAAAGTATTGGCACAGTGACATATGTTTTGTTGTTTTGGCTCTGCACTTTGGATTTGAAATACAATGACTATGAGGTTGAAGTGCAGACTGTCAGCTTTCATTTTAGGGTCCATATCGGGTGAACCGTTTAGAAATTACAGCACTATGTGTACACCTACAGGCCCACCCAATCAAATGGTGCAATTTATATATATATATATATACATTTTTAGTTTTTGGCCAACCAACCCATGAAAGTGAATGTCATTCCAGTTGATCTGAATGTCATTCCAGTGCATTGCTTGCTATGAATTATATCTGATGGTGTTTGCATGTTTAGGTAAAAATACAAATAATGTCACGTTTGGAACACTGACCAGTAGAGAGCATAATTGTGTGTGTGTGTGTGTGTGTGTGTGTGTGTGTGTGTGTGTGTGTGTGTGTGTGTGTGTGTGTGTGTGTGTGTGTGTGTGTGTGTGTGTGTGTGTGTGTGTGTGTGTATATTCCACCTCATGGCTTGGTTTTTGCTTTGATATGCACTGTCAACTGTGGGACCTAATATAGACAGGTGTGTGCCTTTCCAAATCATGTCCAATCAATTGAATTTACCACAGGTGGACTCCAATCAAGTTGTAGAAACATCTCAAGGTTGATCAATTGAAACAGGATACAGATGTGCTCAATTTCGAGTCTCATAGCGAAGGGTCTGAATACATATGTAAATAAGGCATTTCTGTTTTTTGTTTTTGTATACATTTGCAAAAAAAAAATATAAACCTGTTTGCGCTTCGTCATATGGGGTATTGTGAGTAGATTGATGAGGATTTTATTTAATCAATTTTAGAATAAGGCTGTAACGTAACAAAATGTGGAAAAAGTCAAGGGGTCTGAATACTTTCCGAATGCACTGTATTATGCTCTCTACTCGTCAGTGTTCCAAAAGGGGTATTATTTGTATTTTTACCTAAACTTCCAAACACCATCAGCTAGAATTCTTAGCAAGCAGTGCACTGGAATGACATTCAGATGAACTGGAATAACATTCACTTTCATGGGATGGTTGGCCAAAAATAACAAACTAAAAGCCACAACGCCAATAAGCCACAAATATGGTCGCATTGAGGCATATGTCCCTGTGCTTCTATTGCTGTATGCACCATGTCACTGCATACTTAATTTGTTCATTTAGCAAACAAAACAGCTCATAATCCAGTGCCTTTATAACAGTCAACACACCTATAGTTGTTTGCATTAATTAGCTTTAAAAATGCAACATTTTCTCTCAGCCTCATGGCAAAATGTGTAGAAAAGCATCCAGCGGTGGGGTTCCTAGTAGCCGGTGATTTTAATGCAAGGAAACTGAAATCTGTTTTACATCATTTCTACCAGCATGTCAACTGTACAACCTAGAGACAAAACTAGATCACCTTTATTCCACACACAGAAATGCATACAAAGTTCTCCCTCGCCCTCTATTTGGCAAATCTGACTACAACGCCATCCTCCTGATTCCTGGTTACAAGTAAAAACTCAAACAGGAAGTACCAGTGAAGTACTCAAAACAGGAAAAACTCAAAACAGGAAGGTCTGACAAAGTGGATGCTAAGCTACAGGACTGTTTTGGTAACATAGACTGGAATATGTTCCGGAATTTATCCAATGGCATTGAGGAGTAACCGCATGTACATATCCCAACCAGAAGCCATGGATTACAGGCAACATCCGCACTGAGCTAAAGGCTGGAGCTGACGCTTTCAAGGAGCAGGACACTAATCAGGACGCTTATAAGAAATCCTGCTACGACCTCTGACAAGCCATCAAACAGGAAAAGCGTCAATACAGGACTAAGATTGAATCCTACTATGCCGGCTCTGATGCTCGTCGGATGTGGCGTGGCTTGCGAACTATCACGGATTACAAAGGGAGACCCAGTCGTGAGTTGCCCTGTGACGCAAGCCTCCAGACGAGCTAAATGCCTTATATGCTCGCTTCGAGGCAAGCAACACTGAACCATGCATGAGAGCACCAGCTGTTCCGGATGACTGTGTGATCATGCTCTCCATAGCTGATATGAGTAAGACCTTTAAACAGGTTAACATTCACAGACGGATTACCAGAATGCGTACAGAGCATGTGCTGACCAGCTGGCATTTTAACCTCCCTGACCATGTCTGTAATACCTACATGTTTCAAGCAGACCACCATAGTCCCTGTCCCCAACAATGCCAACGTAACCTGTTTGATTGATTATCGCCCTGTAGCCCTCACATCTGTAGCCATGAAATGCTTAGAAAGGTTTGTCCTGGCTCCCAGCACAACCATCATCCCAGACACCCTGGACCCACTCCAATTCACATACCACCCCAACAGATCCACAGATGACACAATATCCATTACACTCCACACTGCCCTCTCCCACCTAGACAAAATGAACACCTATGTGAGAATGCTGTTCATTGACTACAGCTCAGTATTCAATACCATAGTGCCCTCCAAGCTCATCACTAAGCGAAGGACCCTGGGACTGAACACCTGCCTCTGCAACTGGATCTTGCACATCCCGACGGGCCACCCCGAGATGGTGAAGGTAGGCAACAATCTGCCACGCGTACCCTCAATACGGGGGCCCCTCAGGGGTGCGTGCTTAGTTCCCTCCTGCACTCGCTGTACACTCATAACTGCGTGGCCGCATATGACTCCTACATCATCATTAGGTTTGCTGACGACACGACGGTGGTAGGCCTGAGGAAAGATGACGATGAGACAGTATAAAGGGAGGAGGTCAGAGACCTGGCAGTGTGGTGCCAGGACAACAACCACTCCCTCAACGTCATCAAGACTGAGGATCTATCATGGTCCACACACACCAACACAGCCGTGAAGAGGGCATGATAACATCTCTTCCCCCTCAGGAGGCTGAAAAGATTTGGCATGGGCCCTCAGATCCTCAAAAGGTTCTACAGCTGCACCATTGAGAGCCTGTTGACTGGCTGCATCGCCGCTTGATATGGCAACTGCTTGGCATCCGACCACAAGGTTCTACAGAGGGTAGTGTGTACGGCCCTGTACATCACTGCGGCCGAGCTCCCTGCCATACATGACCTCTGTTTCAGGCGGTGTCAGAGGAAGGCCCTAAAAATTAATTGTCTCCAGCTACCCAAGTCAGACTGTTCTCTCTGCTACCAGATGTTTGTTATGTTTGTTAATGAATGCGCACATTTTAGGATTGAGCATTTACATTTTTATTTCTATAGTGAATGAAAATTGCTACTTGGTTCAGAAATAGGCTACATTTTCTTAGCTAAAATGCATATTATTCCATTATAATGTTGAAACGACAATTAATAAGTTAAATATGTATGTTGATAATGTCCTTAAAACATGTCATATTTTTTCTCTCTCCTTCTTTCCCTCCTCTCTGAACTGTCTCTTTCCCCTCCTTTCTCCACCTTTCTTCTTTTCTCTCCTTGTCCTTGTCTTTTCTCTCATTTCACCCTTTATCTCCCCCTCTTTCCCTCTTGCTCTCTCTGTGTCTCTGTCTTTGTGTTTCTGTGTCTCCGTCTCTGTCTCTCTCGCTCTCTCTCTCTCTCTCTCTGTCTCTCTCTCTCTCTCTCTCTCTCTCTCTCTCTCTCTCTCTCTCTCTCTCTCTCTCTCTCTCTCTCTCTCTCTCTCTCTCTCTCGCTCCCTGTATTCACCCTGTTGTAGACCTGATCTGGAAGGAGGTGTATGAGTGGGACGAGTGGACCAAGCAGAATGGCGTGATCAAAGGACAACCTCTTTTAGGTTAGTTTATTTTGCTTATGTTAGTTTTAGGAGGCTACTGTCAGAATATTCACGTCAAGTCCATCGAATCAGCTCGTGTTGTGGGTGTGATTTTTTTTAATCAAATTTTTTACAAAGATGCTTCAGGGAGTCAGAGATGCGCGACAGGCTCGCAGACTGGTCTGTGCTGAGTTTATTGATTACCCATCCCGTGTGCTAAGGGGGGAAATATATATATTTATGCCATGGCCCGCCGGGCCGATAGCAAGCCAGGGAAAAAACACACTACTGTCCCCTGTGCCCAATAAAAAACCATGCAACCCCCCCAGAAAGCAAAGAAAATGACAAGTAACAGTAACTAACGCCCTTTGTACATTGTGCTATTCTGTACAATTTACCTTATTTTAGTGCCCCAAAAACGTAATACTTCCAGGTCAACTGTAATATGAATACCATTGTAAAGCGCAATTTCTCCCCTTTCCAGCAAAATCAATGACGAGACCTTCATGTTACCTGTCTCTGCATGATTGAAGAAGGCAATGAGCTCCGTCGGGTCTTTTTAAAAATGCCGGGTGGGGAAGGGAATCCTACTGGGAGATATGTTGTGTAGGGAAATGGCTTTTTTCACCCGATCTGTCCAACTTATCACATCTAAAATGTAAATAAAACACTATAAAGGGTTTATATAATGTGTCATTACATACCTATTTGAAGGTTTGTGTCGAATTTGAATTGGGTTTTTAGGGCGTCGCTAAAGTTATCTTCAGAAGTAAACAGCGGCTGCCGCGGCTTTTGAGAGTCTTGATAACTTGCAGTATTGACGCAAAAAATGTATGCATTCAGTTGGACAATTGACTAGGTATACCTCTTACCCCTTACCCTGTCCCTTTCTTGTTTTTAATCTTCGAGAGAAGGGCTACCCGTGGTGGAAAGAGGCTGTACGGCACAAAATTAGTTGCAAATGCGTGCCGTATGTTACGTAGTGACACGTCGCGATGTAACGTACCGCATCAGAGGGAATCCATATTTAGATATTTTCTCGAATACTATTGGACCATTACCATGTCAGTCAACGCTGAATCAAAACGTATTTCACAGCCCGGATTGTGATGCCAACACAGAACGCTACAGTCCCATTAGTTTTCATTGCAGCCTCGTTTGAATGCTGCGGTTGCAAATACAATGTGTTAGTTATGTTGACCTATTTTGGGGTGGTTTGTAGGTGTGGCATAATTATAGTGGGTTATACTGGGCTAGTATAGTAGGTCAGTACTATATCATCATAAGCCATATGCATTTTTAAGATCACAAAATGTTGTAGTTTGAACATTCTGAAAGATTTGTGGCACTGTTTAGAATGGTTAAGCCTGCAATCCCCATTGAATTTTTATTTTATTTTTGTACCTTTATTTAACTAGGCAAGTCAGTTAAGAACAAATTCTTATTTACAATGACGGCCTACCCCGGCCCTACCCTATCCCGGACGATGCTGGGCAAATTGTTCGCCACTCTATGGAACTCCCAATCACGGCCGGTTGTGATACAGCCTGGAATCGAATCAGGGTCTGTAGTGACGCCTCTAGCACTGAGATGCAGTGCCTTAGACAGCTGCGCCACTCGGGAGCCAAATTAATGGGGATACAACAAGCTGTATAGTTTATAGTTTAAGAATGATAGCAAAAAGCTGTGTTGAAGCCATTTAAGTTGAGTCCTTCTGCACATGCCAATGTTGGGGTGGTGTTTGTAGCTGAAACTGACCAAGAGCATTGGTGAATCAAAACTTTCTTTATGTAGCCCTTCACCGTCGTATCCATATACAGGTTGAAAATGGCAGATTTGGACACTGATAAGCACCTAAATTGGAACAGAGTGACTGTACAGTAACATGCTATACATGATGTCAGAGCTCAATGTCTCTCCTTCACAGGTCTGTATGGGTTTTGACTGAGAGACGTTCTGAACTTGAGCACTGCACGCGACAAGAAGTTACCCCCATTCCTCCCAGAAATTGGGCAACTTTAGCAAATGTTCTGTTGTCTGAGCGAGGCAAATACTGTGAATTAAGAGGACTCATAGTATTTTGAAAGATGAGACGTTGCGGATTACAATAAATACCGCTTTGATGTCATACAAGCAGCCACACACCCTTGAGTCCAAATGTGCACTTCACATTTCCATATCATAAAACTCATGTCATATACAGTGTCAGTGTTTATGATCATTATGTTTGATGTACAGTTACAAGATGACATTGCGTCATACCCTGGGTTGTCCTGAACAGAGTTTGTTGTATTGTGAGGAAAATTTGCCATGGAACACGCATCTGAATGCGAACATGACGCCATTCTATGCGCACCAATATTACGTTCTGCTTTTCTGAATTGCCTTGTGAAAAGCCTAACACTGAAAGATCATATTTTATCATTTAGCTAGTAATGTTGGCAATATAACAAGCTTTCAAATGATGACGACCTGACCCAGATTTAGATTTATAATGGACCGTTTTTGGATTGCGTTAAACAACAACAATAATTGTGTGATGGCGCGGATGCAGGGCTGTGTTCCAAACAAAACAACTACAAGTGTGCTTGCTCTAGTTCCTCGACGGCACAGACTCTTCTTTGAGTCATAAAAGTGCATTGAAGTTAATTCTGAAGTAAATTCAAGTCACACTTTGAAGACGCCAATTAGACCTTTCACTCAAACCATTGTCATTTTTTTGTCTTACGTTGCACCTACTCCAAATGTTCTAAAAATATGTTTATCATGTTACTGAATTCATCCAGAGTATTTTCAGATTTCGTTATCAACAGAATGTGGTGAAAGTACAGTAAATACATAATCCACATGAAATCAAAAGTGAAATGTTTGGATTTAGTCTGTGTCAGGTGTACTGTTGTGTACTTACCTTTGGTCTAATCATTTTCCCATAATCTCCAAACGGTTCCCATTGTAACCATGGTTCATTTCAATTTATCCCTATCCATATAGCTCAATTACCACGAGTGTAAAAGGTTAAGCTTTTATGCAAATTTTAAACCGTTATAGTTCAAATAGCATCAACAATCTTTTGACAATCAATCGAAGTTGAGTCCGTCTGTACATTTCAATGTTGGTCTAGTTCAAAAAGTATAAATGATATCAAAAAGTTGTATACAAGCACATTATTCCAGACTGGTCTGCACAATTTAGTTTGAATGGCATTTCAAGCTTAAACAGTTGAAGACTCGTAGCGACCAGAAATTTTCCCATTCAAATCTATGGCCCCAGAAATGCATAGGTATTTATGCAAATATGGTTGTAGTGTGAAAAGCATAAGTAGTGTATATAAAACCAAAATCACGCGACAGTACAAGTCCCAGTCTGCATGTTTTAAAGTTGTTATATAGTTGGTAGCTTTAACAGGTCAAGAGCAGTGGCGAATCCAAATACTTCCCATTCAAGCCTAAGGAGATTTTATGCACAATTAAAACGTTTATAGTTCAAAAAATATATAAAAAATCGGTATGCAAGGCAAGCACACTATTCAATTCAAATTTCAAATCAAATTTATTTATATAGCCCTTCGTACATCAGCTGATATCTCAAAGTGCTGTACAGAAACCAAGCCTAAAACCCCAAACAGCAAGCAATGCAGGTGTAGAAGCACATAAACACGTTTTATAGTTTGAGTGGTGTTTCTAGATTAAAGAGGTTCCAGTGGAATAATCATAAGAATGAACAGTTTCTAAAGTTGCTGTTGCTGAAAGAGAGCATGCACAGCTGACTCATAGGAGGGAGGTGAATAATGTAGTAGGTTGCTCTATTGGGGGGGTCGTTGCACCCCTCAGACTCAGAGGTGTTCTTCCAGCTCCCTAGGGTGTGTGTGAGTTATTATGTGTGTATGTCGCAGGACTGTGTGTGTTTGTTTGTTTGCGCATGTGCATGCTAGGTCCTAGTACAGGTGTATCAGTCATCCTGTGTGTTTTTCGCAGCACAGGTGCAGCAATGATTGACAGCTCCCCTCAGCACCCCTCGCCCTCAGCCAATGACGTATCCTCCATGTCGACTGACCCCAGTGACCCTAGTGAACCCACCATGACCTCTGACACGGACAGCAGCCTGGACAGCCACACCTCTCTGGGAGCACTGGCCTGCTGCAGATAACACACACACACACCCCTGTCACGGTATATAGTTTAAAACACTTAAAGGGGAAATCTGCGATGGCTACATATTTTCTTTTTTGCCTTTTCATTGAATGATATATACCAATTGATTCTTGAAGAATATAATATATAAATGCTTTTACTCCATTGTTTGTAAACAAACACTGTATAGCCTCAAAACATGATTACATTGTGTTTACTCCATTGTTTGTAAACAATGTAATTGTAAACAAACACTGTGTATAACCTCTAAACATGGTTAAAATTATACTTTTGATACTGTACCATGGATGGTCAGTCCTTGCATCCATAGCTTTGTCTATGAATTTCAGAGCAATTACATTTCTCTAGCCCCACCCTAAGCTGCTTACCAAAAACAGTGGTGGGGTGACTGCTTTATTGTCGTTTGAACTGCAGATTGCCCCTTTAAGGGTCCGTAGTAAAATAAAAATTATTATTTAAAATAATTATATAAAATTATTTATTTTTTAAATGTACAGCTTCTTTTATTTGCTATGTCCCCTATATCAGGCATTGCCGATTGTGTACATGCTGTAAATTACTATATTTATTTATTTTCTTGTCAGCTTCTGTCCCTCCAAGCTGTGTATGTCTATGCTGTAAATGATAGTGGTTCAAATCTCACAGTGGTTGGAACTTTTTCCCCTTTTCCCTATTAGAAAGTGTTTTCTTACAAACACATATTTATTTTCTATTATAAATTGGGTGGTTCGAGCCCTGAATGCTGATTGGCTGACAGCTTTGGTATATGAGACCGTATACCACGGGTATGACAAAACATTTATTTTGCATTAAATTAAAGGATTAAATCACCTGGCCCAAATACCTTTGTCACTTAGCCATATTTGTTGCTTTATTTCTTCAACCAGTGGCCCATCCATCTTGGCTCTAACCCTTCAATGTTTGCAGATCTTTAGGTTTTGGATAGGTATAAACACCTGTGCAGGTCTACAAACATCAAAGGGTTGGGGCCAAGGGGAAGGCGACGAAGGCTGCTTATGTTTTATTGGCGGGGCCAGGAGTCTTTCCTCAGGTCACAGGACCAGGAAAAACTCCCAGCCCCATTGATTTGATTTAAGTGCTCTTACAGTTCAGGGATTCTTGAAAGTTGGGACAATCCTTGACCGGCAGATAAACTTTATTTTTATTGTTTATTTTGTTGCATTATTTGGTCCTAAAAATTACATTTAGGGGAATTTTATAAGGGGAAAGATTTGCTTTTGGAATTTTCTAAATATTTTCAATATTACACATTTCCATGTTGGCTCTATGCCTGGAAATGTCCTTGTTCGGAGCCAAGGTGGACAATTTCAAACTCCAAAAAAGTGTTTAAAATTCTTAAAACGGCAATAATGAATATTAACTGAAAATGGATCTTAGGTAGTTTCTTGCATTAGACCTCTGACTTAAAATAATATTTCTCTCAAAACTGTGATTCCTAAAAAAATAGTCAGGAGATTTGATGAACTCTGTCAGATTTGTCTACAATCATAAATTAATCAAGAATGATCCGGGTCAGCTACACCTCATGGACCGTTTCTTAATGTCCTCATTACATATAGTGCAACAAAACCACTCATGGTCTGCAAAGTGATCTACTTTTGATAGATTTAAAGAAACAATATTGAACGTCAACTCCGTCAGAGTGCTGAAATATATGATAGAATGGTTATATTTTTATTGGGAATTTTCAAATAAATCATTTTCTATATTTTACAAATGTTTGTATTGAAGTTTTATTTTTAGAAGCAAAAATATGTCTGTTTTGTTGTCAACTCCGTCAGTGGCTTGTCATCTCCGTCACTGATGGCTAACCCCTTTTTAAGGTCAATATTTTGTCAATATTCTGAAAATATATACAGCTGAAGTCGGAAGTTTACATACACCTTGGCCAAATACATTTAAACTCAGTTTTTCACAATTCCTGACATTTACTCCTAGTAAAAATTCCCTTTCTTAGGTCAGTTAGGATCACCACTTTATTTTAAGAATGTCAGAATAATAATAGTATAGAGAATTATTTATTTCAGCTTTTATTTCTTTCATCACATTCCCAGTGGGTCAGAAGTTTTACATACACTCAATTAGTATTTGGTAGCATTGCTTTTAAATTGTTTAACATGATCAAACGTTTTGGGTAGCCTTCCACAAGCTTCCCATAATAAGTTGGGTGCATTTTGGCCCATTTCTCCTGACAAGCTTTAACTTCCTGAATGATGTCTTGAGATGTTGCTTCAATATATCCACACAATTTTCCTCCCTCATGATGTCATCTGTTTTGTGAAGTGCACCAGTCCCTCCTGCAGCAAAGGGACCCCCACAACATGATACTGCCACGTGCTTCACGGGGGATGGTGTTCTTCGACTTGCAAGCGTCCCACTTTTTCCTCCAAACATAACGATGGTCATTATGGCCAAACAGTTCTATTTTTGTTTCATCAGACCAGAGGACATTTCTCCAAAAAGTACGATCTTTGTCCCCATGTGCAGTTCCAAACCGTTGTCTGGCTTTTTCATGGCGGTTTTGGAGCAGTGGCTTCTTCTTTGCTGAGCGGCCTTTCAGGTTATGTCGAAATAGGACTCGTTTTACTGTGGATATAGATACTTTTGTGGATAGAGATACTTTTTTCCTCCAGCATCTTCACAGGGTCTTTTGCTGTTGCTCTGGGATTGATTTGCACTTTTCGCACCAAAGTACCTTCATCTCTAGGAGACAGAACACATCTCCTTCCTGAGCGGTATGACGGCTGCGTGGTCCCATGGTGTTTAAACTTGCTTACTATTGTTTGTACAGATGAACGTGGTACCTTCAGGCATTTGGAAATTGCTCCCAAGATGAATCAGACTTGTGGAGGTCTACAAATGTTTTGGCTGATTTCTTTTGATTTTCCCATGATGTCAAGCAAAGAGGCACTGAGTTTGAAGGTAGGCCTTGAAATACATCCATAGGTACACCTCCAATTGACTCAAATTATGTCAATTAGCCTATCAGAAGCTTCTAAAGCCATAACATAATTTTCTGGATTTTTCCAAGCTGTATAAAGGCACAGTCAACTTAGTGTATTTAAACTTCTGACCCACTGGGATTGTGATACAGGGAATTATAATTGAAATAATCTGTCTGTAAATAATTGTTGGAAAATAACTTGTGTCATGCACAAAGTAGATGTCCTAACCGACTTTGAAATTTGTGGAGTGGTTGTAAAACGAGTTTTAATGACTCCAACCTAAGTCTACGTAAACCTCCGACTTCAACTGTATATATCACTGTTCTGCAACATATGGTTAAACTATTGAGATATTTGTTGTGCTAGATCTAAGGGACAATGTTTACTTTTTAAATGTTGTTTTATATTCTGAATCTAGAAAAACATGCTAACAAAATTTTCCCTGGAGCATTATACAGTATAGTGCTATAAAATAAGTAAGAAATAAGTTTAAATGACATATTTCTATACTATACTGTTAGAATTAAACAATCAATACTTTTAAACACTTGTTGGACAATACATGTAAAAATGAAATGGTTTTTATGGTGTCTGACGGGGTTGACAATCCAGTTAGTTGCATTTTATGATTTTGCTTTTGTTGAATTATGAGGTTTTTCCTTTTCATGGTGTGATAGCTGATACTTTAAAGTTGTATTAGCCATATGTACAGGATACACATGGTATACACCATCCAATGAAAGGCTTAGGTTTTTTCTTTACAATGCAACAACAATTAGAAATAATAAAATATTAGAATACGAACATAAAGTAAATGTCTCAGTAGAGTACAATAAACATTTGAGCATAAATATAAAACAGGATGGCACAATTTATAGTCCAATATTTACATTTGTTTTGCGGGATCAAGTGTTTAAATTGTGAAGTATTTACTAATCATATTAAGTCTGGTAGCAGTGTGTGTGTGTGTGTGTGTGTGTGTGTGTGTGTGTGTGTGTGTGTGTGTGTGTGTGTGTGTGTGTGTGTGTGTGTGTGTGTGTGTGTGTGTGTGTGTGTGTGTGTGTGTGTGTGTGTGTGTGTGTGTGTGTGTGTGTGTGTGTGCAAGAATGAGTGCATGTGTGCTGAAATGCGGAGAGTCAGTGAAGGTGGTCAGTCCAGTTCAAGTGTTCAGTCAGCAGATGGCTTGTAGATAGAAACTGTCTCTGAGCCTTTTGGTATTAGACATCATGCTCCGATACCATCTGCCCGACGGTAAGGGAGTGAACAGCTCGTGGCTGGGGTGTGTGGGGTCCTTGAGGATGATGCTGCGGGCCTTCCTCAGGCACCGTTTTGAGTAGATGTCCTGGATGGGTGGCAGCACGGTCCCAGTAATGTACTGGGTCGCCCTCACCACCCGCTGGAGAGCCTTGCAGTCGTGGACGGCGCAATTCCCATACCAGGCCTTGATGCAACCAGTCAGGACGGTATTTGAAAATATATATTTCAAATGTTGTTAATATTAAGAAAAATATTTGTGAAAAGAAATTTGAGATTGTCCCATCTCATAAGAATCCCTGAGTTCTGTTTTCAACCCCTTTATATTTGTCTCTAGAGTAGAGGCACTCAGTGTTTAGTTAGCTTAGTTAGCATCAGCTCCTCTCTCTGTGATAACAGAGGACTTGGTTTTTATTAACTACCTCACCGATATGAGTTTCTGAATGACATAACAGTCCACAGCATATGGTCTAAAAAAAACAATGTGATTTTTTTTAATTATTTTTTTTATTTGAAAATGTACCATTGTCAATGTTAGAAGACTGCTAGAGTTGTATGTAATGTATATGTAATTCAAAAGTACTATGTCTATTCATTTATCTATTTTTTGTAATATGATTTGTAGGTGATGAGTGGTTGATATGTATGTTAGATGGATGCTCTCCAGGGGATTGAAAAAGGTTTGCTGCTCGACATTTTTTCCTTTTTCTAGATTAAAATGTATTTGATGGCTTCTCGCCGTTCAATCCCTATAGGCCCTGTTTATGTTTGGAACTGGACCCATTCCCTGGCTGTGGTCAGGCCTATCGCACACCAGAAACAAGGCTGCATCCAGGAGGGTACAACATTGTGGAACGTGCAAATAGATATGGAAGCATCTCAGTTCTTATTCATGCAATCAATGTAGTACGTTTCACACTCTTGAACGCAACCCAGGTTTCGTGGTGTTTTCCACAAAGGCCGGTTGTGTAAATGTTAGCCTTTTGATCTGGACAAGGCCTTACTACAGACCTACAGTAATGTACACACTGGAAACGGCCGGTCAATGTCAACCTTCAACTTCTGCAAATAAAGGGTTGAATTTGATTCTGTTTGAATTGTTTTTATTCTCAACGCATACTTCTCGTAAGGACATTCATTTATAATGACAAATGCTCAGAGGCTTTCACTAGAGTCTGGTCAGTTTGAGTCTGTACAAAAGTCTGGACCTGATAAACAAGGCCTTAAATCAGAAACAAGTCAGCAAAATGTTCTGTAGTGTGGTGAAACCGTGGCGTGATAAAAGTCGTCTATTTCAGAAGAGTATTCAAGTACAGGAATAGAGATACCATCATCTCTCAGACCAGAATATTTAGAAATACCTGAGAGGTTGTTTTTTTAACAGTGCGGTGTTAGCTCAGTAAGTATCACATTTAACCATTTAGAGGTTCATCTTTAAAGAGATCAATAACAGTCTAGTACACACAAAGGTGGTTTCCCAGACAAAGATTAAGTCAGGGATTCAAACCTATCAGCAGGAGATCCGTTTTATAATGCGCTTGACATTTAAAGGTAATTTCCGATTTAGCCAACACATGTAGCATTTACCATGAATGCGGTCTCCACAAACGCAGGAAAATTACCTTTAAGAGGTGCATAGCTAACAAAGCGCGATCTGACTGAATCCTGGCGTAAGCCTAGTCCTGAAATAAACTCAATGGGCCATCTCCATTGAAAGTGCTTAATATTCCAGGACTAGGCATTATCTGTTTCTGTGAAACTGGCCCACAGTTACCAAGAATGACAATGCATTAGGAGTAATAGACAGCAGTAGACTTCAGATAAGAATAAAAACCTTCTGTATCACAATAGTCTAGAGCAACCTCTGAATGAATACTCCAGGGTCCGGTTTCATGGACACATATTAAGCCTAGTCCTAATGCACAGGCGGAGAGACACTTAGGTTGTGTTCATTAGAGCACACAGTAGCAAAACATTTTGCAATGGAACACAAAATATAGCATTTCTTGATGAAAAAGCTCAGATAGTACTTTCCTGTTTAATTCAAGACCTGTGTTATTTTTCTTACATTTTTTTCTGAGTGTAGCAGAGTTAAACTCATTTGATGGCTAACCTCACCTGAGACCTGACCTGTGTTCGCTCCCATAGTGAATGCCTAGGCTTTAGCTCAGTGGGCTGACACTGTCAGCTCAGGTCTAGCTGGTTTGTGTGCCAGTGGTCAGGTCTCCCAGAACTTTTTCTCTTTCTGCAGAAGAACATTCCAAGTCTCTGCATCCTGCCTTGCACGTTTAGAGTTCCCCAGTTGGATCTCCAGCATGCGAAACCTCTTCTTCTCCTGGTTAAGATCCTCTTCTAAACGACCAGACTGGAGACGAAGACCTGAACATGACTCCTCCAATCTGAGAGCAGAGGGAGAGGGTTAGAGAGTACAGCAGACACACATGGATGTGTACACACACACATAAGTCCTCTGTAGTTCAGTTGGTAGAGCATCGCTAGGATAGTGGGTTTGATTCATGGGACCACCTAAATGTAAAATGTTTGCATGCATAACTGTAAGTCGCTTTGGATAAAAGTGTCTGCTAAATGACATATATTATATTATGTGCACACATGCACACATAACACAACATACTGTACCATTGCAACAAGAAGTTCGTTTTTACTTGCGTATTTGTGTCTCATATCTGAACTTCTGCGCCCTCAGCTCCTCCTTTAGATCTGTCACCAGGCTAAACAGACCCTCATTGACCCCTGACCTCAGACCTGTGATGTCATCTCCAGGGTCACCCTTGCTGCAGTCAGCACTGCTCACACACAGCTCCAGAGCAGAGCTACTGAACCCAGCCACCGAGGACCCCGTCACAGCCTTGCCAGACCCTAACCCAGAGTTCAGTGTAGTGCGATCAGTTCCTGTAGATTCAGCCAATGAGATTTCACAGGAGGTCCAGGGGGAGGGGCTTCCACCGGGCAAGCTCAGACTGCAGGAAGTGATGGTAACGTTGTCATAGGTCGAGAGCCTGTTGGAATGGGAGGAGTTTTTGACAGAGATGGAGGGCTTTATATTGGAAAAGGAGTAGTCTATACTAAAATTGGAAGAGTCTATATGTAAAGGAGATGAGTCTTTTAGCGAGCTTCTTTGGGAGTGTGAAGAGTATTTTATCGACAAAGAGGACCCAGTATAGGAGTCTGGCAGAGAGTCTTTATGTGTTTCTGACAGGGAAAGCGAGGACTCTTTGAGTCGTTTGTCGGTCAAAGCGGTCCGTCGGTGACTGTGGAAGGGTGACAAGCCGTTCATCCCCCAGTTGCCCCCGGTGACAGTCGACATGTCAACCGCTGACCCTCCTATCTTCCCCCTCACCCCTATTGACCCAGACCCGCCCTTCAAGGAGGACCTCCATGAAGACAGGCTTTTGGACTGTTTACTGGGACCGAAGGCTGCACGACTACCACCCGAAAGCTTTCTTTCGTTCTTTCCTTCACTCTTTCTCTTCATCTTTCCTTCTGTTCTGCCGTCACTCTTTCCCTCAGAATACCCCTCTTTTCTTCCCTGGGTGGTTGATACAGTGTGGTCAGTATCGAGAGAGGAGCCACTGGAGGTTGGGATGGGTTGAAGTGGTTCCTGACTTGGGGTGTTAGGGGTCTGTCCCAGGGAGGGATAGGGCTGGGTGGGGTTGGTGGGGCTCTGCTGTGAGAGCCACTCC
Organism: Salvelinus fontinalis; assembly: GCF_029448725.1. Classification (NCBI taxonomy): domain Eukaryota; kingdom Metazoa; phylum Chordata; class Actinopteri; order Salmoniformes; family Salmonidae; genus Salvelinus; species Salvelinus fontinalis. Next base: position 36,125,751 of record NC_074665.1, read on the forward strand.
ACCATGCAGTGGTGAATTGAGGGGGCCTGGGGATAGGGAGTTGGAGGGTCAAATTGGTCCTCCCTGGGAGTCTCTGCCTTTCCCTGGTACAGACGAGAGTGTTCACTGATCAATATGGTTATCAGGTGCTGCACCTGGGAACTACCTGCAGGGTAGAAAAAAAGAAAATCGTTATTGATAGGATTTATACATAGCGCTTTTACAGATTCTGAAAATGCTTTCTCCAGCACCATGCTTCAGATTATCCAAAAAAAAGTGACAGGGTTGCCGATTAGCTGAGAAATAAATTACGTATACTGGCTTTAAACTCTGGTTAAACAATTCCTCCTTTTCATTGACATTGTAAAAGAAAAGATAGAACTTAAATTTTGCTTCCTCTTATCATTTTACAAATCCCCACATGAAATGTTATGGTTAGTTTGCTCTGGTTAGGGATTATTGTCTTATTTCACTGTAGAGCCTCTAGCCCTGCTCAATATACATTATCCAACCCTTTAGTTCCACCTCCCACACATGCGATGACATCACCTGGTTTAAATTATGTTTTTAGAGACAATATCTCTCTCATCACTCAATGCCTAGGTTTACCTCCATTGTATCCACATCCTACCATACCTTTGTCTGTACATTATGCCTTGAATCTATTCAATCGTGCCCAGAAACCTGTTCCTTTTACTCTTTGTTCCGGACGTACTAGACGACCAGTTCTTATAGCGTTTAGCCTTTAGCCGTACCCTTATCCTACTCCTCCTCTGTTCCTCTGGTGATGTAGAGGTTAATCCAGACCCTGCAGTGCCTGGCTCCACTCCTATTCCCCAGGTGCTCTCATTTGTTGACTTCTGTAACCGTAAAAGCCTTGGTTTCATGCATGTTAACATTAGAAGCCTCCTCCCTAAGTTTGTTTTATTCACTGCTTTAGCACACTCTGCCAACCCGGATGTCCTAGCCATGTCTGAATCCTGGCTTAGAAAGACTACCAAAAACCCTGAAATTTCCATCCCTAACTATAACATTTCCCGACAAGGTAGAAATGCCAAGGGGGGCGGTGTTGCAATCTACTGCAGAGTTAGCCTGCAGAGTTCTGTCTTAATAACCAGGTCTGTACCTAAACAATTCGAGCTTCTACTTTTAAAAATACACCTTTCCAGAAACAAGTCTCTCACCGTTGCCGCTTGGTATAGACCACCCTCTGCCCCCAGTTGTGCTCTGGACACCATATGTGAACCATCTATCTTTGCCCCCCATCTAGCTCGTGCTGCTAGGTGACCTAAACTGGGACATGCTTAACACCCCGGCCATCCTACAATCTAAGCTTGATGCCCTTAATTTCACATAAATTATCAACCAAGATCTCAGCGACCACTGCCTCATTGCCTGCATCAGAAATTTGCATCCTGTAGCTCAAACTCAAAAAGGTTCTGGGACACTGTAAAGTCCATGGAGAATAAGAGCACCTCCTCCCAGCTGCCCACTGCACTGAGGCTAGGAAACACTGTCACCACCAATGAATAATTGAGAATTTCAATAAGCATTTTTATACGGCTGGCCATGCTTTCCACCTGGCTACCCCTACCCCGGTCAACAGCCCTGCACTCCCCACAGCAACTCACCCAAGCCTCCCCCATTTCTCCTTCACCCAAATCCAGATTGCTGATGTTCTGAAAGAGCTGCAAAATCTGGACCTCTACAAATCAGCCAGGCTAGACAATCTGGACCCTCTCTTTCTAAAATGATCTGCTGAAATTGTTGCAACCCCTATTACTAGCCTGTTCAACCTCCTTTCGTATGTCTGATATTTCCAAAGATTGGAAAGCTGCCACGGTCATCCTCCTCTTCAAAGGGGGAGACACTCTAGACCCAAACTGCCACAGACCTATATCTACCCTACCCTGCCTTTCTAAGGTCTTCGAAAGCCAAATTAACAAACAGATTACCGACCATTTCGAATCCCACCGTACCTTCTCCGCTATGCAATCTGGTTTCAGAGCTGGTCACGGGTGCACCTCAGCCACGCTCAAGGTCCTAAACGATATCATAACCGCCATGAATAAGAGACAATACTGTGCAGCCGTATTCATTGACCTGGCCAAGGCTTTCGATTCACCACATTCATATCGGCAGACTCAATAGCCTTGGTTTCTCAAATGACGGCCTCGCCTGGTTCACCAACTACTTCTCAGATGGAGTTCAGTCTGTCAAATCGGAGGGTCTGTTGTCGGGACCTCTGGCAGTCTCTATGGGGGTGCCACAGGGTTCAATTCTCAGGAAGACTCTTTTCTCTGTATACATCAATGATGTCACTCTTGCTGCTGGTGATTCTCTGATCCACCTCTACGCAGATGACACCATTCTGTATACATCTCCAATCCAAAATGAAATTTAGAATTGGCTTCCTATTTCGCAACAAAGAATCCTTCACTCATGCTGCCAAACATACCCTCTTAAAACTGACCATCCTTCCGATCCTCAACTTCGGCGATGTCATTTACAAAATAGCCTCCAACACTCTACTCAAATTGGATGCAGTCTATCACAGTGCCATCTGTTTTGTCACCAAAGCCCCATATACTACCCACCACTGCGACCTGTACACTCTCGTTGGCTGGCCCTCACGTCATACTCGTCGCCAAAACCACTGGCTCCAGGTCATCAACAAGTCTTTGCTAGGTAAACCCCCGCCTTATCTCAGCTCACTGGTCACCATAGCAGCACCCACCCGTAGCACGCGCTCCAACAGGTATATCTCACTGGTCACCCCCAAAGCCAATTCCTCCTTTGGCCGCCTTTCCTTCCAGTTCTCTGCTGCCAATGACTGGAACGAACTGCAAAAATCACTGAAGCTGGAGACACATATCTCCCTCACTAGCTTTAAGCACCAGCTGTCAGATCAGCTCACAGATCACTGCACCTGTACATAGCCCATCTGTAAATAGCCCATCCAACTACCTCATCCCCATACTGTATTTTTTTTATTTTTTCTCCTTTGCATCCCAGTATCTCTTCTTCCACAGTCATCTTCTGCACATCTACCATTCCAGTGTTTAATTGCTATTTTGTAATTACTTCGCCACTGTCGTGTCTTTGGCTATGCTGGATTAAGTGATATGACATGCTGTTCTATAAAATCCTTTCTCTGTAATTAATATTACCTGATTGAGCTAATCAGGTAAATGTAATTAACTAGAAAGTCGGGGCCCCACAAAATAATATTTATAGAGCTGTTATCTTCCGAATGAACTCTTAAAGACCTAGTAATATTTTATATCAATAGCAGTCAATATTAATCGTCACCTTATTTCAGTCTCATCTGAAAGTTGTAAATTCTTTGTTATCTTCACGAACCCTGGCTAACAAGTTGAATCAGCAATACAAAATTGGGTTCAATGATTTATTTACTAAATACCTAACTAATCACACAGAATTACATATACACAGAATGAATCATACCTTGATTACAAATTAGGTCATAAAGGAAAATGTCCCTGGCGGACGGAAAAGATGACAGCTGGTTACACAAAGAAAAGGTGGTTGGGTTTGAGTGAAAGAGTGGGAAGACTGAAGAACAAAGGGAGAAGCGATGTCTCTATCAGGCCGTAGGCAGCTACTCTATCGTAAATACAGAATCTTATGCATTCTAAATTACCGGCCATTTGGAAAAGGAAAATTTAATAAATATTTACTCTGAGCTGCGCTTCGGTAGGTTGGTCGTAGATGGAAGGCCATGTTGCCCAACAGAGTCCTTTGAAGAATGTCTCTGGTGATAAATTGGATACGTTGTAGTAACGTCATTGTGTGGTAGACGGGATACTCTGTCTGTTCTTTCCTAGCCCACGTTTGCAGCTGCTGTTGCTAACTCAACAGCTAGGAGGTATCACTTCTGTAGTGAACAAGAGTTCAAACCAACGTCTTTTCACGTGGGCTGGCCACTGAGTCGGGCCTAATTCACCCATGAAAACCCAATTCTCACATTTTAGAAGCTAAAATTACATTTCATCCCATCCCAAATAATTTTATATTCAAACATTTAAATTGCACAACAATTCCATGTGAATCTGATAACTATAATGTGTAGACTTTCCACGGTACCGTTTATGTCATCCTATCATTGATGAGAATGTCTCAGATGACAACCGAACTGACATCATATTCATTAAGTACCAACGCATATGTTCAACTGGTTGGATTACCAAAATATGATTCATTTCCCCCCACCTTCTGATGTTCCCAGAATCTCTGTTTAACAAAGGCTATTCAAGAGTCCCTCTGTAGAGTCAAGAGAGAGGGACGGGAGAAAGGTATTTATGGGAGGTTCATAAACCTTACCCACAGGCCAACGTCATGACACCAACATGGCCTATTTACTGCCTTACCTCCCTTATCTTACCTCATTTGCACACAATGTATGTAGAGTTTTTTTCTACTGTATGTTTGTTTATTCCATGTGTAACTTTGTGTTATTGTATGTGTCGAACTGCTTTGCTTTATCTTGGCCAGGTCGCAGTTGTAAATGAGAACTTTTTCTCAACTAGCCTACCTGGTTAATAAAAAATAAAAATAGCGCGTGTGTCATTCGAGAGGAAAACGCGTTGGTATCTACCCTCCATCATGGTTTGTGCATCCTCCATCTTGGGTCGGAGGATGTTGGGTCCGAACACAGTGGCCAGGTTCTGAACACTCATCTTGTTCTGACTGGAGTGAGACTGGACCTCATCTAGGAATCTATAGTGCAAATACACAGAAACACACACACACACACACACACACACACACACACACACACACACACACACACACACACACACACACACACACACACACACACACACACACACACACACACACACACACACACACACATATATATATAAAGGCTGGTAAGCGTAAAACACATAGGAAAAAAAAAACATGAAGGACATTTTATTTCATCCAAGATTGTCTGAATATCACATTTCTTGTATGTTCAGTATGATACAGACTGAGACAGATTTAGTATGAGAGGTGGTGGTGAGTCATGCTGTTTGCACCGTCTGTGTGATCTGCCTTGTTCTGCTGCCTCAGCTGCCTTCTGATGTCATTAAACACCTATTTATAGTATTAGGTGATGTCATTCAAGATTTATATCTAGAATGATGATGTCATTGAAGATGTATTGATAGTAGTCATAGAGATGGAAGCCAGACATGTATTTACATCAGTATCTATAGAGATGATGTCATTATCTATTAATAATATTTACAGAGATGGAGGAGACTAGAGAGAGATACTGTAGGCGAGACTCTGCAATACTCAGTTCTCATAGATGACATAATTATAATCTGTTTACCTGCAGATGTATTTCAGGAGGTTGTAGTTGACCTGAGGAAGAGTCCTCACCTGCCTGCCCAGCTCAAAGATCCCCTTCAAAAGAACAAATGTCACTATCATTATTCATTAGGGTTTAAATGAGAGCATTACTACTTGAGGCGCGTGTGTCACTCACACACACACACACACACACACACACACACACACACACAAACACACACACACACACACACACACACACACACACACACACACACACACACACACACACACACACACACACACACACACACACACACACACACACACACACCTCCTCCTTGTCCTTGGTCAGTAGCTGAGCGGTGGAGAGGAACTCTGTGTATTTGTTGAAAGGCACCACAGGCTCCGGCAGCTCTCTGAGGTAAAGCTTCAGCAGGGATGCCACCGTGTGGACATCAGTGTTACTTTCAAATCAGGACAGGTCAGGGTGAGAGGTCAGTACAGTTCACGGTCATACATTGTGTTTTCCTCTTTACATGATAATATTTAAATATTCCGTATCTGTAGATAATCTGTCAAACATCATTATAACTCAGCCCATCTACCTGTCCGTGTTGTGTGTGGTGTTACATAATGTTGTGTTACCTGTCATTTGATGTGAAAGTAAAGTACTTCTCCTACCTGTCAAACAGTGGTTTCTCCCCGCAGTCAAAGGCATCCTGCAGCTCTCGTACATGATTGGTCTGTCCAGGCATTCTAAACAGCCCCTCCTCTGTGAGGCCGTGCTGGTGTATAAAACACACACACTGGTGCACCAGCAGAGGCACCACAGTCTTGTTTCTGCTGCCACACCCACTCTCACACAGAATTGTCTCTTCCAGATGCTGCCCGAAGATACCTAGAGCAATGGCAACCAGATTCCAAGCACACACACACACACACACACACACACACACACACACACACACACACACACACACACACACACACACACACACACACACACACACACACACACACACACACACACACACACACACACACACACACACACACACACACAATAAACTGGCTGTTACAGTATGTTACATGTTGGTGTGTGTGTGTGTATGTGTGTTTTGTGAGGGTATGTGTGCATGTACAGTGGCAAGACAAAGTATGTGAAAACTTTAGAAATACCTGGATTTCTGCATAAATTGGTCATACAATTTGATCTGATCTTCATCTAGGTCACAACAATAGACAAATACAGTCTGCTTAAACTAATAACACACAAACAATTAATCCTTTTCATGTCTTTATTGAACACACCGTGTAAACATTCACAGTGCAGGGTGGGAAAAGTATGTGAACCCTTGGATTTAATAACTGGTTGACCCTCCTTTGGCAGCAATAACCTCAAACAAACGTTTTCTGTAGTTGCGGATCAGACCTGCACAAAGGTCAGGAGGAATTTTGGACCATTCCTCTTTACAAAACTGTTTCAGTTCAGCAATCATCTTGGGATGTCTGGTGTGAACTGCTCTCTTGATGTCATACCACAGCATCTAAATCAGGTTGAGGTCAGGACTCTGACTGGGTCACTCCAGAAGGCGTTTTTTCTTCTGTTGAAGCCCTTCTGTTGTTGATTTACTTCTGTGTTTTGGCTTGTTGTCCTGTTGCATTACCCAACTTCTGTCAAGCTTCAATTGGCAGACAGATAGCCTAACATTCTCCTGCAAAATGTCTTGATAAACTTGGGAAATAATTTTCCCGTCGATGATAGCAAGCTGTCCAGGCCCTAAGGCAGCAAAGCAGCCCCAAACCATGATGCTCCCTCCACCATACTTTACAGTTGGGATGAGGTTTTGATGTGCCTTTTTCTTTCCAAACATAGTGTTGTGTGTTCCTTCCAAACAACTCAACTGTTGTCTGTCCCCAGAATATTTTGCCAATAGCACTGTGGAATATCCAGGTGCCCTTTTGCAAACTTCAGGCGTGCAGCAATGTTTTTTTTGGACAGCAGTGGCTTCTTCCATGGTGTCCTCCAATGAACATCATTCTTGTTTAGTGTTTTATGGGTCGTAGACTTGTCAACAGAGATGTTAGCATGTTCCAGAGATTTCTGTAAGTCTTTAGCTGACACACTAGGATTCTTCTAAACTCATTGAGCATTCTGCGCTGTGCTCTTGCAGCCATCTTTGCAGGATGGCCCCTCCTAGGTAGAGTAGCAACAGTGCTGAACTTTCTCAGTTTATAAACAATTTGTCTTACTGTGGACTGATGAACATCAAGGCTTTTAGAGACTCTTTCTAGCTTTATGTAAGTCAATAGTTCTTAGTCTTAGGTATTCTGAGATCTCTTTTGTTCGAGGCATGGTTCACATCAGGCAATGCTTCTTGTGAATAGCAAACTCACATTTTGTGAGTGTTTTGTATAACCAACATCTCCAATTTCGTCTCATTGATTGGACTCCAGATTAGCTGACTCCTGACTCCAATTAACTTTTGGAGAGGTCATTAGCCTAGGGGTTCACATACTTTTTCCAACCTACAATGTGAATGTTTAAATTTTGTATTCAATATAGTCAAGAAAATACAATAACGTGTGTTATTAGTTTAAGCACTAAGCTTAAGCACTTGTATTTTGTTGTGACTTATGAAGATCAGATCAAATTTGATGACTTATTTATGAGTGTGTGTGTATGTCTGTGTGTGTGTGTGTGTGTGTGTGTGTGTGTGTGTGTGTGTGTGTGTGTGTGTGTGTGTGTGTGTGTGTGTGTGTGTGTGTGTGTGTGTGTGTGTGTGTGTGTGTGTGTGTGTGTGTGTGTGTGTGTGTGTGTGTGTGTGTGTGTGTGTGTGTGTGTGTGTGTGTGTGTGAGAGAGAGAGAGAGTGCTACCTCCTCCTAGCGGGCCCCATATAGCTCTTCGTATGGCTCTGACCCACTCCTCCATGTCTCTCTGAGAGTTAGCCATGAACAGGAAAGACTCGCTCAGACCTGAACGATCCTTCTTTCCACTGCCTCCTGCAAACAAACACACACACACATCAGTGGAGGCTCCTCAGGAGGAAAGGGTGGACCATCCAACTCAAAAATAAAAATAGTGAAACATTAAAAAGTTATTCTTTTTTTGAGATAAAACTAAATATATTCACGTCACCAAATAACTTATTAAAACACACTGTTTTGCAATAAATGTCTACAGTAGCCTCAACAGCACCCTCTAGGGTAGCACTGTGGTGTAGCCGGAGGATAGCTATTTTATGTCCTCTGGGTACATTGATTTCAATACAAAACCTAAAAGGCTCATGGTTCTCACTCCCTTCCATAGATTACACAATTACTTTGACGACTTCTAGAGGACGTCCTCCATGTTGTACAACCAATCATAGAATTAGAGAATGAATCTACTACTGAAAGCATGAGCGACAGCTATCTGACACTGCAGTGCATCAAGTATGGTGAGTAGTTGACTCAAAGAGAGAGAAAGAATAGTTGAACAGTTTTGAACAAATCAATTTCTTAAAAAAGTAAGGAGAAGCACCAGAGACAGAGAGAGATAGATGTGTTTTGTATTTTTTCCCCCCTTTTAGTTTACCTTAGAGATAAATGCAGCTAATTTAGTCTACTCAACAACCTGACTCAAATGGACAAGAATGCTATTTATGTTAGCTAGCTGGTCCAAGTCAAGGTAAGCTGTCGGTTTTATTAATTTATTGCCACCGGGGCCCACCGGTGTAACTGCTTGTCACGACTCCTACCGAAGGTGGCTCCCCTTCCTGTTTGGGTGGCGCTCGGCGGTCGTCGTCACCGGCCTACTAGCTGCCACTGACTTTTTCCTCCCCCTCCTTATTTGTTTATTGGTTACACCTGTTTGTGGTTAGGGTGATTAGTGGGGCTTTATTACCCAGCAGCCCCGCCTGCTGGGTGTGCGGGATTGTTTTGTGTACTGTTTGTACATGCTTGTATGTCACGGTTCGTGTACGTTGTATTTTCGGAACTATTTTGTTCCCCTTGTGTGTTGGGGCATTTGGTTGGAGTGGCGTCGTGTTCACCTCTGTGGTGAATAAAAGTTACGCTACTCTGAACTCTCTGTCTTCTGCGTCTGACTCCTTCCTCCACTACACCCCGGGCATTACACTGCTAAACTGTTGCTGTCCACTGTACTAAGTCATTGTACTCGTGGATTGAATTGTGGGTTTACTAGTTCTACACTGAACAACAATATAAACGTGATGCAACAATTTCAAAGATTTTACTGAGATAGTTCATAAAATAAAATCTGTCAAATAAACAAGTGAGGCCCTAATCTATGGATTTCACATGACTGGGAATAAAGATATGCATCTGTCGGTCACAGATACCTTAATAAACCAGTCAGCATTTGCCTCATGGATCGTAACACATCTCCTTCACATAGAGTTGATCAGGCTGTTGATTGTGACCTGTAGAATGTTGTCCCACTCCTCTTCAATGGCTGTGCAACGTTTGTGGATATTGGCGGGACCTGGAACACGCTGTAGTACACGTCGATCCAGTGCATCCGAAACCTGCTCAATGGGTGACATGTCTGGTGAGTATGCAGGCCATGGAAAAACTGGGACATTTTCAGTTTCCCGGACACGTGCACTGATCCATGTGACATGGGGCTGTGCATTATCATGCTGAAAGATGAGATGATGGTGGTGGATGAATTGCACGACAATGGGCCTAAGGATTTCGTCACGGTATCTGTGTGCATTCAAATTGCCATCAATAAAACACAATTGTGTTCGTTGTCTGTAGCTTATGCCTGCCCATACCATAAACCCACAGCCCCAATTGGGCACTCTATTCACAACGTTGACATCAGCAAACCGCTTCCCCCCACAATGCCATGTCATCTGCCCGGTACATTTGAAACCGGCATTTATCCATGAAGAGCACACTAGTACACTTCTCCAGCATGCCAGTGGCCATCAAGTCAGTTACGACACCAAACTGCAGTCAGGTCAAGACCCTGGTAGGGATGACGAGCATGTAGATGAGCTTGTCTGAGATGGTTTCTGACAGTTTGTGCAGAAATTCTTCGGTTGTACAAACCCACAGTTTCATCAGCTGTCCAGGTGGCTGGTCTCAGCCAATCCCGCAGGTGAAGAAGCCGAATGTGGAGGTCCTGGGCGGGTGTGGTTAAACATGGTCTGCGGTAGTGAGGCCGGTTGGACGTACTGTCAAATCCTCTAACACAACGTTATCCTGTTGAGGCTAGGGGGTGCTGTTGTCACTATTTATGGTAATCGTGTAATTTTTGAAACGGCTTCCTACAAAATTCTTGATCGTACAATATGCATATTATTATTATTATTGGATAGAAAACAGTCTATAGTTTCTATAGGAGTTGAAATTTTGTCTCTAAGTGGAACAGAACTCATTCTACAGCAATTTCCCTGACATGGAGTCAGATTTCAGAAATTTTGGCCTCTGTTCTGGAGTCAGTTTTAAGGCCACTGTTATTCCTATGAGTATATGGACACTGCTTACGTCTTCCCCTGGATACCTTTACGTGATGACGATTTGAATGGTGTCGATTGCACAGTCACAGGCACTATAAATGAAAAAACCCTGTATGTAGGAGCTATTTTCTTGGTGCGTCATGCGCGCGGAGGATACCGACCCACTGTTTTTCCAAGCACTAGTGAAGCCAGTTATATTTCTCCGGTCATATTTCTACTCGTTATAGGAGTTAAAAACATCATAAGGTAGTTAATTTAAAGCGTTTTATAGCAATTTATATCCGTTTAGTGCGATTTTGGGACATTTATTTCTGAGACGCTGTGAATCTCTGGGCACGCTTCCAGTTCATGCCGAACGCAGTTGGCATTTCCACATGGCAAGAGGACAGCTTTCCACCAAAAGACGATTATACCCAAGAAAGGATGCTTCGCCCAAGATTCTGATGGAAGAACAGCTCAAAGTAGGAACAATTTATTATGATAAATCGTGTTTCTGTCGAAAAATGTTAGTGGCTTAGGACGCCATTTTTTTTGCCTTAGCTTCGCTTGGCGCAAACTGTATTGAAAAGTAAGGATAATTTTAAAAATGTAATTCCGCGAATGTATTAAGAATTAAATTGTCTATCAATCGCTGTCCACCCTATATTTTTTAGTCACGTTTATGAGTATTTATGTATACGACTAGATCACTGTCTAATATGGCGCACGAACATTTTCTCACCAGCTGGGCTACTTTTCTCATTGTCTAACCATGATTTTGGTGGCTAAATATGCACATTTTCGAACAAACTGTATATGTATGTTGTAATGTGATGTTACAGGAGTGTCATATGAAGAATTCTGAGAAGGTTAGTGAAAAAATTCATATATTTTGGCGATGTTTACGTTATCGCTCTCTTTGGCTAGAATCAATGCTGGGGTAATGTTTGCACATGTGCTATGCTAATATAACGATTTATTGTGTTTCGCTGTAAGACACTTAGAAAATATGAAATATTGTCTGTATTCACAGGATCTGTGTCTTTCGATTAGTGTATGCTGTGTATTTTTACGAAATGTTTGATGATTAGTAGTTAGGTAAACACGTTGCTCATTGTAATTATTCTAGTCCATTTGTGACGGTGGGTGCAATTGTAACCTATGCCATCTACCTGAAATATGCACATTTTTCTAACAAAACCTATCCTATACCATAAATATGTTATCAGACTGTCATCTGATGAGTTTTTTTCTTGGTTAGGGGCTATCAATATCTTAGTTTAGCCGAATTGGTGATAGCTACTGTTGTTGGTGGACAAAGTAAAGATGGTGGATTATGCTAATGTGTTTTTAGCTAATAGATTTACATCTTTACATATTGTGTCTTCCCTGTAAAACATTAAAAAAATCGGACATGTTGGCTGGATTCACAAGATCTGTGTCTTTCATTAGCTGTATTGGACTTCAATGTGTGAAAGTTAAATATTTAAAAAAATATATTTTTTTTGAATTTCGCGGCTCTGCCTTTTCAGTGGGGGTGGGGGGGGTGTGCCGCTTGCGGGACGTGTGTCCTAGACAGGTTATGGTAGAGAAATTAACATTAATTTCTCTGGCAACAGCTCTGGGAGACATTCCTTACAGTCAGCATGCCTATTGCACACACCCTCAAAATTTGAGACCATTTGACAAAACTGCATCTGTGTAATGATCATGCTGTTTAATCAGCTTCTTGATGTGCCACACCTGTCAGATGGATGGATTATCTTGGCAAAGGAGAAATGCTCATTAACAGGGATGTAAACACATTTGTGCACAAAATTTGAGAGAAATAAGCTTTTTGTGCATATGGAAAGGGGATATTAGGGATATTTAATTAAAGCTCATGAAATATGGGACCAACACTTTATATGTTGCGTTTATATTTTTGATCAGTGTAGTTTGTTGACTATAACGTTAATATGTTGACAATGATCTGGGCTGTGTTGCGGTTAGCGGTTATGGTATGAAGGTTTGGCTTGGAGAAGCTTTTGCTACTGGTCACAGAGAGCAATTGTGTTGTGCACTGAAGTCCACAAAATGTGAGAAGGAATTATACAATGAGCAAAGTGATGAATCTGTATGTGGCTGTTATGAATGTGAACTGTGAGTGATCAGGGGTGTATTCATTCCACCAATTCTGTTGCAAAATGTTTGTTAAACTGATGAAATGAAATGGCGAGGGACCTACCTGAATTTGTCCAATAGAAACTCTTGTTTTAGTTGAAAAATGGAACGTTTTGCAACTGCTTGGACTAATGATTACACCCCAGATCAGATTGATGCAAGCAAGAGTGTGCAAGGCGGTATTTAATGTGTCGCTGTCTGTCACCTTGATTATTCCAATTTGTCTCTCGACCTGTGCACCTACGTTATAAACTTTAATTTGTAGCTAGGTTATAGCAACCTCATGATGGGTATAAGGCAAATTTCAATATCATGTAGTAGGTTAAACCTATCAATGTTGGGTGAATGGAATCTGAATGACAGTCATCCAATATGCTGTAATCATTCAGATTCTCTCTCTCTCTCGCTCTCTCTCTCTCGCTCTCTCTCTCTCTCTCTCTCTCTCTCTCTCTCTCTCTCTCTCTCTCTCTCTCTCCAGCATGACGCAGTCACAAGCTTAGTCGTCTAGCAACCAGTGGGTGTTGACGTTATTGACATTCATGTGATTTATATAGGCTGCCAGTGGCTGTTCATGAATGCCGGTCAACAGGGTTAGCACTTTCCCTTCTCTGAACAGAGGGACAGACAGACACACACTTTCTCTTTCAGATTTATCACCTGAGTCAGAGGAACAGACAGACAAACAGACGGATGGAAGGAGGGAGGGAGGGAAGAAGGGAGTGTCAGCTAGAGTACATACATACACCAAAGCCAAATGTCTGTGTAAATACAGTAGCAGAGAAGGTTGAAAGAGCCCAAATTAAAGTGATTGATTTGGATTTTCTGTCATGTATTAATTGTGATGATACTGCATTCTTGAATGTTCTGTCAGTGTGTGTGTGTGTGTGTGTGTGTGTGTGTGTGTGTGTGTGTGTGTGTGTGTGTGTGTGTGTGTGTGTGTGTGTGTGTGTGTGTGTGTGTGTGTGTGTGTGTGTGTGTGTGTGTGTGTGTGTGTGTGTGTGTGTGTGTGTGTGTGTGTGTGTGTGTGTGTGTCTGAACACATACGAGCAGTTTAGAGTTCCGTTGCTTCTCTTCTGGTTGCCCCGCTGCTTCACACAGTGATTTACAACTGAGATAGCCACACATTGCATGATCGTCGCTGAACATATACATAACCCTCAATAACCTGTTCACCACCAAGGTGTTTACACCTAAACACTGCACAGACACAGCACACAGAGGCAGGCAGGCAGGCAGAAAGACAAACAGACACGCACGCACAAGGTGCCCTTACCCACAGTGTAGACCATCTGGGGTTTGTGGAGCTTGCAACAGTCTTGCCCCATACTAGCTCTGGAGAAGCAGGGCCAGACAGGCAGGCGACAGTGTAACAACGGGGCAAACGAGCAAGGAAAGAGGGCGAGGGTAGCCAACAAGAGAGTGCACACCCAGCCGGGTGACAGTCACAGAGCAGCGAGAGCAGAGCAAGTGGAGAGGTTGTACGGGGAGAGAAGACGAGGGGAGAGGGGCTACAGCTGTGCCATGTCAGTTATCAGCTGGCTGGCTTTGCAGGGGGTAGAGTCCACAGTCCACACGCAGCCAGGGTGTGTGTGCCAAGCAGGGCTGGTCCTGTGTGCCAGCAGGGCATGACAGGACAGAGAGAGTTAGCAGCCCAGTGTAGCACAGTACACAAGCCCACAAAGTCCTTATGTGTCCTCTTACAAGTCATGTTTCAAATCTCCTTACAAGTACACTTACAAGTCATACAAAAAGTATTCTTAATTTATTCAATTCATGCATTCATTGATTCATTCAGAAAAAGGGAGTTGTTGTTTTTTTCCCTTATTTTCTTCCAAATGTCCCCTCCTCCCCCTTTCTATCTCCTACCTCTCTCTTTCTCTCTATTACACTGTTGTTCCTTTCTCACAGACAAAATAGCTTGCACAAAATAATCTTTATCAAACCACAACCACAGAGAGAGAGAGAGAGAGTGTGTGTGTGTGTGTGTGTGTGTGTGTGTGTGTGTGTGTGTGTGTGTGTGTGTGTGTGTGTGTGTGTGTGTGTGTGTGTGTGTGTGTGTGTGTGTGTGTGTGTGTGTGTGTGTGTGTGTGTGTGTGTGTGTGTGTGTGTGTGTGTGTGTGTGTGTGTGTGTGTGTGTGTGTGTGTGTGTGTGTGTGTGTGTGTGTGTGTGTGTGTGTATTTCCAAAATACCACCATGCCTACGCTGCCATGTTTAGAACCAAATTAAATAGATCCCTTGTTGGAATGTCTGACATCTTGTTTATGTTATGCAAGTTATGTTTCATTCAAAGTATTGAGTGTATTATGCACTGCACAATATTAACCAAGACCGATAACTTTCTAGTCTATGAACTGCTTTGCTACCCAGAGTTCCCTGAGAAACTCTATCATTTCATAATTTAGGCTTTACATGGGTCTTGTTCAGCATAGGGCACACAGTAGCAATATATTTTGAAACGGCAAACAAAAATGAGTGCTTCTTGATGGATAAGTTCAAGTAATACCTCATCAGAGGGAAGGGTTAGATACCACTATGGTGACTTACCTGGAACAATCTCAAACAGGTGGCAACCAGCTCCATCCTGATTGGCCGACAGCTTGCTGACCTGACTGCCCTGGAGAAGGATGCATCCCTGAGAGAGAGACAGAGACAGAAAGACAGAGGACAGGAAGGAGAGAAGAAAATATTAATGGTGGAGCATTGTGTGGTTTGGTAAAACAAAATAGAAACATTACTTATGTCTCGGTTTGAAAAAGCACAGAGGGAGACGTGTTGTGCATGAGAAACATTACAGAAACTTCCCCAAACATGACAGACTCCATTATCTGCTTAAGTCTTGGCAGGTGTCCAACTGAAGGAGTATTGAAGGCAGAGAGATGGATGACTCAGGAAAACATCTCTACGTCCATTTATCCCTTCCATCTCTTCTGCATTACCATGCCCTCCAGTATAGGCAGGTCTGGGGTCAGATACTAAAGTCTCTGACTTATAGCCCAACCTAGCCAGAGGCCAACCAGTTACCACATAAGCAGTCAAACAGCCAGCAACTATAAAGCCTGCAGAGCTGGAATGGAGGAGCCAGTTACCACATTAAAAGTTAGCGGTGGTAACTGTGGTAACTAGGCACACAGAATCCAGACTGGAGGAGCCAGAGATACAGAGAGGGATAACAGATCGACTGGCCCGAGGAGACACTTACATGGAGATACAACAGAGTCAGTGTCCTGTTTCTGATATTAGAGAACATATTATTAACTCTTTTAGAGAGTATAATACAGTCCTAATATATGTAGAATGACCTGAAAATGTGCATTAAACTAGTGTATTATACCTGAGGTTAAGTCTCATCCTGGTCCTTATAGAAGTACAGTGCTTCAGTCCTTAGAACGAACCACCGTAGCTGCGAGTTCCTCATGATGCTCCTCTGTCTCTTCAGCCAGCCAGCAATCAGCGCCAACTCCTGGCCTAGAGGAGGACTGCGGTGGCCCAACACCATGCTCATAGAGCAGGCTGGAGAGAGAGAGAGAGAGGGAGAGAGAGAGAGAGAGAGAGATGAACATTAACACATATAACCTATATCCAGCCACAAATAACCACTGATCATAATCATTTTCAAGTAAAATAATATTTAAATAGCAGTTATCTGGAAAATCAGGGACACAAAAAAATTATTTTGAACCGGAATAAATGCTACACTTTTTAACAATGGCCAACACAATTCCAGTCAAAATAGAAGATTGTAAGAAATACTGTAGCCTACGATTAGGCCTACTATATCCAACCCAACTTCATTTGTTGCCACTATCATGTATCCCAGTGGTTTTCAAACTTTTTGATCTGTGACCCCAAAAAGGAGTGGTAGGTCTACAAAAATTTGTGCAATTTCGAAATTTGGATGTGCAGCCGCAGTTTTTCTCATGTTATGTCAGTCACTGACAGTCACTCAATTAGCCCATGTCAGCTAATATGTTTTAGATTGTAAGTTAGTCTTGAGGCCAGCTATCTAAACTAGATAGAGGCCCCCATTAATTTTTGTTAGTCACTCGGAGTCAGATACCATATTAAAAACTGCAAACATTTCTTTCCACCCTATGGCAAAATGTGTAGATTTGCAGAAAATGAACTCTAAAAATTAGAATTTTGTTTACGGCCCCCAAAAGGCTAGGGCCGCCTTTGACTGCATGTGTGGGTATGGATGTGGGTATGCAGACCTGCGTAAACATATACAGTCTAGGTGATTTGATGATGTTTAAATTGAAACTGTGCTGTAATAGCAGTTCTCCTGTTGTCTTTGTGCTGACTCACATTAACTCCGTGCTTCTAAATCAGTAGTTTAGTAAATTTGCTTGACCATGCTGTAAGTCATGTAATTGTTTCTTATAAAGAAGGTTAAACCAAGGCCTTATACTTTTAAAGGGTTAATAAATTATGTTATGATAAACTGTAAGGTCTCCTCTTCAGGAGACCTCTGTGTGTGTGTTAAAATGACGTTGGAAGCGGCTTATGGTAGAGAAATTAACATTCGATTATCTGGCAACAGCTCTGGTGGACAATCCTGTAGTCAGCATGCCAATTGCACGCTCACCTGTGTTGAGTGTTGTGACCTTCAGACACTATCAGAAGCAGCTACATTCAGACTCCTCCTGTCTGGATCCCACCGTGGTTATCTGGTTTTCTGAGAA
Organism: Salvelinus fontinalis; assembly: GCF_029448725.1. NCBI lineage: Eukaryota > Metazoa > Chordata > Actinopteri > Salmoniformes > Salmonidae > Salvelinus > Salvelinus fontinalis. The sequence goes on from NC_074665.1 coordinate 36,143,334, forward strand.
CACAAAGCTGCCACAGACCTGGTGAAACCAGCCCCCTGTCAGAAGATGCTTACACTCATTCACCTTGTCATGACTAATGTATGTTTGATAATTATATAGACACGAACATTTGTTGAAGAAATTGACCAACATTTTGGAGAGCTTGCCAGGAGCGAGTGACCACTTCGCTGGACTGACCATTGATCCACGTGCAAGCGCGACAAAATTACAGGGTAAGCAGACGCCTGTTATATCTAAAGTCTGTAATTTGTATATCACGCTGTGGGCAATGAGTCATTCTGGCAAGTAAGTGGCGCCTCGCTGTTAAATTGATATGAACCTACATTTCTTTGTAATAGTGGAATAATTGAAAGTGTGAAATTATTGTTACACAACCCGTGGGAGGAAGCACAGACCACCTAGGTGGAAATAGGTTATACATTCCTGGGTTAAATGTTTATTATTGTGAGACTTGGTGATAGGTTTAGGGCGAAATTCCATGTATAAACGCCGATTGTAATGATTATTGTGTGACTTGGTGATAAGACTTAGGGCAAAATTCCAAGTATAAACGCTGATTGTTATTATTGTAATAAGGTTGTCTGTAATTGTTCTATGTATTTTGTCATTGTTCTATGTATCATGTCTTCTGTGTGGTATGACTGGATGGTGGGATATTAAATCAGGAGTTAGTTATAAACATTATAATGCCCATGTATTTGAATTTACTGTGTGGACATTCGGATCAGATGCTCAAAGAGTTGCCTGTAGGGGTATAAACCTTAAAGCATACACCATTGCTGTATTAAGAAATAGACCTGCCCGTGTGTTACTGACCAATGTTATTTAAAAAAAAAATAGTTTTGAAGTAAACGTTTCTCACTTGGAAGGAGAAGATTATCACAGAGATACCAGGATTGTTGTGGAGGTTACACCAACGTTTATACCAGCTATAAATCATCTTGAACCCTTTACTATTTCGTGGTTGCTCCATAGAGGAAGATTATTTTACACCACCCATACATTACATGGTATTCTGTTATCATTTACTTATCACCCTGCTTTAAATAAACGTATGTGAGTTAAGGGATAGACTATACACATATAGGGTTATTTTGCATTCATTTTTCTGTATTCACATTACAGGTAGAGCCTAAATGAAAAAATATATGAAGAAAAAAAAAACATTTTTGAGATATGGCAGACAGGAGCTCAGAGGGACCGGTTGCAATGAAACTGTTTTTAATTGGGAAATACCCCACTATGGAAAAGGACTTAACTTGGGTTTTCAAGAAATGGCATGATTGGACGAAGGAAGCCACTGAATATAGATGGCCTACGGACGGGCCACTTAATAAAACCAAGTATCAACATATGCAGGACATTGTGAAAAGAAGACATGAAGATAAGACAAAGGGAAAGAAGAAATCCACTCTGTTCTCTGTCACTGCTTTGGCAATTCTAAAAACTGAGGGTGATCTATTCTGGTCCAAACAGAAAGCCACCTGTTTGAATTAAGAATTAGCAATGACTAAAGACCCTGTCTCTCTTAAGAAAGAGAAGCTTCATTTGGAGTGTAGCGCCCCACCATATGTTCCACTGCCCCCTCCCTACTGCTGAGATAGGTTTAAAGGAATTGATCCACTACTCCCAAACAAACTAGTAGCTCCATCGATCATTCTTTTCCACCTCAGGCACCGGGTAGAATGTATCAAGAACTTGGAGAAATATGGAATGATGCCAACACACAACCAACACCACTCTATCCGAGCATTACCACGGCAAAGGACCTCATGGCAGCTCAATAAATGAAGGTGCACAGAGAAATGGATAATGCTGTTGAGGTTATTAGACGAGGTCGTAATAATGAAGATAAAGAGCTAAGTGGTAATCACACAGTGAGAACAGAAGAGAGGAAAAAGAACTGATACGACTGGGAACAGAATATTAATTAAAAAATGAAAACTGAACAACACAGGAGGCAGTGGGAGGAGAAGAAGAGAGAGGAGAGAGAACATGAATAATTCACTGAACACAAGAGTGGAACTGCCCTTCACCCATTTCAGACAAGCACTCTACCGACAGTTGAGGGAAATGTTTCCCACCACCAGAGATGTTGCAAGACTGGGTGAACTGCTCTTCACTGGAGATGATGATATCCTCGACTGGATGGATAAGAAGAAGACAGAATGGCAAGGAGAAACCAATGAGAGGTTTGATTCCACTTTCACCACTGAAAACCTCTTTTATGATAGACTGCAGAAATCTGCCCAAGTGGGTCAGAGATAAACTGATGATTGTTGTGGGATGGGACAGGTTTGAAGGCCCTAATAAGGAGGACCACATTAGACACCACTGCAGAGCCTGGAAAAATATGAAGACTGAAGAAAAAGAGAGGAAGACTGGACTTGACACACAGCTCAAGAAGGCCCAGCTGGCCCAGCTGGACAAAGGGAAAACCAACAATCTAATGGTGCCTGTAACCTCAGCTGCTATACAGCAGCAGCCTCCTCCACCACCTTCTCCACAGTTTACCCAAACACCTGCTACTCAGTTCCCTCCTCAACCATATGGGAACCCACAACCATACCTACCAACACTGAGACAACCGCTGGTGTGCTGGTACTGCGGTGTGGCAGGAAATATGAGAAACATGTGACCTCACCAACCACAGCAGCAGCAGCAACCCTGGCAGCAGAGAGGGAGAGGTCATTGGAGAGGGAATGCTGGCAGAGGGAACTTCCAAGGTGGACGAGGCGGGAGATCGGCCTTTACAGGACAGCCTCAAGCTGTTTTTTTGCCCAGACTCAACCAATGAATGGTTGACAATATGGATGGCCTCAACAACCTCCTGCGACAAACCAGGCGTGGTTCCCACCGCAGAATTATCAACAATAGGGATGCCCTGACCCCCTTCTCCAGTGTCACCAGTACATATTTCCGGATGGTACCAAAGAACCAATCATTACTCTGAAGGTCAACAATCAAGAGGTACTATTTTTAATATACACTGGAGCTCACACCTCCTGCATTGGTTCCACAGGCCAACACCTTGGTCTGGGACTCACATCTAAGTCAGTGAGGATGATGGGAGTCGCTGGGATACCTCAAAAGCTGTACTGGACTGAAGATAAAACAATTGACCTGGGGGTAATACTAATAAGGTAATACTATTAAGGTTCCCTTTCTGAACTCTCCAGCCACTCCTGTTAGCCTACTGGGTAGAGACATTTTCCTGACCAAGTCCAACGCGATTCAAAGGCCCGACCTGACCTTTATGATGAACTCTCTTTTTTTTTTTTTTCTTTTTTTTTATTGTTTTTTTTTAATTTTTTATCCCATTTTCTCCCCAATTTTCGTGGTATCCAATCGCTAGTAATTACTACCTTGTCTCATTGCTACAACTCCCGTACGGGCTCGGGAGAGACGAAGGTCGAAAGCCATGCGTCCTCCGAAGCACAACCCAACCAGCCGTACTGCTTCTTAACACAGCGCGCCTCAGCGGGTTTGGTATAGTCTGACTGCATAGGTCATTGTTGATTGAACAGCCCTTGCCTGAACATTGCTCAGCACAACAAACTGAGCTTCTAGCACTTACTGAAGCATGTAAATTAGGTAGTGGTTTGAAGGTTAACATTTATTCTGATTCTGCATATGCATTGGCGTTTGCCTGTCTTGGATAGGGGTTTGGAAAGGTAGGAACTTTGTTAACGCATCTGGTACCCGTATTAAACACTGTTTACAGATAGAAGCCCTGCTTGAAGCTATGTTGCTTCCTGCCAAGTTGGCTATTCTTAATGTCCGTGCCCACACAGGCAACACTGAAAGCGTTAGTTTAGGTAATGCAGCTGCTGATGCTGCTGCTAAGAATGCTGCTTCTCGCTGCCATACTCATGCTGTTATGCTTTCCTCCCCGTATACGCCTGAAATCACTGATCTGGACCAACACCAGGTTGCGGATGCCCATAATCACCCCTTATGGGAATCTAGAGGCTGCTCCAGAGGCCCTGATGGCCTGTGGAGGCCATCACTCTCTGGCAAACCAGTTCTGCCTCTGCCTCTTGTCTCCTCTGTGTGTCGCCTGACCCACGGACTAATGGACTGGCCATGGACTGGAGGTTGGCGTGGGTTTTGCAAAGACATGTGTCCCTATCCTGGACTGTTGGCTTGACAACACAAAAATAATGTATTTTGCAGAATTCATAGTAGGACATTTTAATCTCTAAATATTCCCTCTTAAAATTCTGATAAAGGTTCGTAATTGTGCCATTCAAGAAGCCCTTCTGCTTTTCTTTCTTGTTCCTCATTAGTGTTTCCTTTTTCCCGGTTGTTGCTCTATTGTTGACATCGCTTTCATATAATCTATTGATTCTCTTTTCTTCTTGTTAACAAACTATAGTTTGGGCAAGTCGGTTAGGACATCTACGTTGTGCATGACATAAGTTATATTTCCAACAATTGTTTACAGACAGATTATTTCACTTATAATTCACTGTATCACAATTCCAGTGGGTGAGAAGTTGACATACACTAAGTTGACTGTGCCTTGAAACAGCTTGGAAAATTCCAGAAAATGATGTCATGATTTTAGAAGCTTCTGATAGGCTAATTAACTATGTACTTCAAGGCCTACCTTCAAACGCAGTGCCTCTTTGTTTGACATCATGGGAAATTCAAAGGAAATCAGCCAAGACCTCAGAAAACAATTGTAGACCTCCACAAGTCTGGTTCATCCTTGGGAGCAATTTCCGAACACCTGAAGGTACCACGTTCACCTGTACGAACAATAGTACACAAGTGTAAACACCATGGGACCACGCAGCTGTCATACCGCTCAGGAAGTAGACGCATTCTGTCTCCTAGAGATGAATGTACTTTGGTGCGAAAAGTGCAAATCAATCCCAGAACAACAGCAAAGGACCTTGTGAATATGCTGGAGGAAACGGGTACAAAAGTATCTATATCCACAGTAAAACAAGTCCTATATGGACATAACCTAAAAGGCCGCTCAGCAAGGAAGAAGCCACTGCTCCAAAACCGCCATAGAAAAGCCAGACTACAGTTTGCAACTGCACATGGATACAAAGATCGTACTTTTTGGAGAAATGTCCTCTGGTCTGATGAAACAAAAATAGAACTGTTTGGCCATAATAACCATCGTTATGTTTGGAGGAAAGAAGGGGGAGGCTTGCAAGCCGAAGAACACCATCCCAACCATGATGCAAGGGGGTGGCAGCATCATGTTGTGGGGGTGCTTTGCTGCAGGAGGGACTGGTGCACTTCACAAAATAGATGGCATCATGAGGAGGGAAATTATGTGGATATATTGAAGCAACATCTCAAGATATCAGTCAGGAAGTTAAAGCTTGGTCGCAAATGGGTCTTCCAAATGGACAATGACCCCAAGCATACTTCCAAAGTTGTGGCAAAATGGCTTAAGGACAACAAAGTCAAGGTATTGGAGTGGCAATCACAAAGCCCTGACCTCAATCCTATATAAAATGTGTGGGCAGAACTGAAAAAGCGTGTGCGAGCAAGGAGGCCTGCAAACCTGACTCAGTTACGCCAGCTCTGTCAGGAGGAATGGGCCAAAATTCACCCAATTTATTGTGGGAAGCTTGTAGAAGGGTACCTGAAAGGTTTGACCCAAGTTAAACAATTTAAATGTATTTGGCTAAGGTGTATGTAAACTTCCGACTTCAACTATATTAACACCACTAACAAATATTCATAACAAGTGTGTTGTGAGTGGGTATTTGCAAACCATATGGCAAAAACAAACAAAAATGTCCAGGCCTTATTTAATTTGCTAGATCCTCTTATGGCCCAGTCCGGATACCCTTATACTAACAACACTGCAGAATTTCACTCACTGCTCTCCAAACACCATAGCCTCGGGAAACATTCCAAAGGGGAGATAATGAAACCCCTAGTGTCAATTTCTTTAGCATTCACTATACTAATATCTTAATCAGCAATGCAAAGGTATTAACTACAAACAAACCATGATAATGATAAGTTCACTATACTCCCTCAAATCATGAATCGTTTGTTTTAATCTTCCCCAACATTTATGTGCCCTTAATTTAGCATGCGCTACCCTTAGACATGGCAACATGTATCTCGCCACAGAGTCTAACGATTCACTCCCATATTATATTATATGACTGGTCTCTCTTTTCCATAACCATGTAAAATTATCCTGGTATTGTTACTGGACCAATGTCCAACGACATAGGTAATAGCTGTTTCACCTTAGATTATTCCTGTTACCCCTCTAAATGTAATACTTTTTCTGTCACAAATGTAGTCAATTTCTCAGCGTAAAGAATCAGTGATATTTGATCCCAGGCATCTATTAAAAAGTTGTTTGAGACGTGGTCTCCTACGTCTCCCTTAACTTAAGGATAGGCGTCCCGTCAACGGGACAGTTGTAAATCATGGACCGCCTTGTGTCCACTGGACTGCCCTGTCCAATTTACAGTAGCTATTACTGTGAAAAAAATGCCATGCTATTGATTGAGGAGAGCTCCTAACCTCAAAACACTTTTTTTCACCATGATAGGTTTGATAAATTCACCTCTGAAGGTGAAATGTGTACTTACATTCTGAAATCTTGCTCTGATTTATCATCCAAAGGGTCCCACATGAAGTGTCGTTTTGTTAGATAAAGTCCTTTTTCATATACTAAAAAGGTCCATATAGCATGCACGCTCGATTTTGTATTTCCACTCGTTCAATTTGCAAAGAAAGGAATCTGTGAAACTCTAACCCTAAACGTTGTTTCAACCAGTCAAATCATGTTTGTGTTTATTCCTCATAGATCCTAGAAGGTAACCAGACTTCACTATATCATTAGGGGTGTAGTATATCCTATAGGACACCAAATTTGGTCAGAGAGCGACGCCTTCATGGCACGCCGATGACGCGGGCGGTCTTCCCTTCATCGACTGTATCTTTGTCAAATAAACACCAATCAGGGTCAAACAAAGCTAGCTAGATAGCCAATGAGCTGGGCTTTAGGGGAGTATCCAGCAACGCCGTGTCTGTTGCAAAATGTAGCTGCTAACCTTGTGCGACAGCATGCCTTTTCCTTTTGGACAAAAATTATAAGAATATGGAGAGTTATGAAGTTGAGATAACTGGGTGTTTTGCATATGTTGAACTTATAATATGGCTACTAATACTGGAAAAGCTAAATCAGAGTCCAAGTACACAGATTTGCCGATATTCTTGCAGAAAAATGTAATGTGAATGCAAATGTCTCCTTTGCACACTGACATTCATAGCATTTACATGCACATTTTCACATTTTAGTCTACGCCAGGGATGGCCAACCTCTCCCCCTGGGAGAGTTACAGGGTTGGCAGGATTTAGATCCGAGCCCAATCCTGCTCTTACACCTAATTCGAATCACCTTCTCATCAGGATGAGCTGAATCAGGTGTGTTAAAGCAGGATTGGAGAAAAACTTGCACACACCGTCACTCTCCAGGAGGAGGATTGACTTTATTAAGATCATTAAGTTATCATTCAAATCACTGTGTACAGACTACAGAGGACGAAAGTATCATAAACAAACATTCAATAATGATTAGGCTAAACTTGAGACGTTTTATCCTACAGTAGAATAGCTGGCTATTTATTTCAAGACAATAAATTCACATCATGACACATCAAATTTTCTAATCCCCTCTGATCCTGGAAACTCAAATAAAATAAAATAAAATGTTATTGGTCACATGCACGTGATTAGCAGATGTTATTGCGGGTGTAGCGAAATGCTTGTGCTTCTTGCTCTGACAGTGCAGTAATATCTAACAAATTACACAACATATACCCAGTACACACAAATCTATGTAGGAATAAATTGAGACTATATACACGGAGCGATATGGACGAGCGATGTCAGAGTGGAACGCGGTGTAAGGGCTGTCGTTCTCCTCATCCTCGGATGAGGAGAGGAGAGAAGGATCAGTAGACCAAAATGCAGCATTAGGGAAATAAGCCATCTTTTATTTAACACGACGGCACACGAAAACAAACACTTACAAAATTACAAAACAAGAAAACGACGTAGACGAAACCTGAACATGAACTTAACTAACTAACGTAAAACTCACGGACAGGAACAGACTACATCGAAAACGAACGAACAACCAAACAGTCCCGTATGGTGCAAAACATAACACAGATACGGAAGACAATCACCCACAAACAAACAGTGAGAACACCCTACCTAAATATGACTCTTAATTAGAGGAAAACGCAAACCACCTGCCTCTAATTAAGAGCCATACCAGGCAACCCAAAACCAACATAGAAACAGAAAACATAGACTGCCCACCCAAAACACACGCCCTGACCATAAACACATACAAAAACAACATAAAACAGGTCAGGAACGTTACAGAACCCCCCCCTCAAGGTGCGAACGCCGGGCGCACCAGCACAAAGTCCAGGGGAGGGTCTGGGTGGGCAGTTGACCACGGTGGTGGCTCAGGCTCTGGACGCTGTCCCCACACCACCATAGTCACTCCCCGCTTCTGTCTTCCCCTCCCAATGACCACCCTAAAACTAACATCCCCTAAATGAACGGCCAGCACCGGGAGAAGGGGCAGCACCGGGACAAGGGGCAGCACCGGGCCAAGGGGTAGCACCGGGACAAGGGGCAGCACCGGGACAAGGGGCAGCACCAGGATAAGGACCAGCACCGGGATAAGGACCAGCACCGGGATAAGGGGCAGCACCGGGATAAGGGGCAGCACCGGGACAAGGGGCAGCACCGGTACAAGGGGCAGCACCGGGATAAGGGGCAGCACCGGGACAAGGGGCAGCACCGGGACAAAGGGCAGGTCCCGGCTGATATACTCAGGCAGATCCTGACTGAACGGCTCTCGACGCTCATGGCTGGCTGACGGCTCTCGACGCTCATGGCTGGCTGACGGCTCTCGACGCTCATGGCTGGCTGACGGCTCTCGACGCTCATGGCAGGCTGACGGCTCTCGACGCTCATGGCAGGATGACGGCTCTCGACGCTCATGGCAGGCTGACGGCTCTGGCTGCTCATGGCTCGCTGGCGGCTCTGGCAGATCCTGTCTGGTTGGCGGCTCTGGCAGATCCTGTCTGGTTGGCGGCTCTGGCAGATCCTGTCTGGTTGGCGGCTCTGGCAGATCCTGTCTGGTTGGCGGCTCTGGCAGATCCTGTCTGGTTGGCGGCTCTGGCAGATCCTGTCTGGCGGGCGGCTCTAGCGGCTCCTGTCTGGCGTGTGGCTCTAGCGGCTCCTGTCTGGCAGACGGCTCTGTAGGCTCATGGCAGACGGGCGGCTCAGACGGCGCTGGGGAGACGGATGGCTCAGATGGCGCTGGGGAGACGGATGGCTCAGATGGCGCTGGGGAGACGGATGGCTCAGATGGCGCTGGTGAGACGGATGGCTCTGGCCGGATACGGCGCACTGTAGACCTGGTGCGTGGTGCCGGAACTGGAGGCACCGGGCTAAGGATAAGCACCTTCCTACTAGTGCGGGGAGCAGGGACAGGGCACACTGTACTCTCAAAGCCCACTCTATAACTGATGCGAGGTACCGGCACTGGTGACACCGGGCTGAGGACAAGCACATCAGGATTAGTAGGGGGAGAAGATACAGTGTGTACAGGGCTCTGGAGACGCACAGGAGGCTTAGTGCGTGGTGCCGGAACTGGAGGCACCGAACTGGATACACGCACTACAGAGAGAGTGCGTGGAGGAGGAACTGGGCTCAGGAGAAGCACTGGTAGCCTAGTGCGTAGTGTAGGCACTGTAGGTACTAGGCTGGGGCGGGGAGGTGGCGCCGGAAATACCGGACCGTGGAGGCGTACTGGCACTCTTGAGCATTGAGCCTGCCCAACCTTACCTGGTTGAATGCTCCCGGTCGCCCGACCAGTGCGGGGAGGTGGAATAACCCGCACCGGCCTATGTAGGCGAACCGGGGAAACCATGCGTAAGGCAGGTGCCATGTATGCCGGCCCGAGGAGACGCACTGGAGACCAGACGCGTTGAGCCGGCCTCATGACACCTGGCTCAATACCCAATCTAGCCCTGCCAGTGCGGGGAGGTGGAATAACCCGCACTGGGCTATGCACTCGTACAGGAGACACCGTGCGCTCTACTGCGTAACACGGCGCCTGCCCGTACTCCCGCTCTCCACGGTAAGCCTGGGAAGTGGGCGCAGGTCTCCTACCTGCCCTTGGCCCACTACCTCTTAGCCCCCCCCAAGAAATTTTTGGGTGTTACTTACGGGCTTTTTGGGCTTCCGTGCCAGACGCGTTCCCTCATAACTCCGGTTCCTCTCTCCGGTAGCCTCTGCTCTCCTCAGTGCCTCCAGCTCAGCTTTGGGACGGCGATATTCTCCCGGCTGAGCCCATGGACCTCTCCCGTCCAATATTTCGTCCCAAGTCCAAGAGTCCTTGTTGCCCTGTTCCTTACTCCGTTGAGTTTTCCCTTGCCGCTTGGTCCTAGCGTGGTGGGTGATTCTGTAAGGGCTGTCGTTCTCCTCATCCTCGGATGAGGAGAGGAGAGAAGGATCAGTAGACCAAAATGCAGCATTAGGGAAATAAGCCATCTTTTATTTAACACGACGGCACACGAAAACAAACACTTACAAAATTACAAAACAAGAAAACGACGTAGACGAAACCTGAACATGAACTTAATTGGGGATGGGGGCGCTGTTTAGACTATTTATGCTAATTTGGCTAATTTTTTAAACGGCTTCCCACAAAATCCTTGATCGTACAATATGCATATTATTATTATTATTGGATAGAAAACAGTCTATAGTTTCTATAGGAGTTGAAATTTTGTCTCTAAGTGGAACAGAGCCCATTCTACAGCAATTTCCCTGACATGGAGTCAGATTTGAGAAATGTTGGCCACTCTTCTGAAGTCAGTTAAAAGGGCACTGTCGTTGCTATGACTATACGGACACTTCTTACGTCTTCCCCTGGATGCCTTTACGTGATGACGATTCCAACGGGGTCGATTGCACGTTCACAGGCCCTACAAATGAAAAAACCCTGAAGCTAGTCATTCTTTGGGAGCTGCGTCATGAGCCTAGAGGACACCGGCGCGCACCTGTTCCAAGCGTTAGTTTAGCCTGTTATATTTCTCCGGTCATCTTTTCACTCGTTATAGGAGTTAAAAACATCATAAGGTAGTTAATTTAAAGTGTTTTATAGCAATTTATATCCGTTTAGTGCGATTTTGGGACATTTATTTTTGCAACGATGTGAAAAGTTGGGCACGCTTTTCAGTTCATCCCGAACGCAGTTGACATTTCCACATGGCAAGAGGACAGCTTTCCACCAAAAGACGATTGCTCCCAAGAAAGGATCCTTTGCCCAAGATACTGATGGAAGAACAGCTCAAGGTAGGACATTTTTATTATGATAAATCGTGTTTCTGTCGAAACATTTTAGTGGCTTAGGACGCCATGTTTTTTGACGTAGCTTCGCTTGGCGCAAACTGTATTGAAAAGTAAGGATAAATTAAAAAATGTAATAACGCAATTGTATTAAGAATTAAATTGTCTATCAATCCCTGTCCACCCTATATTTTTTAGTCACGTTTATGAGTATTTATGTATAAGAGTAGATCACTGTCTAAGTGGCGCAAGGACTTTTTCTTTACCAGCTTGTCTACATTTCACATTGTCTAACCATGATTTTGGTGGCTAAATATAAACATTTTCGATCAAACTGTATATGCATGTTGTAATGTGATGTTACAGGAGTGTCATCGGAAGAATTCTGAGAAGGTTAGTGAAAAAATTAATATCTTTTGGCGATGTTGACTTTTATCGCTCACTTTGGCTAGAATCAATGCTGGGCTGCTAATTGCTATGTGCTAAGCTAATATAACGATTTATTGTGTTTTCGCTGTAAGACACTTAGAAAATCTGAAATATTGTCTGTATTCACAGGATCTGTGTCTTTCGATTCGTGTATGCTGTGTATTTTTACGAAATGTTTGATGATTAGTAGTTAGGTAAACACGTTGCTCATTGTAATTATTCTAGTCCATTTGTGATGGTGGGTGCAATTGTAAACTATGCCATCTACCTGAAATATGCACTTTTTTCTAACAAAACCTATCCCATACCATAAATATGTTATCAGACTGTCATCTAATGAGTTTTTTTGTTGGTTAGGGGCTATAAATATCTTAGTTTAGCCGAATTGGTGATGGCTACTGGTGTTGGTGGACAAATAAAAGATGGTGGATTATGCTAATGTGTTTTTAGGTAATAGATGTACATCTTTACATATTGTGTCTTCCCTGTAAAACATTTTAAAAATCGGAAATGTTGACTGGATTCACAAGATCTGTAAGAGCTGTCGCTCTCCTCATCCTCGGACGAGGTGAGGAGAGAAGGATCTTCTAACCAAAATGCGGGTTCAGGGAAATATGCCATCTTTATTATATGTTTGACAACGATGCAGATGGCAACACGAAAACTAAACAAAACACTTTCAAAACTACAAAATAACAAAACGACGTAAAACGGAACCTGAACATAAACTCACATGACAAACGTAAACTCACGAACAGGAACGTACATCGAAACAGAACGAACAGCCAAACAGCTCCAAAAGTGAATACATCGACAACACGAAAACATCACAGGAGACAATCACCCACCAACCAGCAGTGAAAATGCCCTACCTAAATATGACTCTTGATTAGAGGAAAATGCAAACCACCTGCCTCTAATCAAGAGCCATACCAGGCAAACCGAAACCAACATAGAAACAGATAACATAGACTGCCCACCCAAAACACATGCCCTGACCATAAACACATAAAAAACAACATAAAACAGGTCAGGACTGTTACAGTACCCCCCCCTCAAGATGCGCACGCCGGGCGCACAAGCACAAAGTCCAGGGGAGGGTCCGGGTGGGCAGTTGACCACGGTGGTGGTTCCGGCTCAGGACGCTGTCCCCATACCACCATAGTCACTCCCCTCTTCTGTCTACCCCCTCTAATGACCACCCTAACACTACCCTCCCCTAAATAAACAGCTAGCACCGGGACAAGGGGCAGCACCGGGACAAGGGGTAGCACCGGGACAAGGGGCAGCACTAGAACAAGGGGCAGCACCTGGATAAGGGGCAGCACCGGAATAAGGGGCAGCACCGGGACAAGGGGCAGCACCGGGACAAGGGGCAGCACCGGGACAAGGGGCAGCACCGGGACAAGGGGCAGCACCGGGACAAGGGGCAGCACCGGGACAAGGGTCAGCACCGGGACAAGGGTCAGCACCGGGACAAGGGGCAACACCGGGACAAGGGGCAACACCGGGACAAGGGGCAGATCCCAGCTGAAGGACTCTGGCAGGTCCTGGTTGGACGGCTCTGGCAGGTCCATGCAGGCTGACGGCTCTCGACGCTCATGGCAGACTGACGGCTCTCTACGCTCATGGCAGGCTGACGGCTCTCGACGCTCATGGCAGGCTGACGGCTCTCGACGCTCATGGCAGGCTGACGGCTCTCGACGCTCATGGCAGGCTGACGGCTCTCGACGCTCATGGCAGGCTGACGGCTCTCGACGCTCATGGCAGGCTGACGGCTCTCGACGCTCATGGCAGGCTGACGGCTCTCGACGCTCATGGCAGGCTGACGGCTCTCGACGCTCATGGCAGGCTGACGGCTCTCGACGCTCATGGCGCTCTGACGGCTCTGGCTGCTCATGGCTCTCTGACGGCTCTGGCTGCTCATGGCTCACTGACGGCTCTGGCTGCTCATGGCTCACTGACGGCTCTGGCTGCTCATGGCTCTTTGACGGCTCTGGCTGCTCATGGCTCTCTGACGGCTCTGGCTGCTCATGGCTCTCTGACGGCTCTGGCTGCTCATGGCTCTCTGACGGCTCTGGCTGCTCATGGCTCTCTGACGGCTCTGGCTGCTCATGGCTCGCTGGCGGCTCTGGCAGATCCTGTCTGGTTGGCGGCTCTGGCAGATCCTGTCTGGTTGGCGGCTCTGGCAGATCCTGTCTGGTTGGCGGCTCTGGCAGATCCTGTCTGGTTGGCGGCTCTGGCAGATCCTGTCTGGCTGACGGCTCTAGCGGCTCCTGTCTGGCTGACGGCTCTAGCGGCTCCTGTCTGGCTGACGGCTCTAGCGGCTCCTGTCTGGCGGATGGCTCTGTAGGCTCATGGCAGACGGGCGGCTTTGCAGGCTCATGGCAGACGGGCGGCTTTGCAGGCTCATGGCAGACGGATGGCTCAGACGGCGCTGGAGAGACGGATGGCTCAGATGGCGCTGGGGAGACGGATGGCTCAGATGGCGCTGGGGAGACGGATGGCTCAGATGGCGCTGGGGAGACGGATGGCTCAGATGGCGCTGGGGAGACGGATGGCTCAGATGGCGCTGGGGAGACGGATGGCTCAGATGGCGCTGGGGAGACAGATAGCTCTGTAGGGAGGAGAAGGAGAGACAGCCTGGTGCGTGGTCTAGGCACCGGCTGCGCTGGAGAGGAGGAAACAGCAGGAGAGAGAACCCGGAGAGACAGCCTGGTACGGGGGGCTGCCACCGGAGGACTGGTACATGGAGGTGGCACCGGATATACCGGACCGTGAAGGAGGACACGTGCTCTTGAGCACCGAGCCTCCCCAACCCTACCAGGTTGAATGAACCCCGTAGCCCTGCCAGTGCGGCGAGGTGGAATAGCCCGCACTAGGCTATGCAGGCGAACCGGGGACACCACCTGTAAGGCTGGTGCCATGTACACCGGCCCGAGGAGACGTACTGGAGACCAGCTACGTTGGGCCGGCTTCATGGCACCCGGCTCGATGCCCAACCTAGCCCTCCCAGTGCGGCAAGGTGGAATAGCCCGCACTGGGCTAAGCACGCGTACTGGGGACACCGTGCGCTTTACCGCATAACACGGTGTCTTACCAGTACGACGCCTTCTACCTCCACGGTAAGCACGGGGAGTTGGCTCGGGTATCCTACCCGGCTTTGCCACACTCCTCGTGTGCCCCCCCCAAGAAATTTTTGGGTCTTACTCACGGGCTCCCAACCGCGTCGTCGCGCTGCCTCCTCATACCAGCGCTCCTGGGCTGTGGCTGCCCTCTTCTCCTCCTTAGGACGGCGATATTCCCCTGGTTGAGCCCAAGGTCCTCTACCGTCCAAGATCTCCTCCCAAGTCCAGAAATCCTTATTGCTCCGTCGAGCATTCCCATACCGCTTGGTCTCTGTATTTTGGTGGGTGATTCTGTCATAGCTGTCGCTCTCCTCATCCTCGGAAGAGGTGAGGAGAGAAGGATCTTCTAACCAAAATGCGGGTTCAGGGAAATATGCCATCTTTATTATATGTTTGACAACGATGCAGATGGCAACACGAAAACTAAACAAAACACTTTCAAAACTACAAAATAACAAAACGACGTAAAACGGAACCTGAACATAAACTCACATGACAAACGTAAACTCACGAACAGGAACGTACATCGAAACAGAACGAACAGCCAAACAGCTCCAAAAGTGAATACATCGACAACACGAAAACATCACAGGAGACAATCACCCACCAACCAGCAGTGAAAATGCCCTACCTAAATATGACTCTTGATTAGAGGAAAATGCAAACCACCTGCCTCTAATCAAGAGCCATACCAGGCAAACCGAAACCAACATAGAAACAGATAACATAGACTGCCCACCCAAAACACATGCCCTGACCATAAACACATAAAAAACAACATAAAACAGGTCAGGACTGTTACAAGATCTGTGTCTTTCATTAGCTGTATTGGACTTTAATGTGTGAAAGTTAAATATTTAAAAAAAATATTTTTTTTGAATTTCGCGGCACTGGTTTTTCAGTGGGGGGGGGGGGGGGGGGTGTGCCGCTAGCGCCACGCTGATCCTAGACAGGTTAACTAACTAACGTAAAACTCACGGACAGGAACAGACTACATCGAAAACGAACGAACAACCAAACAGTCCCATATGGTGCAAAACATAACACAGATACGGAAGACAATCACCCACAAACAAACAGTGAGAACACCCTACCTAAATATGACTCTTAATTAGAGGAAAACGCAAACCACCTGCCTCTAATTAAGAGCCATACCAGGCAACCCAAAACCAACATAGAAACAGAAAACATAGACTGCCCACCCAAAACACACGCCCTGACCATAAACACATACAAAAACAACATAAAACAGGTCAGGAACGTTACACGCGGACTAAGATATAGTAGAATAGTGTAGAATACAGTATATAAATATGAGATGAGTAATGCCAGATATGTAAACAATAAATGACTAAGATATCGTAGAATAGTATAGAATAGATATCCTTGATGATCTTTTAGGTCTGACTGTGATATCGGGTGCTGTAGGTGTCCTTACGGGCGGTGCAGTTGCTGTAACAGGCAGTGATACAGCCCGACAGGATGCATTCAATTGTGCAACTATAAACGTTTGTGAGGGTTTTAGGTGACAAGCAAAATGTCTTTCGCCTCCTGAGGTTGAAGAGGCTCTGTTGCGCCTTCTTTGACACAATGTCTGTGTGGGTGGTCCATTTCAGTTTGTCAGTTATGTGTATGCCAAGGAACTTGAAGCTTTCCACCTTCTCCACTGCGGTCCCGTCGATGTAGATATGGGTGTCCACCCTCTGCTGTTTTCTGAAGTCCACGATCATCTCCTTTGTTTTGTTGACGATGAGTGAGAGGTTGTTTTCCAGGCAACACACTCCCAGACCAGCTCACCAATTAACACAGAGGTAATTAACATTACATGATTTGATTTGCTAATGGACAAGGACCAGCTGGAATGGAATGCTAGGAACACGAAGGGACTGTGTGTGTATGCAAGAGAGGGACAGAGAGAGGAGATAAATCAAATCAAATCAAATTTTATTAGTCACATACACATGGTTAGCAGATGTTAATGCGAGTGTAGCGAAATGCTTCTGCTTCTAGTTCCGACAATGCAGTAATAACCAACAAGTAATCTAACCTAACAATTCCACAACTACTACCTTATACACACACAAGTGTAAAGGGATAAAGAATATGTACATAAAGATATATGAATGAGTGGTGGTACAGAACGGCATAGGCAAGATGCAGTAGATGGTATAGAGTACGGTATATACATATGAGATGAGTACTGTAGGGTATGCAAACATAAAGTGGCATAGTTTAAAGTGGCTAGTGGTACATGTATTACATAAAGATGGCAAGATGCAGTAGATGATATAGAGTACAGTATATACATATGAGATGGGTAATGTAGGGTATGTAAACATTATATTAAGTGGCATTGTTTAAAGTGGCTAGTGGTACATTTTTACATAATTTCCATCAATTCCCATTTTTAAAGTGGCTGGAGTTGAGTCAGTATGTTGGCAGCGGCTGCTAAATGTTAGTGGTGGCTGTTTAACAGTCTGATGGCCTTGAGATAGAAGCTGTTTTTCAGTCTCTCGGTCCCTGCTTTGATGCACCTGTACTGACCTCGCCTTCTGGATGATAGCGGGGTGAACAGGCAGTGGCTTGGGTGGTTGTTGTCCTTGATGATCTTTATGGCCTTCCTGTGACATCGGGTGGTGTAGGTGTCCTGGAGGGCAGGTAGTTTGCCCCCGGTGATGCGTTCTGCAGACCTCACTACCCTCTGGAGAGCCTTACGGTTGTGGGCGGAGCAGTTGCCGTACCAGGCGGTGATACAGCCCGACAGGATGCTCTCGATTGTGCATCTGTAGAAGTTTGTGAGTGCTTTTGGTGACAAGCCGAATTTCTTCAGCCTCCTGAGGTTGAAGAGGCGCTGCTGCGCCTTCTTCACGACGCTGTCTGTGTGGGTGGACCAATTCAGTTTGTCCGTGATGTGTACACCGAGGAACTTAAAACTTTCCACCTTCTCCACTACTGACCCGTCGATGTGGATAGGGGGGTGCTCCGTCTGCTGTTTCCTGAAGTCCACAATCATCTCCTTTGTTTTGTTGACGTTGAGTGTGAGGTTATTTTCCTGACACCACACTCCGAGGGCCCTCACCTCCTCCCTGTAGGTCGTCTCGTCGTTGTTGGTAATCAAGCCTACCACTGTAGTGTCATCCGCAAACTTGATGATTGAGTTGGAGGCGTGCATGGCCACGCAGTCGTGGGTGAACAGGGAGTACAGGAGAGGGCTCAGAACGCACCCTTGTGGGGCCCCAGTGTTGAGGATCAGCGGGGTGGAGATGTTGTTACCTACCCTCACCACCTGGGGGCGGCCCGTCAGGAAGTCCAGGACCCAGTTGCACAGGGCGGGGTCGAGACCCAGGGTCTCGAGCTTGATGACGAGTTTGGAGGGTACTATGGTGTTAAATGCTGAGCTGTAATCGATGAACAGCATTCTCACATGGGTATTCCTCTTGTCCAGATGGGTTAGGGCAGTGTGCAGTGTGGTTGCGATTGCGTCGTCTGTGGACCTATTGGGTCGGTAAGCAAATTGGAGTGGGTCTAGGGTGTCCGGTAGGGTGGAGGTGATATGGTCCTTGACTAGTCTCTCAAAGCACTTCATGATGACGGAAGTGAGTGCTACGAGGCGGTAGTCGTTTAGCTCAGTTACCTTAGCTTTCTTGGGAACAGGAACAATGGTGGCCCTCTTGAAGCATGTGGGAACAGCAGACTGGGATAAGGATTGATTGAATATGTCCGTAAACACACCAGCCAGCTGGTCTGCGCATGCTCTGAGGACGCGGCTGGGAATGCCGTCTGGGCCTGCAGCCTTGCGAGGGTTAACACGTTTAAATGTTTTACTCACCTCGGCTGCAGTGAAGGAGAGCCCGCAGGTTTTGGTAGGGGGCCGTGTCAGTGGCACTGTATTGTCCTCAAAGCAGGCAAAAAAGTTGTTTAGCCTGTCTGGGAGCAAGACATCCTGGTCCGCGACGGGGCTGGTTTTCTTTTTGTAATCCGTGATTGACTGTAGACCCTGCCACATACCTCTTGTGTCTGAGCTGTTGAATTGCGACTCGATTTTGTCTCTGTACTGGGACTTAGCCTGTTTGATTGCCTTGCGGAGAGAATAGCTACACTGTTTGTATTCGGTCATGCTTCCGGTCACCTTGCCCTGGTTAAAAGCTGTGGTTCGCGCTTTCAGTTTCACGCGAATGCTGCCGTCAATCCACGGTTTCTGGTTTGGGAATGTTTTAATCGTTGCTGTGGGTACGACATCGTCAATGCACTTCCTAATGAACTCGCTCACCGAATCAGCATATTCGTCAATATTGTTGTTGGACGCAATGCGGAACATATTCCAATCCGCGTGATCGAAGCAGTCTTGAAGCGTGGAATCAGATTGGTCGGACCAGCGTTGAACAGACCTGAGCGCGGGAGCTTGTTGTTTTAGTTTCTGTTTGTAGGCTGGAATCAACAAAATGGAGTCGTGGTCAGCTTTTCCGAAAGGGGGGCGGGGGAGGGCCTTATATGCGTCGCGGAAATTAGTATAACAATGATCTAGGGTTTTTCCAGCCCTGGTAGCACAATCGATATGCTGATAGAATTTAGGGAGTTTTGTTTTTAGATTAGCCTTGTTAAAATCCCCAGCTACGATGAATGCAGCCTCAGGGTGTGTGGTTTCCAGTTTACAAAGAGTCAGATAAAGTTCGTTCAGGGCCATCGATGTGTCTGCTTGGGGGGGAATATATACGGCTGTGATTATGATCGAAGAGAATTCCCTTGGTAGATAATGCGGTCGACAATGATAGAGAGTGGGTGTAAGAGACTCATATTTCCCTCACTAGCTTTAAGCACACATATCATTGCACCTGTACATAGCCAATCTGTAAATAGCCCATCCAACTACCTCATCACCATATTGTTATTTATTTTATTTTGATCCTTTGCACCCCAGTACCGCTATTTGCACACTCATCTTCTGCACATCTATCACCCCAATGTTTAATTTGCCATACTGTAGTAATTTCACCACTATGGCCTATTTATTGCCTCACCCCCTTATCCTACCTCATTTGCACACACTGTATATTAACTCTCTCGATTGTATTATTGACTGTATGTTTGTTTATTCCATGTGTAACGCTGTGTTGTTGTTTGTGTCGCACTGCTTTGCTTTATCTTGGCCAGGTCGCAGTTGCAAATGAGAACTAGTTCTCAACTAGCCTACCTAGTTAAATAAAGGTGAAATAAATAAATAAAAAAAGAGAAAAAAAGAGAGCATGAGAAATAAAGAGGGAGAGAGATCGATACAGCAATAGAAAGGGACATGTCTTGTCAGAGGCAGGATGGATGTTATGGAGAGTTAGAGGTCTTCTGGCCTCCTCAACCTGTACAGACTGCTTTCTCCCACCGTAAACACCCTGTATATAGAGCAGGCCATAGAGGACATTCAATAACATGATGTGACATAAAAGGCTAAACCGCTCAGATACATACATTACCCAACCATACCAGGCTTAGATGACTACTGAATCATCATCCTCTGTAATCTAGTAGTAATATGGTATGTCCCTGTGGGATATTGAGGAAATCAGTGATAGTAATGGAAGATGACTAGATGTGGTTCTGCTATAAAGGAGCAGGTCAGAGAGGTAACGAGAGGTAGCTAATGATAACACGTGTCACGAAGGATGTTTCACACAGTGAACCCCTCTCGCCTAATAAGTAATGTTGCCCGAGACCTGAAGACTTGTGTTAGTGGCTAGTGCTAATGCCTTTTTAGCTCAAAGGGCATGCAATTATCCAAATGACATTGCGGTCATAAGCTAACACTAGTCACTTACCAATGGTTTACACCACCAATAACAAAGGCAAGCATCATCATTTCATCATATTGAACTTTTATTTAAAACAACAATGACACCTAGGTTAAAAATAAATGTTCTAGTGGGAGGTATTAAAAAAACTGAGGTAACAATTCAAGTGAACAGTTATCTCCAATGAAACAGTTTCAAATACATCCGTGCATTAAAATGTGAAACAGAGAATGAACGCCACAGGATATACTAGTTAAATAGTGGGATCCTTCACAGGCCAGACAAAATCAGTCAGTTATTCATAAACTAGCTATATCGTTGTAGAAGTACTGTCGGCTTTAAAATAGTTCAGAGCATCACATAAAACAGAGAACTAGCTCCAAATGCATACATAGGAAATGCTTACCAAGACAGACAGGGGTTAAGTCAGTGCATTATGTGAGGAGTTTGATGTTGGTTTGTTCGCTGGCAAGATTTCCACATTCATTCTACTATAGTCTATATATTAAAAGTGTACATTTTTTAATACCTACACTACATTTCAAAAGCTTGGGATCACTTAGAAATGTCCTTCTTTTTGAAATAAAAGCATTTTTTTTTGTCCATTAATATAACATCAAATTGATCAGAAATACAGTGTAGAGATTGTTAATGTTGTAAATGATTTTTGTAGCTGGAAAAGGCAGATTCTTTATATGGAATATCTACATAGGCCCATTATCAGAAGGCCAAAATCCCGGAGTCGCCTCTTCACTGTTGACGTTGAGACTGGTGTTTTGTGGGTACTATTTAATGAAGCTGTCAGTTGAGGACTTGTGAGGCGTCTGTTTCTCAAACTAGACACACGAATGTACTTGTTCTCTTGCTCAGTTGTACACCGGGGCCTCCCACTCCTCTTTCTATTCTAGTTAGAGCCAGTTTAAGCTGTTCTGTGAAGGGAGTAGTAAACAGCGTTGTACAAGATCGTCAGTTTCTTGGCAATTTCTCGTATGGAATAGCCTTCATTTTGCAGAACAAGAATAGACTGACGAGTTTCAGAAGAAAGATCTTTGTTTCTGGTCATTTTGAGCCTGTAACTGAACCCACAAATGCTGATGCTCCACATACTCAACTAGTCTATAGGACAGTTTTATTACTTCTTTATAAAATCAGGACAACAGTTTTCAGCTGTGCTAACATAATTGCAAAAGGGTTTTCTAATGATCAATTAGACCTTTTAAAATGCTCAACTTGGATTAGCTAACACAACGTGTCATGGGAACACAGGAGTGATGTTTGCTGATAATGGGCCTCTGCACGCCTATATAGATATTCCATTCCAGCTACAATAGTCATTTACAACATTAACAATGTCTACACTGTACTTCTGATCAATTTGATGTTATTTAAAACATTTTTTTGCTTTTCTTTCAAAAACAAGGACATTTCTAAGTGACCCCAAACTTTTGAACGGCAGGAATGTTCCAGTATAATGTTTAACAGACATGTTTACGGCCGCACTCTCAAAAGACAATCTAAGTAACATGTTATCTCTAATGTTAAGATCTCTTAGAACTCATTCTGGTCTACACACCACTTGTTATATGTTTAATAGCGGTATTTGCTTCCCGAGGTAATGCCTAGGCTTTAGCTCAACAGGCTAGAAGATCCAGCTGGTTTTAAGAATGGAAAACTGACAAAATATACATTGTTCTTCATTTCACCATAGGTTTTAGAGTCCATATTATCTAAATGTCTATGGAGATCTTGTCCCCCGTGAGTCCATAATCTAACCGTCTCCTCCCCTCCAATAGGAAGGTAAGCACCGTTGTCCAGCGTTGTCCTAGCGACCGTGGCCGAGTCTCGCAGGTAGGTTTGAAGTAGGTGGTAGTCCCAATGGCGATGGCGTCAAACTGTTCCGTCAACAACCACACCTCCCAAAGGATTGTCAGAACGTTCATTATCGTCAAGGAGACCACCCAGAACTGTGCAGCTACTGCCCTAACCAATGACTGGTCCTCAAGGGACACCACGACCACATACAGGTGGTAAGTTGCCACGGCAATGAAAAGGAGGTGTGCTGTGGCCATGGAGAGGATAAAGATGATGAAGAGGCGGTGGTTGCCACCGCCAACACAGCGGTTCAGGAACAGGCAGTGGTGGTCGTAATCCCTCACACACACATCACACAATTTACAGTGTTTAGTATGGTCTGGCTGGAACAACTAGATGGAGAGAGAGGGAATAGCAGTGACAAACACTTACCTTTTCTATAATCATATCATATATAAAAACGATATGTTTTAAGTGACATAGTGTTGGCAATTCCCCAAAAATTAAGGAAATTTAAATAAGCAAGCCTACCCTAAATTTGACATATGAACAATAGCTACTGCTATTGATGTGCATACACTGTACAATTTGAGTTGAGTCAACTTTTTAAAAATCAAGGCAACCAGCTGCAACACGATTTCTGGTTTAATTTGGGGCAGGAAAGGTCTGCTTACATACACTTCTGAGTTGCCTCAACACATTTGCCAAAGTTGAGTCAACTAGAAATGGCAGAATGCCAAAAACCTATCTTTGTAAAAGAAAACTGCTGAATGGATCGAGGCGTTGTTTAATGAGCATTTAGGGAATGTAGTTCTATGTGGATGTGCACAGTTTCGTTCAAGAATATTGAGGATTGACGAGTCAACTTAACATGCATTGCCCAATCAACACTTACTATAGTGGGGACTATAGTCACCACTATAATACCATGACAAAAGGAGGGCAGGATAAACTGGCCACAACTCAATTCTCAGCTGCAACACTAACTTAAACTTGCTCTCCTCATGTTACAGTAGATACAGAACCTCTGTCTGTTTAAACTCATAATAAAGATTGATTGACAGGTTATCCTCACCTCACAGTAGATGCAGAACCTCTGAGGATTCTGGTTGTTCTCCAGCAGGTCTGTTATGGAGGAGTAGCGAGGATCTGCATCTCCCGGTCCCAACTCTCCAGGATCCTGGGTTAGAACCATCCAGAACAAGACCAGAACCACAGAGAACTGGACCAGCGACACATGACCCAGAACACCATCACCCCACAAGCGTCACAGCGGGTTAAGACTCAACCAACATTATAAACTGGGTCGTTCGAGCCCTGAATGCTGATTGGCTGACAGCCGTGGTATATCAGACCATTATACCACGAGTATGACAAAACATTTATTTTACTGCTGTAATTACGTTGGTAACCAGTTTATAAGAGCAATAAGGCCCCTCGGATGTTTGTGGTATACGGCCAATATACCACAGCTAAGGGCTGTATCAATGCACTCTGCGTTGCGTCATGCGTAAGAACAACCCTTAGCCGTGGTATATTGGCCATATACCACACCCCCTTGTGTATTATTGCTTAAATATACTACATGTAGGCTACATACATATGATGTATGATGGATAGTCAGTGTAAAATATATTCATCATAATTCAGCTACAGAATAATTGACCACAACCTCCAGTAACTACGGTCACTAGCAAGGTTTGCAATTTGATGTGGTTAAAGCCACAGTCTTCATCAGGCATTCAATGTATGTGAAAAGTATATACTTTGTAAAAGAATTAGGCAGTACACGATATTAGGTAATATACTATCACTGTAATATAAAGGATATTAGGCGGTAGTATTCTGTAGTAGAAGCAGACTAGAGAGTGGAACAATCCAGCTATCACAGTCCCTAGGTAGACGGGGTTGGCCAACCTGCAACACAACATAGGACAGGTAATGGAACAAAGACCAATACAATGGATGAATTTACTGTATAGTGCAGATACACACATAGTTAGCACACACACACAGTGTCTATACCTCTGGTAGGTCGTCATGCGGTGGAACTGGGAAAATATACTCCTGGCCAGCCAGGGGAAGAGGACGGCGCACGTTATCCCTCCGTAGCCCCCCAACATTGTTGCGATAATCAGAATAGCTCCTCCAATCAGACATGGGAAGAATAACGTCCAGTAGTAAAGGACTGGATGCATGCACACGCAAACACACACACCCAGAGAGAGAGACGCACGCATACACGCACACACACAATTATACAGTGAAACACAATTCAATGTCACACAATGTTCATTACAGTTAAACTTATCACAGCCTCAGCACTTACGGTGGGACTCGTCCGGTTTGTTGAATGGTGGCTCCCTCATGTAGCGGGTCAGTAGTTTGGTCAGCTGCAAGTGTCTGTGGAAATACAACCCCAACATAATAGAGATGGTTAAAATGTTAAAGTGATGTTCCAGGTGACGGTATGGCAATGGGACAGTTAGATGTACAGAAGGCGTTGACAGTGTTATATATTCCTGGGTTGTATTCATTAGGTTACACAATGGAAAAGTTTTTAAAATGTTTCACAAGATGAAAATAAAAATGACATTTTGGTCAGTTTTCTTCCGTTTTGTGCCTAATGAACAAAACCAATTTGAAGGTAAATGTTATAGATATTAGGACCCACCTGAATGTCTTTCCCTGCCTGCAGAGGTCCAGAGGCGTGTGTCCGCTATAGGTCTTCAAGTGTAGCATCCTGAAGCCGGATCTCTGTAACAGCGTCCAACACACCTCTACACAGCCCCTCTCAGCTGCCACATGGACCGCTGTCAACCCATCCTCATCCACAGTCTCCACCATACACCTCTGCCACACACACAAACAAAAAATACTTTAAAACAGTGCAGCAACAATCCTACAAAGATAAAGGATACTACTGCCGAGGGCTCCTTCGGGCTCCAGATCTTTCAGCAAAGAGAGCATGTCACAGAGATTAGAGGTCAACTGATTATGATTTTTCAACGCCGATACCGATTATTGGAGGACCAAAAAAATCCGATACCAATTAATCGGACGATTTTTAGAATGTATTTGTAATAATGGCAATTACAACAATACTGAATGAACACTTATTTTGGGCTGCAAGCTGAATATTGAAAAAACTGGAAAATGTGTGCACATTTTCAAACGGCCTCCTAAGAAACTTTTTATTTTCCAATATGCATATATTTACTACTGTTGGATAGATAACAGTCTATAGTTTCTAAAAAGGTTTGAATTGTTTCTCTAAGTCGAACAGAAATATTTTTACAGCCATTTTCCCAGCCGAATTGGGATTTCCAAAATGCGATGTGTCTCTTTAAGACCTTCTCTATAAAAGGCCCTTTGACTTAGGACCATAGGGACACTTCACACGCCTTCGTCAGGCTGTAATGCGGAAGTGAGAATTGAAAGGAGTCGAATATCTCGTCCATGGACTGAATAACACACCTTCTTGTGAGACCTGCGCAGTTAAAAAAAAAATCCGGACGCGAAGTATAATTTGGTCTCGGCTTCTGGAACAAGTTAGATAACGGTGAATATGATGTCTGACTACGATATTATTTGATACATGTCACAAAATCATCCTAAAGTATGTTTTTTCAATATACTTTAATTATATTATTGCAATTTATTCTGGACTTTAGATGTGATACGACGGAAGAATTTTTTGAAGAAACGCTGTGTAGCGCCGCAATGCTATTGTGCTAGCTAACCAAAGAGGGAAATAATTCGTTCTGGAACCCAACTAAAGACTCTACTGGACATTGGACCCCGTTACAACATTCTGATGGAATATCAAGAAAGATAAGACCCAATTTGGGATGCTTTTTCATATATCTGTTGAGCTGTGCTAAGTGGGCTAACTGTGCTAGGCTAGCGCTTGACCAATGCTATTGCTGACTTATGCTAGCTTATGTTGTTAGCTAATATAACGATATATTGTGTTTTCGCTGTAAAACACTTCAAAAATCGGAAATGTTGGCTTTATTCACACGATATCTGTCTTTCATTAGTTATCCACCATATGTTTTTCTGAAATGTTTTATGAGGTGTAATTAGTAGCCGACGTTGGTGTATGTATTTTCTCTGGCTACTCCCGTCTGGATTCAGACTCTAGCTATGTGTTAGCATTTTTGGGTAGCATCAATGTAAAACTGATTTATAGCTAAAATATGCACTTTTTATGAACAAAACATAGATTTATTGTGTAACATGTTATATGACTGTCATCTGATGTAGTTTTTTCTGGGCTCTTTAGGTTGGTTTTAGTTTATTTCGGTTGGCTTGTGCATGCTACTTCAATCATAATTCATACTTCATAATCATATCCATACGTGTCTGTCCACTTTTGTATTTGGTGGTGAGCTAACATAAATATATGTGGTGTTTTCTCTGTAAAACATTTAAAAAATCGGACATGTTGGCTGGATTGACAAGATGTTTATCTTTCAAATGCTGTATTGGACTTGTTAATGTGTAAAAGTTAAATATTTTTAAAAAATAGGTTTTGAATTTCGCGCCCTGCAGCTGTTGTCATTGTCGTACCGAATTCGGGCTTGCAGCCCAAACAGGTTAATATAATACATCAATAAAATCTATTTAGCCTCAAATAAATAATGAAACATGTTCAATTTGGTTTAAATAATGCAAAACAAAGTGTTGGAGAAGAAAGTAAAAGTGCAATATGTGCCATTTAAGAAAGCTAACGTTTAAGTTCCCTGCTCAGAACATGAGAACATATGAAAGCTGGTGGTTCCTTTAACATGAGTCTTCATTATTCCCAGGTAAGAAGTTTTAGGTTGTAGTTATTATAGGAATTATAGGACTATTTTTCTCTATACGATTTGTAATTCATATACCTTTGACTATTGGAAGTTCTTATAGGCACTTTAGTATTGCCAGTGTAACGCTACTAGCGCGCACCCCGCTAACTAGCTAGCCATTTCCCATCGGTTACACCAGCCTAAACTCGGGAGTTAATAGGCTTGAAGTCATAAACAGCGCAATGC
Source organism: Salvelinus fontinalis (assembly GCF_029448725.1). NCBI lineage: Eukaryota > Metazoa > Chordata > Actinopteri > Salmoniformes > Salmonidae > Salvelinus > Salvelinus fontinalis. The sequence goes on from NC_074665.1 coordinate 36,170,901, forward strand.
TTGAAGCACAGCGACGAGCTCCTGGCAAAACGCATGAAAGTGCTGTTTGAATGAATGCTTACGAGCCTGCTGGTGCCTACCATCGCTCAGTCAGACTGCTCTATCAAATCCTAGACTTAATTATAACATAATAACACACGGAAATACGAGCCTAAGGTCATTAATATGGTCAAATCTGGAAACTATCATCTCAAAAACAAAACGTTTATTCTTTCAGTGAAATACGGAACCGTTCCGTATTTTATCTAACGGGTGGCATCCATAAGTCTAAATATTCCTGTTACATTGCACAACCTTCAATGTTATGTCATAATTACGTAAAATTCTGGCAAATTAGTACGCAAAGAGCCAGGTGGCCCAAACTGTTGCATATACCCTGACTCTGCGTGCAATAAACGCAAGAGAAGTGACACAATTTCACCTGGTTAATATTACCTGCTAACCTGGATTTCTTTTAGCTAAATATGCAGGTTTAAAAATATATACCTCTGTTTATTTATTTTTATTTTTATTTTTTTTACATTTTATCCCCTTTTCTCCCCAATTTTCGTGGTATCCAATCGCTAGTAATTACTATCTTGTCTCATCGCTACAACTCCCGTACGGGCTCGGGAGAGACGAAGGTCGAAAGCCATGCGTCCTCCGAAGCACAACCCAACCTAGCCGCACTGCTTCTACACAGCGCGCCTCCAACCCGGTAGCCAGCCGCACCAATGTGTCGGAGGAAACACCGTGTACCTGTCCCCCTTGGTTAGCGCGCACTGCGCCCGGCCCGCCACAGGAGTCGCTGGAGCGTGATGAGACAAGGATATCCCTACCGGCCAAACCCACCCTAACCCGGACGACGCTAGCCCAATTGTGCGTCGCCCCACGGACCTCCCGGTCGCGGCCGGCTGCGACAGAGCCTGGGCGCGAACCCAGAGACTCTGGTGGCGCAGTTAGCACTGCGATGCAGTGCCCTAGACCACTGCGCCACCCGGGAGGCCCTATACCTCTGTTTATTGATTTTAAGAAAGGCATTGACGTTTATGGTTAGGTACAGTCGTGCAAAGATTGTGGTTTTTTCGCAAAAGCGCTGTTGTTAAATCATCCCCCGTTTGGCGAAGTTGACTGTCTTTGTTAGGAAGAAATAGTCTTCACACAGTTTGCAATGAGCTAGGCGGCCCAAACTGCTGCATATACCCTGACTCTGTTGCAAGATAAGTGACACCATTTTTCCTAGTTAAAAGAAATTCATGTTAGCAGGCAATATTAACTAAATATGCAGGTTTAAAAATATATACTTGTGTATTGATTTTAAGAAAGGCATTGATGTTTATGGTTAGGTACACGTTGGAGCAACGACAGTCCTTTTCCCGAATGCCACCGCATCGATTATATGCAACGCAGGACACACTAGATAAACTAGTAATATCATCAACCATGTGTAGATAACTAGTGATTATGATTGATTGATTGTTTTTTATAAGATAAGTTTAATGCTAGCTAGCAACTTTGGCTTCTTACTGCATTCGCGTAACAGGCAGGCTCCTCGTGGAGTGCAATGTAATCAGGTGGTTAGAGCGTTGGACTAGTTAACCATAAGGTTGCAAGATTGAATACCCGAGCTGACAAGGTAAAAATCTGTCGTTCTGCCTCTGAACAAGGCAGTTAACCCACCGTTACTAGGCCGTCATTGAAAATAAGAATATGTTCTTAACTGACTTGCCTAGTTAAATAAAGGTGTCCAAAAATACAGATTTCTGATTGTTATGAAAACTTGAAATCGGCCATTCCGATTAATCGGTCAACCTCTAACAGAGATTCAGCACCATTCTACTGGTCAGCGACGTCCACTAGAAAGTCAGCACCACATAACCGAGGACAGTGACCATCTCAGGTGCAGTCAGTCGTCACCAAGAGAGGACACAATTGAGATTCTCCATCCCTTCACTGATTTGAATAATAAATATGGTATAATAACTATGGTGGAAACTCCCAATTGCTCATGCCTCCACAAATCCAATGCTTTTAGGAGAAAGGAGATATTATTGGTACACGACCCACAACCTTACATTTCCTGTTTGTGAGAGATAATGTGATTTGAGGAACGGAACTCTAAGGGAAACTCCATAGCAAAACTCCCCAATAGAAGTGAAACATGAAAGTCATCATCGGACTTACATTTACATTTAAGTCATTTAGCAGACGCTCTTATCCAGAGCGACTTACAAATTGGTGCATTCACCTTATGATATCCAGTGGAACAACCACTTTACAATAGTGCATCTAACTCTTTTAAGGGGGGGGGGGGGGTTAGAAGGATTACTTTATCCTATCCTAGGTATTCCTTAAAGAGGTGGGGTTTCAGGTGTCTCCGGAAGGTGGTGATTGACTCCGCTGACCTGGCGTCGTAAGGGAGTTTGTTCCACCATTGGGGAACTTCCTTACCAAACAAGTGTGTACGTCTCACCTTTCCTCGGAGCAGGTAACGGACCACCTCAGTGTTGCCAGTATCAGCAGCCAGGTGTAGAGGTGTAACATGGTACATGTCTCCATCACACCACCGAAACATTCCTGTCTCCCACAGGTACTGCATCGCTACACTGGGAGACACAACTCGGAGTTAGAGTGTGTGTGTTTTGATGTGTGTCCATGCGTGTGTATAATAAAAAGCTGGAGCTGGAGCACACCCAGAGAAAATTATTTTACGTAGAGGTGCTGACTCTGCGAAATAACAGTAAGCTATAAAAATAAATGAGAGTCGCACACTCTATATACAGTCCCAGTTAAACGTTTGGACACACCTACTCATTCAAAGGTTTTTCTTTATTTTTTTAAACTATTTTCTACATTGTAGAATAATAGTAAAGACATCAAAACTATGAAATAACACATAAGGAATCATGTAGTAATCAAAAAAAGTGTTAAACAAATCAAAATATATTTTAAATTTGAGATTCTTCAAAGTTTGCCTTGATGAGAGCTTTGCACACTCTTGGCATTCTCAACCATCCTCATGAGGTAGTCACCTGGAATGCATTTCAGTTAAAAGTTCATTTGTAGAATTTATTTCCTTCTTAATGCGTTTGAGCCAATCAGTTGTGTTGTGACAAGGTAGGGGTGGTAAACAGAAGATAGCATAAAATAAACAAAGACAACAACAGTCCATCATTACTTTAAGACATGAAGGTGAGTCAATCCAGAAAATTTCAAGAACCATCAAGCGCTATGATGAAACTGGGACTCATGAGGACCGCCACAGGAAAGGAAGAGCCAGAGTTGCCTCTGCTGCAGAGGATATGTTTATTGGAGTGAACTGCACGTCAGATTGCAGCCCAAATAAATGCTTCACAGAGTTCAAGTAACAGACACATCTCAACATCAACTGTTCAGAGGAGACTGCGTGAATCAGGCCTTCATGATCGAATAGCTGCAAAGAAACCATTACTAAAGGACACCAATAATAAAAAGAGACTTGCTTGGTCCAAGAAACATGAGCAATGGACATTAGACCGGAGTAAATCTGTCCTTTGGTGTGAGTCCAAATTTGAGATTTTTGGTTCCAACAGCCGTGTCTTTGTGAGACGCAGAGTACAGTGGTTTCTCCTTTCAAAGTTGCATCATACTGCGTTACACCTTGCGGGCTGCTGCAGCATTCTGTGGCACATTATTTATTTGTCAGCCATTTTTCTGTTAACTTCTTATGGCTGCAGGGGCAGTATTGAGTAGCTTGGATGAAAGGTGCCCAGAGGTGCCCATAGTAAACTGCCTGCGCCTCAGTCCCAGTTGCTAATATATGCATATTATTATTAGTATTGGATATAAAAAACTCTAAAGTTTCTAAAACTGTTTGAATGATGTCTGTGAGTATAACATAACTCATATGGCAGGCAAAAACCTGAGAAGAAATCCAAACTGGAACTGGGAAATCTGAGGTTGGTCGATTTTCAACCCAGCCCCTATTGAATACACAGTGGGATATGGATCTTTTTGCACTTCCTATGGCTTCCACTAGATGTCAACAGTCTGTAGAAGCTTGTCTGATGCCTCTACTGTGAAGTGGGGCTGAAGGAGACAGGAATTAGTCAGGTCTGCCATGAGGTGACCATGCTCTGACCATGCACGTTCACATGAGAGGGAGCTCTGTTCCATCGCACATCTGAAGTCAATGGTATTCTCCGGTTGGAACGTTATTCAAGATTTATGTTAAAAACATTCTAAAGATTAATTCAATACATCGTTTGACATGTTTCTACTGACTGTTACGGAACTTTTTGACATTTCGTCTGCTTTTAGTGAACACACTTCCTGACTTTGTTTACCAAACACGTAACAAAAATAGGTATTTTGACATAATTGATGGACATTACCGAACCAAACAAACATTTCTTGTGGAAGTGGGAGTCCTGGGAGTGCATTCCGACGAAGATCAGCAAAGGTAAGTGAAGATTTATAATACTATTTATGAGTTTTGTTGACTGCACAATTTGGAGGGTAACTGTATGGCTTCCTTTTGTGGCTGAACGCTGTTCTCAGATTATTGAATATTGTGCTTTTGCCGTAAAGCTTTTTTAAATATGACACAGCGGTTGCATTAAGAACAAGTGTATCTTTAATTCTATGTAAAACATGTATCTTTTATCAAAGTTTATGATGAGTATTTATGTTATTTGATGAGGCTCTCTGCAATTTCTCCGGATATTTTGGAGGCATTTCTGAACATGGCGCCAATGTAAACTGAGGTTTTTGGATATAAATATGAACTTTATCGAACAAAAATATATGTATTGTGTAACATGAAGTCCTATGAGTGTCATCTGATGAAGATCATCAAAGGTTAGTGATTCATTTTATCTCTATTTCTGCTTTTTGTGACTCCTGTCTTTGGCTGGAAACATGGCTGTGTTTTTCTGTGATTTTGGTGCCCTAACATAATCGTTTGTGGTGCTTTCGCTGTAAAGCCTATTTGAAATCGGACACTTTGGTGGGATTAACAACAAGATTACCTTTAAAATGGTATAAGATACATGTATGTTTGAGGAATTTTAATTATGAGATTTCTGTTGTTTGAATTTGGCGCCCTGCACAACTGGCTGTTGTCATATCATCCCGTTAACGGGATTGCAGCCATAAGAAGTTTTAATGCAAGTTATTGCTAGTTTGACCACCAGAGGGCATCTTTGAGAATCATTTGATAGTCTTCTGTATTGGCATTAACAGAGAATTTAAAACTTTTTTCTAATAACATAGTATATGGGATTGATTTTAAGACATTTGGTTTAATGCATTTGTTTAATATTATGGTGTTTCTATACCTCAGGGTTTCCATTTGAATGGAATGGAAAATATGGCGCTCTACAACAGGAGGAAGGAGTAGGCTGTCCTTGTAAATAAGAATTTGTTCTTAACTGACTTGCCTAGTTCAATAAAGGTTCAAATAAAAAAAAAGCTGATAAACGCAGTGCAATCAATAGGAGGTGAAGAGTGGCTGGTGCTGAAAATATAGCTAACTTGTTTTGCAAGTGTTGCACACCAACAGATGCAGAAAACCTGCACCAGTCGAGCAATTCATTTCAAGAATAATCTTCATGTTGACTGAATATAAGCAGGTGATGTTTGCTAAATAATCAAGTTAGGTTTCTCCAGAAATAAATATTGATATATAACAAACTGGCTTTATTTACGAATTAGTGAGAATGTCTCACCCCATGTTCAAGAATTGCCTTTTTCTCACTCACTCTAGGTTAAATGAAAACGAAATCTCCCAAATATAGTTACTTTTTAAACAAAGCGATGTATTATATTTATTGTTATTAATTCATTTAGAATTATATAAAAGCCCCTTAGATATTTTCAGATTCTCACAGATCCTAACGGAAAATAGATATTAATATAGAGTTCTTTAATCCTCTAAATGTAATTATTGGCAGAGAGTCACATCATTGAAAAAATATTTTCCGATATACTGTAGGCCTACCATAGGCCATATGACTCTCACTACTGTTGAGTAATGTGCTGTTAAAATCAGTGTAGGACTTATTTATTTAAAGAGCATATTGAAGTTAGAAGCAAAAACCTACAACTATTTTAGCACCATTTCGCTCTGCTCTGAGGCAAGCATGGATACTAGTCTTGATAAATCAATGAGATTTAAATTTTCACTTTATCTCCGTTTGAGTATTGGTTAGACAAGAATTAGAACATTTGGGTGCAAAAAATGTTATGCTCTTAGTGTAACCTTTATTTAACTTGGCAAGTCAGGTAAGACCAAATTCATATTTACAATGAAAGCCTACGCCGGCCCAACCCGGATGACGCTGGGCCAATTGTGCACCGCCTTATGGCACTACCAATCACGGTCGGATGTGATAGAGCCTGAATTCGAACGAGGGACTGTAGTAAAGCCTCTTGCACCGAGATGCAGTGCCTTAGACCGCTGCACTACTCGGGAGCCATGACCCCAAAATAATAATAATAATAATAATAATAATAATAATAATATATATATATACACACAGAGTTTACTTTGGACACGCTTTTCATCCGGACGTGAAAATGCTGCCCCCTATCCCAAAGAAGTTTTAACATAAACTGAGGTTGGGGTCATTAAAACTAGTTTTTCAACCACTTCACTAATTTCTTGTTAACAAACTATAGTTTTGGCAAGTCGGTTAGGACATCTACTTTGTGAATGACACAAGTCATTTTTCCAAAAATTGTTTAAAGACATTACATTATTTGACTTATAATTCAGTGTATGACAATTCCAGTGGGTCAGAAGTTTACATACACTAAGTTGACTGTGCAGCTTGGAAAACAGCTTGGAAAATTCCAGAAAATGATGTCATGGCTTTAGAAGCTTCTGATAGGCTAATTGACATCATTTGAGTCAATTGGAGGTGTACCTGTGGATGTATTTCAAGGCCTACCTTCAAACTCAGTGCCTCTTTGCTTGACATCATGGGAAAATCAAAAGATCTCAAAAAGACCTCAGAAAAATAATTGTAGACCTCCACAAGTCTCGTTCATCCTTTCCAAACGCTTGAAGGTATCATGTTCATCTGTACAAACAATAGTACGCAAGTATAAACACCATGGGACCACCCAGCCGTCATACTGCTCAGGAAGGAGATGCGTTCTGTCTCCTAGAGATGAACGTACTTTGGTGCGAAAAGTGGAAATCAATCCCAGAACAACAGCAAAGGACCTTGTGAAGATGCTGGAGGAAACAGGTACAAAAGTATCTATATCCACAGGAAAACAAGTCCTATATCGACATAACCTGAAAGGCCGCTCAGCAAGGAAGAAGCCACTGCTCCAAAACCGCCATAAAAAAGCCAGACAACGGTTTGGAACTGCACATGGGGACAAAAATTTAACTTTTTGGAGAAATGTCCTCTGGTCTGATGAAATAAAAATACCATAATGTTTGGCCATAATGACCATCGTTATGTTTGGAGGAAAAAGAGGGAGACTTGCAAGCCGAAGAACACCATCCCAACCGTGAAGCATGGGGGTGGCAGCATCATGTTGTGGGGGTGCTTTGCTGCAGGAGGGACTGGTGCACTTCACAAAATAGATGGCTTCATGGGGGAAGAAAATTATGTGGATATATTGAAGCAACATCTCAAGACATCAGTCAGGAAGTTAAAGCTTGGTCGCAAATGGGTCTTCCAAATGGACAATCACCCCAAGCATACTTCCAAAGTTGTGGCAAAATGGCCTAAGGACAACAAAGTCGAGGTACTGGAGTGGCCATCACAAAGTCCTGACCTCAATCCCATAGAAAATGTGTGGGCAGAACTGAAAAAGCGTGTGCGAGCAAGGAGGCCTACAAACCTGACTCAGTTACACCAGCTCTGTCAGGAGGAATGGGCCAAAATTCACCCAACTTATTGTGGGAAGCTTGTGGAAGGCTACCCGAAACGGTTTACCCAAGTTAAACCATTTAAAGGCAATGCTACCAAATACTAATTGAGTGTATGTAAACTTCTGACCCACTGGGAATGTGATGAAAGAAATAAAAGCTGAAATAAATAATTCTCTCTACTATTATTCTGACATTTCGCATTCTTATAATAAAGTGGTGATAATAACTGACCTAAGACAGGGACTTTTTACTAGGATTAAATGTCAAGAATTGTGAAAAAGTGAGTTTAAATGTATTTGGCTAAGGTGTATGTAAACTTCCGACTTCAACTGAATTTACACACACACATTTATTTGTATTTTTTTCCAGAACATTAACCGTGTGTAGGTAGATGTGTGTAGGTAGATGTGGAAAGATAGATAAAAATGATTTGTTGCAAGTTGGGGGGGGGGGTTCACACCTAGCCCGGTTATTAACAATTCTTTAGTAAAGGTTGAATAGTCTATTGTTCAGCTAACAGCCCATACTGCTACACTTGTGAAAATAATACTATTATTAGTTTTTCCCTTTCCACATGTTTAAGACTTCAATTGCTAAAGTGTTTTTAGCCACAATCGGCCCCAACCCCAATTAATACATTTGAGCACAGTCGATAGCCTGCTGGACTTCGGGCCAGAATGTTGAGGGTTCGAAACCTGCTCCCTGCTTGTTTCATTACATGATTATGCCAGTCTCAGAGCAAATAGCCTGGATTGTTACTTCCATCTCGTTCCTGCTCTCGTCCACATGTCATTCTCCTCCGGAGTGGCTTGCTTGCGGGCGTGCTGGCAGGATGTTTTTATTCTGTATATATGAATTACAAATCAGCCTTTACTTAAATCATGTTTCTAGTTACAATATGTAATCATTGATGTCCCAGGAGCAGGAGTGGTAAACACTGTTGAAGTGTATAATTATAATACATACATGCAGACACAGCATCATTCAAAGAATGGAGTTTGATACACCTGGTATTGGAAATGACTGAAAAAAACTTAATAGCCATTTTCGTAAATTAACTTTATGACAACAAAATAATATGCACAATCGTTTGTCTCTACATTAAATAACATATTCCTCTCAATTGTACATTTTTTGCTTGACTCGTTATGACATTATAATTCCTTAAATTAGCTTTCACCGTAATGTTTTGTCAGCCACCTTTGCTGAAGAACATCACCAGGGATGGGTGGCTCGTGTCAAATTCGTCATTGGAACCACTCGATGTGATTGGTCATATAAAAACCTTGGGACATGTCAACGATTGGGTGCAGAGATGTAGCGGAGTCAGGCGCAGGACACAGGTTTGAGCAAAACAACTGAGTTTACTCGCAATATTCCAATAAGGTAAATACAGACAGAATAACACCTACACGAACCACTAAGACACCAACAATCACGGACAGAACAGAAAGGTATGCCAGAGGCTTAAATAAGGAACATGATATGGGAATTGAAACCAGGTGTGTGTAATACAGACAAAATAAAACGAAAATGAAACATGGATCGGTGGTGACTAGAAAGCCGGTGACGTCGACCGCCGAACGCCACCCGAACAAGGAGAGGGGCCGACTTCGGCGGAAGTCGTGACAGTACCCCCCCTTGACGCGCGGCTCCAGCCACGCGCCGACACCGGCCTCGGGGACGACGGGACGTCCCCGAGGCCGGTGTCGGCGCGTGGCTGGAGCCACCCTATACCGTACAAACCCTGTACGGTATACGCCGGGGCCCCCTCGATGTCCAGAGGGGGCGGAGGAACCTCCCGCACCTCAGACTGCTGGAGCTGACCAGCCACCACCGGCCTGAGGAGAGACACATGGAACGAGGGGTTAATACGATAATCAGGGGGGAACTGTAACCTATAACAGACCTCGTTCAGTCTCCTCAGGACTTTAAATGGCCCCACAAACCGTGGACCCAGCTTCCGGCAGGGCAGGTGAAGGGGCAGGTTTCGGGTCGAGAACAAGACCCGATCCCCCGGTGCATACACCGGGGCCTCACTGCGGTGGCGGTTGGCACTCGCCTTTTGCTGCCTGACGGCCCGTTGTAGCCGCACATGGGCAGCGTTCCATGTCTACTCCGAGTGCCGAAACCATTCATCCACCGCAGGAGCCTCGATCTGGCTCTGATGCCATGGTGCCAGGACCGGCTGATAACCCAGCACACACTGAAACGGTGATAGGTTGGTAGAGGAGTGGCGGAGGGAGTTTTGGGCCATCTCTGACCAGGGGATGAAAACCGACCACTCCCCCGGCCGGTCCTGGCAATAGGACCGCAGAAACCTACCCACATCCTGGTTGACTCTCTCCACCTGCCCATTACTCTCGGGGTGGAAACCTGAGGTAAGGCTGACCTAGACCCCCAGGCGTTCCATAAACGCCCTCCAGACTCTAGACGTGTATCGGGGACCCCGAACAGAAACTATATCCTCAGGCACCCCGTAGTGCCGGAATACGTGGGTGAACAGGGCCTCCGCAGTTTGTAGAGCCGTAGGGAGACCGGGCAAAGGAGACGGCAGGACTTAGAAAACCGATCCACAACGACCAGGATCGTGGTGTTACCCCGCGACGGGGGAAGATCCGTCACGAAATCCACCGATAGGTGTGACCACGGTCGTTGTGGAACGGGAAGGGGTTGTAATTTCCCTCTGGGCAGATGTCTAGGTGCCTTGCACTGTGCGCATACCGAACAGGAGGAAACATAAACCCTCACGTCCTTAGCTAAAGTGGGCCACCAGTACTTCCCAGCAAGGCAGCGCACCGTGCGACCGATGCAAGGATGACCAGAGGGGGGTGACGTGTGAGCCCGGAATGTACAGACGCCCAACTGGACACTGAGGGGGAGTGGGCTCTGCACGTGACGCCCGCTCGATGTCCGCGTCCACCTCCCATACCACCGGTGCCACCAGGCAAGAAGCTGGAATTATGGGAGTGGGATCCGTGGACCGCTCCTCTGTATCATACAGCCGGGGCAGTGCGTCTGCCTTAACGTTCTGGGAACCTGGTTTGTAGGATAGGGTGAAAACAAAGCGGGTGAAAAACATGGCCCACCTTGCCTGGCGAGGGTTCATTCTCCTCGCCGCCCAGATGTACTCCAGATTGCGGTGGTCAGTCAAAATGAGGAAAGGGTGTTTAGCCCCCTCAAGCCAATGCCTCCACGCCTTCAGAGCCTTGACAACAGCCAACAGCTCCCGGTCCCCCACATCATAGTTTCACTCCGCCGGGCTGAGCTTCTTTGAAAAGAAACCACAGGGGCGGAGCTTCGGTGGCGTACCCGAGCGCTGAGACAGCACAGGTCCTATCCCAGCCTCGGACGCGTCCACCTCTACTATGAATGCCAAGGAGGGATCAGGATGAGCCAGTACGGGAGCCGAGGTAAACAGAGCCTTCAGGTGGCCAAAAGCCCTGTCCGCCCCAGCTGACCACTGCAGTCGCACCGGTCCCCCCTTCAGCAAGGAGGTAATGGGAGCCGCCACCTGACCAAAGCCCCGGATAAACCTCCGGTAGTAGTTGGCAAACCCTAAGAACTGCTGCACCTCCTTTACCGTGGTTGGAGTCGGCCAATTACGCACGGCTGAAATGCGGTCATTCTCCATCTCCACCCCTGACGCGGAAAAGTGGTACCCTAGGAAGGAGACGGACTGTTGGAAGAACAGAGATTTCTCCGCCTTGACGTATAGGCCATGTTCCAACAGTCGACCAAGCTCCATGCGCACAAGGGACACATGCTCGGCGCGGGTAGCGGAGTATATTAGAATGTCATCTATATACACCACTACACCCTGCCTGTGCAGGTCCCTGAAAATCTCATCCACAAAGGATTGGAAGACTGATGGAGCATTCATTAACCCATACGGCATGATGAGGTACTCGTAGTGCCCAGAAGTGGTGCTAAATGCTGTCTTCCACTCATCCTCTCCCCGGATACGCACCAGGTTGTAAGCGCTCCTCAGGTCCAATTTTGTGAAGAAGCGCGCCCCGTGCAATGACTCTGTCATACTGGCGATGAGAGGTAGCGGGTAACTGTATTTTACCATAATCTGATTTAACCCTCGATAGTCAACACACGGGTGTAAACCTCCATCCTTCTTCTTCACAAAAAATAAATTCGAGGAGACAGGTGAAGTGGAAGGCCGAATGTATCCCTGTCCCAGAGATTCGGTGACATATGTTTCCATAGCCGCCATCTCCTCCTGTGACAGAGGATACACGTGACTCCTGGGAAGTGCAGCGCCTACCAGGAGATTTATCGCACAATCCCCCTGTCGATGGGGTGGTAATTGAGTCAGGCGAGTGCCAAATCGGCATATTCGGGGGGAATGTGCATGGTGGAAACCTGGTTTGGACTTTCCACCGTGGTGGCACCTAAGGAAACACCTACACGAACACTGACAGGACCGTCCCTTGAGAGCCCTCTGTTGCCACGAAATACTAGGATCATGAGAGGCCAACCAGGGAAGGCCCAACACAACAGGAAACGCAGGAGAGTCGATCAGGAAGAGACTAATTCTCTCCTCGTGACCCCCCTGCGTTATCATAGTAATGGGAGCTGTGACCTCCCTAATTAGCCCCGACCCCAAAGGACAACTATCTAAGGCATGTACAGGGAAGGGAACACCAACAGGAACAATTGGGATCCCTAATCTATGTGCCAAGGAGCGGTCAATAAAGTTCCCAGCTGCGCCTGAATCTACTAACGCCTTATGCTGGGAATGCGGGGAAAACTCAGGAAATTCTATAGGTAACCACGTGTGCAACAGGGGGCTCTGGGTGAGTTGTGTGCCTACTCACCTGGGATGACCCACCAGTGCTCCGCCTGCTACCTCGACTTCCTGGAGAACCACCCCAGCATCGACCAGCAGTGTGCCCTCTGTGGCCACAGCTGGTGCAGGGAATGGTCCCCCCTCCGGCCCCCCTCATAGCAGCCCCTCCCAACTCCATCGGTGTTGGATCCAAGGTGCTGGGGGATGGAACGGACAGACCCCGATCCGGACGTCCGCGGGAGGCCAACAGGTTATCCAGCCAGATAGACAAGTCCACCAGCTGGTCCAGGTTGAGAGGGGTGTCCCTGCAGGCTAGCTCCCTACGAACGTCCTCTCGTAAACTACACCTGTAGTGGTCGGTCAGGGCCCGCTCATTCCATCCCGCACCAGCGGCCAGTTCTGAAGTCCAGTGCGAACTCTTGGGCGCTCCTCATCCCCTGTCTCAGATGGAGCAATCGCTCTCCCGCCGCTCTCCCTTCAGGTGGATGATCAAAAACTGCCCGGAAGCGGCGGGAGAAGTCCTCGTAGTCATCCAGAGTCGGGCCTTCCCCTCCCCAGATGGCGTTGGCCCAGTCCAGGGCTTTTCCAGTCAGGCAGGAGATGAGGGCGCTCACTCTCTCGCATCCCGAAGGGGCCGGCTGAACAGCTGCAAGGTAGAGCTCCAGCTGGAGTAGGAACCCCTGGCACCCGGCAGCTGTTCCGGGAGCGAGAGCCGAATCCCACTAGGTCCTGACGACGGAGGGGTGGACATCGGTGTAGGTTGAGGTGCGGGCGGAGGTGATGTTGTTGGATTTACAGGAGAGCCTCCTCTCTCCCATCCCATCATTGTTTGCAGCACGCGATCCATGGCTGTCCCAAGACTTTGTAACATGGTCGCGTGCTGCTGGACGCGCTCCTCTACTGGGAGAGAAGGGCTGGCTGCACCTGCTGACTCCATTTGAATGGTCCATGATTCTGTCAACGATTGGGTGCAGAGATGTAGCCGAAGTCAGGCGCAGGACACAGGTTTGAGCAGAACAACTGAGTTTACTCACAAAAAAGGCAAGCAATATTCCAATAAGGAAAATACAGACAGAATAACACCTACACGAACCACTAAGACACCAACAATCATGGACAGAACAGACAGGTATGCCAGAGGGTTAAATAAGGATGATATGGGATGATATGGGAATTGAAACCAGGTGTGTGTAATACAGACAAAACAAAACGAAAATGAAACATGGATCATGGTGACTAGAAAGCCGGTGACGTCGACCGCCGAACGCCACCCGAACAAGGAGAGGGGCCGACTTCGGCGGAAGTCATGACAGGACCCAAATGCATAATGAGTGCTCTAACTCCCCCTTGCAGTGGTCTGGAGCAATGAAGCAGTGACACTGGGTACCTCTAAGTCCCGCAATGTAAGCTCGCAACTTTTAAAGGAGGAACCACTGTAGGTGAACTGATTATCTCTGCATTTGAAGTTCCCACCATGAAGCATGGAGGAGTAGGTGTGATGGTACATTGCTGGTGACACTGTCTGTGATTTATTTAGAATTTAAGGCACACTTAACCAGCATGGCTACCACAGTATTGTGCAGTGATACGCCATCCCAACTGGTTTGGGCCTAGTTGGACTATCATGTGTTTTTCAACAGGACAATGAACCAACACACCTCCATGCTGTGTAAGGGGTATTTGACCAAGAAGCAGAGTGATGGAGTGTTACATCAGATGACCTGGCCTCCACAATCACCCGACCTCAACCCAATTGAAATGGTTTGGGATGAGTTGGACCACAGAGTGAAGGAAAAGCAGCCAACAAGTGCTCAGCATATGTGGGAACTCCTTCAAGACTGTTAGAAAAGCATTCCAGGTGAAGCTGGATGAGAGAATGCCAAGAGTGTTCAAAGCTGTCACCAAGGCAAAGGGTGGCTACTTTGAAGAATCTAAAATCTAAAATCTATTTTGATTTGATTAACACTTTTTCGTTACTACATGACTCCATGTGTTATTTCAAAGTGTTGATGTATTCACTATTAATTTACAATGTAGAAAATAGTGAAAATAAAGAAAAACCCTTGAATGAGTAAGTGTGTCCAAACTTTTGACTGGTACTATACAGTATGTATGTGAACCCTTTGGAATGACCTGGATGTCTGCATAAATTGGTCATAAAATGTGATCTGATCTTCATCTAAGTCACAACAATAGACAAACACAGTGTGCTTAAACAAATAACACACAAATTATTGTATTTTTCATGTCTATATTGAATAAATGATTTAAACATTCACAGTGTAGGTTAGAAAAAGTATGTGTACCCCTTGGCTAATGACTTTTCCAAAAGCTAATTGGAGTAGGAGTCAGCTAACCTGGAGTCCATTCAATGAGACGAGATCGGAGATGTTGGTTAAAGTTGCTCTGCCCTATTAAAAAAACTCGTAAAATTTGAGTTTGCTATTCACAACAAGCAGTGCCTGATGTGAACCACACCGCGAACAAAATAGGTCTCAGAAGACCTAAAATTAAGAATTGTTGACATAAAGCTGGAAAGGGTTACAAAAGTATCTCTAAAAGCCTTGATGTTCATCAGTCCACGGTAAGACAAATGGTCTATAAATGGATAGAGTTCAGCATTGTTGCTACGCTCCCTAGGAGTGGCCATCCTGCAAAGATGACTGCAAGAGCACAGAGCAGAATGCTCAATGAGGTTAAGAAGAATCCTGGAGTGTCAGCTAAAGATTTACAGAAATCTCTGGAACATGCTAACATCTCTGTTGATGAGTCTACAATACATAAAACACTAAAGAATAATGGTGTTCCATGGGAGGACACCACAGACGAAGCCACTGCTGTCCAAAAGAAACATTGCTGCATGTCTGAAGTTCGCAAAAGAGCACCTGGATGTTCCACAGCGCTACTGGCAAAATATTCTGTGGACAGATTAAACTAAAGTTGAGTTGTTTGGAAGGAACACACAAAACTATGTGAGGAGAAAAGACACTGCACACCAATATCAAAACCTCATTCCAACTGTAAAGTATGGTGGAGGGATTATCATGGTTTGGGGCTGCTTTGCTGCCTCAGGGCCTGGACAGCTTGCCATCATTGACAGAAAAATTAATTTCCAAGTTTATCAAGACATTTTGCAGGAGAATGTAAGGATATCTGTCCGCCAATTGAAGCTCAACAGAAGTTGGGTGATGCAACAGGAAAACGAGCCAAAACACTGAAGTAAATTAACAACAGAATGGCTTCAACAGAAGAAAATACGCCTTCTGGAGTGGCCCAGTCAGAGTCCTGACCTCAACCCGATTTAGATGATGTGGTATGACCTCAAGAGAGCGGTTCACCCCAGACATCCCAAAAATATTGCTTAACTGAAACAGTTTTCTAAAGAGGAATGGTCCAAAATTCCCCCTGACCATTGTGCAGGTCTGATCCGCAACTAAAGAAAACGTTTGGTTGAGGTTCTGCTAAAGGAGGGTCAACCAGTTATTAAATCCAAGGGTTCACATACTTTTCTCACCCTGCACTGTGAATATTTACATGGTGTGCTCAATAAAGGCATTAAAATGTATAATTGTGTTTGTGTTTGTGTATTGTTGTGACTGAGATGAAGATCAGATCAAATCTTATGACCAATTTATGCAGAAATCCAGGTAATTCCAAAGGGTTCACATACTTTTTCTTGCGACTGTATTTATATATAAATAAATATATTAGTGTGTGACTCTTTATGTTTATAGCTCATGAAAATCATATCTCATGACATCATGTTGCTTATGTACTACATATGTACAGTATACTGAACAAATACAGTGCATTTGGAAAGTATTCAGACCCCTTGACTTTTTCCACTTTGTTACATTTCTGCCTTATTCTAAAATGGATTAAATATATTTTCCCCCTCATCAATCTACACACAATACACCATAATGGCAAAGCAAAAATGTGACCGACCGGCTCAAATCGGTCTTATGTAACAACATTTGAAATTGTGTTTCTTACATTGGATAAAAGTAGAGACTCCGAGCTAGAAAATGGTATATCATTCACTACATGAGGAACAATGGGAAAGTAATTATACTTTGAAACTTGATAAAACTGACTTTTGAGAAAATGGCCTTTGAATGTTTTGGTACACCTACTGGAGAGCTCTTCTTTGTCTACACCCATTCAGCATCGTTCACGCCCTCTTAAGCTTCAGCCCCGTCCGTAAACTCAGAGCGTTGTCAGATTATCAGTTCGTCAATTCAGAGCGTTTCGCTATCTGAGCATTCAGAGCGCACACTGGACGCTCTGGCCGAGGAGTAGGGTTGATCTGAGCATTCTGTACTAATAACAGCAGTCAAGCACCCCAGCTAACTGGCTAACGTTGGTTAGCTACTTCCAGACACAAATGAAAGAACACCTCACTCTGACCATTTTATTTGCCCTAGCAGAGCTGGTTAGGCTGTTTTATGTTATCCAGGGTGTTGGTGACTGCAACTGTGCTGCTGGCAACAATTTAATTACGCTTTTTCATCAGTTATTCTGCGCTTTGGCACACTCAGACGAGAGTGCCCCCGAAATCACTGTCTTTTCAATGATTTTTCTTAGAGACACCAGATTTCTAATGGACTTGCTTGCAGTTCCTACCGCTTCCACTGGATGTCACCAGTCCTTGGAAATCGGTTGAGGTTATTCCTTTGTGTAATGAAGAAGTAGGGCTATCGTAAATGAGGGTCACATGAAGTACATTTTTTGAGAGAGGCACGTTACGAAAAAAAGTTGCATCAGTTTGTTTTCTTTTTGTATTGAACACAGATCATCCCGTCTTCAAATTGATCGATTATTAACGTTTAAAAATACCTAACGTTGTATAACAAAAGTAGTTTGAAATGTTTTGGTAAAGTTTACATGTAACTTTTGATATATTTTGTAGTGACTTGGCGAAAGTTGGAAGCTGTGTTTTTCTGGATGAAACGGTCCAAATAAATTGACATTTTGGATATATATCGACGGAATTAATCGAACAAAAGGACCATTTGTGATGTTTATGGGACATATTGGAGTGCCAACAAAAGAATTTCGTCAAAGGTAAGGCATGATTTATATTTTATTTCTGCGTTTTGTGTCGTGCTTGTAGTGTTGAAATATGCTATTCCCTTTGTTTACTGTTGTGCTATCATCAGATAATAGCATCTATTGCTTTCACCGAAAAGCCTTTTTGAAATCTGACATGTCGGCTAGATTCACAACGAGTGTAGCTTTAATTTGGTATCTTACATGTGTGATTTAATGAAAGTTTGATTTTTATATAATTTTATTTGAATATGGCGCGCTGTATTTTCCCTGGCTATTGGCCGGTGGGACGATTCAACAATAAAGCGATTTAATTCACAAATGCATTTGACAATTTTTAATATTGGCCATCAACCAAAAACACAGCATCTACGGTGGTATTCCATTTCTAGCGAGACTATTCAAGCCATCGACTCACTGATGGTTGAAGATGATGAGCGATCGGCAAAGGCAATCTGGAATCTACTGGCATCACATCAACATCATTCTAATCACAGTCAGACGACAGTTGAAGAAATTGGAATGGACTTATGGAAAGGCTCTGTAAGACATTTCAATTTAAGTATAACTTCTGTATGACTGACGCCTTAGTGAGAGGTCTAATGCCTTAATATTTCATAATTTCTGCCCTCCGAATTCATATTCATTATATAAATAGGCCCATGATTGATTTATCAAGACCAGTCCCCACGCTATGTCATTCAGTGATATTTATTCCCATAGTAATTCGTTATGGATCATTAAGGCAGAGTTGCAAAGAAAAAGCCATATCTCAGACTGGTCAATAAAAAGAAAAGAATAAGATGGGCAAAAGAACACAGACACTGGACAGAGGAACTCTGCCTAGAAGGCCAGCATCCCAGAGTCGCCTCTCACTGTTGACGTTGAGACTGGTGTTTTGCGGGTACTATTTAATGAAGCTGCCAGTCAATTCCTCGCAAGGGACCAGGCCCATATTTGATTTTTGATGGTAAGTTTAGCTATTTACAAAGCCAAAGATACACAAAATACTGTAGCCTACACCTCACGGACTGCTATGTGCTCCACAATAATTCACTGTTGCCTCCTTTTTCAGGTATCATGGCTCGAGATTTCTTTGAGGAAGAAATCATCAAGAAATACGCTGGACCATACGTCAGAGAGGTGTTTCTGGGTACACATCGTTTCTTTCAAGGTAGGATTATAGCAATATTTTGTTACATTTAGGCCTATTTACATTTATATTATTGTACCTAATTTTGGCTGTTAGGCTAAATGTATTTTTTTATTCTCCAAATACAGACAATGACCCAAAACATACTGCCGCCCAGGTTTGCATTGCAAATGAGGGCATAAACTGGGTCAAGACGCCAGCAGAGTAAGTAGACCTTTATGTAGTAAAATAAAGGTTAAATAAAAATAAATAAACAAATAAATAAAAGACCTACAACACATTATTCAACACTAGTGAGACTCATGTCGCCTACGGTAAGCCTACAATATATCTAAAAATCTACTGAAAACATTCATCCGTAACTCTGCCAAGCTAACAAGCAAAGATGAACTGGTGAAGGCCATCAAGACGTTTTGGCTTGAGAAATTGACGATACAACAAATACATTGATCATCTCAGCAAGGTTTTACCCGTGGTCATGGAGCTGGGGGAAAGTGCAACTAAAATGTATTTGAATGTAATACATTGCAGTTGGGGGATTTTCACACCTACAGTAGCCGGGCTATTAAATTACCATTTTGTAAATAAATCAATGTATGAAGAGTCTATTGTCCTGCTAATAACCCATCATGGAATGACTAAATATGTTAAATCAGGGTGATTTTTCCACAAATAGACAGGTATTTTCATGCAGAGTCCACAAACAGGCGGTGGAGTTCCAGAGCTTAGAGGTGTGCCTGGCATGGATTGTGTCGCCATCTTGTTCCCCGCCATCTTCAACGCCTCATTTCCTGCCTTCTATCTTCAATATAATAATTCATTCAGAAGGTTAAACCTATAGGTTTAGGCCTGCAGTAGGTTATAATAAACGGAAAATTGCGTGTCAATTCATAAACCATGTGCCATGAATCGGTACATCGAAAATCTCTCCCCAACTATTTTGCAATCTATATGGCACAGCTGTCAATTTTTTGGTCCTTAAATTAAACTGGTATATATTTGTAGTCATCACAATTTTCTTTAAATAATTTTGGTCTTTAATGCAGGGCCGACATACAAGTTCTTACTTTTATTTTATTTATTTTTTTACTGAAATTGCAACCAACTTTCTATAGCTTGTTTAAAAAATATAAATCTTTTGGAGAGGATTTTGTTTCAAATAACCGAATGTGAGCGATTGTAATCTGAATAAAGTAAAAAGGCCATTCTTGAACATGGGCTGAGGCATTCTTACTAATTTGTAAATAAAGCCAGTTTCTTATTTAGAATTATTCATTTCTGTTTTTAGAGGGAGAGAAACCAAAAGCCCACCGTGGCTATTTTTCAGAAATCGTCAGTCCAAGTATCAAGTTAAATTCCCCATTGTATTTACACAAGTTCTCTCTTAACTCCAGGACCACCGACAGTTTTTGTTATTGTTGCCTGATGCAGGAATCTAGTACCAGAGAAGAGACTCTTAGACTGAAAACGGCTCCATTAATTGCCACAGTTTAGACTACCGACAGATCAGTGTTCTAACTCCCCCTTGTGATAGTGTGGTGTAATGACAGAATACCACCATCTACCACTAACGGCGTGGCACAAGCTCGTAACCTTTAAAGGAAGAACCACTGTAGCTAGACTATCTGTATGCATGGATGGACGCGTCTCCCTCTCTGTCACGGATGCCATGGTTGCCCTTAGTTTACCTACACATACTGACCAGCTCAAATAGACAGAAGCAAGCTACATGGCAGACCAATCCAAACTCATCTATCAGCATGTCCAGCCCACTCCTTATCTCAGAAAATCATGGCTAGCGGGAAGGTTGCTGACTTTTTCTGTGGCTAAACCAACTTGGCTCATAATTTAACAATTGTATTCGTATTTACAGATGGCATACAAGTTTGTTACTTATGTGAACTTTCATGTGCCTATTACAGAAAGCATTTCTACCCCCCCCCCCCAATAAAAGCCTAGGTTCCTGAAACGAGTCACAAACAGGTTTTAGAAATGTTTGCAAATGTATTAAAAATAAACATTTTTACATTTACTTACATTCACATAAGTATTCAGACCCTTTACTCAGTACTTTGTTGAAGCACATTTGGCAGTGATTACAGCCTCAAGTTTTATTCTGTATGACGCTACAAGCTTGGCACACCTGTATTTGGGGAGTTTCTCCCATTCTTCTCTGTAGACCCTCTCAAGCTCTGTCAGGTTGGATGGGGAGCGTCACTGCACAGCTATTTTCAGGTCTCTCCAGAGATGTTTGATCGGGTTCAAACCCGGGCCCTGGCTGGGCCACTCAAGGACATGCAGAAACTTGTCCCGAAGCCAGTCCTGCGTTGTCTTGGCTGTGTGCTGGCTGTGTGTTGTCCAGTTGGAAGGTGAACCTTCGCCCCAGTCTGAGGTCCTGAGCACTCGGAGCAGGTTTTCATCAAGGATCTCTTTATACTTTGCTCTGTTCATCTTTCCCTCAATCTTGACTAGTCTCCCAGTCCCTGCTGCTGAAAAACATCCTCACAGCATGATGCTGCCACCACCATACTTCACTGTTGGGATGGTGCAAGGTTTCCTCCAGGCGTGACACTTGGTATTCAGGGCAAATAGTTCAATCTTGGTTTCATTAGACCAGAGAATCTTGATTCTTATGGTCTGAGAGTCCTTTAGGTGCCTTTTGGCAAACTCCAAGCAGGCTGTCATGTGCCTTTTACAGACAGGTGTGTGCCTTTCCAAATCATGTCCAAATAATTGAAATTTACCACAGGTGGACTCCAAGTTGTAGAAAAATCTCAAGGATGATCAATGGAAACAGAATGCACCAGAACTCAATTTCGAGCCTCATAGCAAAGGGTCTGAATACTTATGTACATTTCTGTATAATTTTTTTAATTTGCAAACATTTCTAAAAACCTGTTTTCGCTTTGTCATTATTGGGTATTGTGTGTAGATTGATTAGGGAATGTTTTATTTAATCCATTTTAGAATAAGGCTGTAACGTAACAAAATGTGGAAAAAGTCAAGGGGTCTGAATACTTTCCGAATGCACTGTCTATAAATGCAACATGTAAAGTGTTATTCCCATGTTTCATGAGCTCAAATAAAGGATCCCAGAAATTTGCCATATGCACAAAAAGCTAATTTCTCTTAGAATTTTGTCCACAAATTGTTTACATCCCTGTTGGTGAGCATTTCTCTTTCCTAAGAAGATCCATCCGTGTGGCATATCAAAAAGCTGATAAAACAGAATGGCCGTTACACAGGTGCACCTTGTGTTGGGGACAATAAAAGGCAACTCTAAAATGTGACATTTTGTCACACAACACTATGCCACAGATGTCTCAAGTTGAGGGACTGCAGGACTGTCCACCTGAGCTGTTGCCAGATAATTGATTGTTCATTGTTCCGAATTGAATTGATTGTTCCATCATTTTAGAAGATTTGTCAGTATGTCCAAACGGCCTCACAGACCACGTGTAAACACGCCACCCCAGGACCTCCACATCCGGCTTCTTCACCTGTGGGATCGTCTGAGGGGAGGGAGGGGGTTTGCTGAGGAGTATTTCTGTCTGTAATAAAGCCCGTTTGTGGCTGGTCCTGGCTCCCCTGTGGGTGGGCCTGGCCACCCATGGCCCATCCATGCCTGCACCCCTGCCCAGTCATGTGTAACCCATAGATTAGGGCCTAATGCATTTATTTAAATGTAATGATTTCCTTATATGAACGGAAACTCAGTAAAATCTTTTAAATTGTTGCATGTTGCGTTTAAATTTTGTTTCAGTATATACAGTGGGGCAAAAAAGTATTTAGTCAGCCACCTATTGTGCAAGTTCTCCCACTTAAAAAGATGAGAGAAACCTGTAATTTTCATCATAGGTACACTTCAACTATGACAGACAAAATGAGAAAAGAAATCCAGAAAATCACATTGTAGGATTTTTTATTTATTTATTTGCAAATTATGGTGGAAAATAAGTATTTGGTTAATAACAAAAGTTTCTCAATACTTTGTTATATACCCTTTGTTGGCAATGACAGAGGTCAAACGTTTTCTGTAAGTCTTCACAAGGTTTTCACACACTGTTGCTGGTATTTTGGCCCATTCCTCCATGCAGATCTCCTCTAGAGTAGTGATGTTTTGGGGCTGTTGCTGGGCAACACGGACTTTCAACTCCCTCCAAAGATTTTCTATGGGGTTGAGATCTGGAGACTGGCTAGGCCACTCCAGGACCTTGAAATGCTTCTTACGAAGCCACTCCTTCGTTGCCCGGGCGGTGTGTTTGGGATCATTGTCATGCTGAAAGACCCAGCCACGTTTCATCTTCAATGCCCTTGCTGATGGAAGGAGGTTTTCACTCAAAATCTCACGATACATGGCCCCATTCATTCTTTCCTTTACACGGATCAGTCGTCCTGGTCCCTTTGCAGAAAAACAGCCCCAAAGCATGATGTTTCCACCCCCATGCTTCACAGTAGGTATGGTGTTCTTTGGATGCAACTCAGCATTCTTTGTCCTCCAAACACGACGAGTTGAGTTTTTACCAAAATGTTCTATTTTGGTTTCATCTGACCATATGACATTCTCTCAATCTTCTTCTGGATCATCCAAATGCTCTCTAGCAAACTTCAGACAGGCCTGGACATGTACTGGCTTAAGCAGGGGGACACGTATGGCACTGCAGGATTTGAGTCCCTGGCGGCGTAGTGTGTTACTGGTGGTAGGCTTTGTTACTTTGGTCCCAGCTCTCTGCAGGTCATTCACTAGGTCCCCCCCGTGTGGTTCTGGGATTTTTGCTCACCGTTCTTGTGATCATTTTGACCCCACGGGGTGAGATCTTGCGTGGAGCCCCAGATCGAGGGAGATTATCAGTGGTCTTGTATGTCTTCCATTTCCTAATAATTGCTCCCACAGTTGATTTCTTCAAACCAAGCTGCTTACCTATTGCAGATTCAGTCTTCCCAGCCTGGTGCAGGTCTACAATTTTGTTTCTGGTGTCCTTTGACAGCTCTTTGGTCTTGGCCATAGTGGAGTTTGGAGTGTAACTGTTTGAGGTTGTGGACAGGTGTCTTTTATACTGATAACAAGTTCAAACAGGTGCCATTAATACAGGTAACGAGTGGAGGACAGAGGAGCCTCTTAAAGAAGGTCTGTGAGAGTAGGTCTGTGAGAGTCAGAAATCTTGCTTGTTTGTAGGTGACCAAATACTTATTTTCCACCATAATTTGCAAATTAATTAATAAAAAATCCTACAATGTGATTTTCTGGATTTTTTTTCTCTCATTTTGTCTGTCATAGTTGAAGTGTACCTATGATGAAAATTACAGGCCTCTCTCATCTTTTTAAGTGGGAGAACTTGCACAATTGGTGGCTGACTAAATACTTTTTTGACCCACTGTATACACACATATACTTGTATAGTGCTTTTCAAAGAATTTTAAATTGCATAAAAAGTTAAACAACAAACAAAACATTTGAATGATGGAGATTTAAAATCTGTTGGCTTGGGATGAAGTTGATATATAATATAATGCAGCTATATATATATATATATATATATATATATATATATATATATATATATATATATATATATATATATATATATATATATATATATATATGTGTGTATGTGTGTATGTGTGTATGTGTGTATGTGTGTATGTGTGTATGTGTGTGTGTGTGTGTGTGTGCATTTACATGTTCCCTCCACATACTCCATGGTGTAGGGCAGTTTTGCCCTGATGGTCTACCATGCGCAGGTCAGCTCCATGCTGCATCATCTGGCGCATCACGTATACATTACCATGCCTAGAGAGACAGACACATTACCATCAAAAATATATTAATAGCATTAATTAGTAGTCCAATTCCATTTCTCCCTGAAGTGTATACTCAGCCCCCCCCCCCCCCCCCAAGCATTTAAAAGCATTGGATTGATGTAAGTACAGGCTGGAGGGAGGTTCAACCATATTTCTTACACCAGTCCTCTCCATTTACATCCATGAGGGGGACTGTAGGAGTGCACACTTCAGAGAGAAGAAGAGAGAGGCATTTCTAGGAGAGAGCGGCATTTCTGCTCCAGGTGCCTTGGGCTGACACAATGACCATATAACCAACGGTTACGGATGAAGACCGTCATGAAAATAAAATAACCATCATAACCATTTCTTTTTGTGTGGAATGAACAGCCGGGCGTTCGTGCGATTGAGTCCGTTTCTGCTGTAACATGGACTCTTAACAACGTGATGAAACGTTGCTCCTTGCTGAAACAAGCAAGGTGTTGTAGCAAACGAGTATTTGGTTTCCTAGGCAACGCCCCACTCCCTGCAGCAGCAGCACACATAGAAATAGAATGAACAGAACAGGCTTGGAACCTTTAACCCCGGTAATTTGACTGGTAAACTCATGGGTACACTCGCAATTGCTGCCTGGTGTTTTGATGCAATAATTTCCATGGTAATGTAGAATGTTCATTCAAATGATGATGTGGCTCATGCAATGGAATGTATTTTTTGTAATGTCAGTTGAGTTAAATCAACAAATCAAAGCAAATATTGATTGGTAAATGTGCTGCTTTTACTTCCTACTTTAACGTATTGCTTTTCTCCTATGGGTACACTCGCAATGGCCACCTGTCCACCCATTACGCCATCATTGACTTGAATGGGGACACCAGTTCTATTCATTCTATGAGAAAATATGTCTTCATTTATTTTTTTGATAATTGAACGGTCATTACCGTGACCGCAGTCATTTGGCTAGCCAATTACCTTCACCCAAAATTCCATGTCCGTCACAGCCCTACAGGGGCTCAAACGCTCTTCCCCTAGTCCCTTTCCACAGATTTAATAGGAGTGGATAGTGGGGCCTACCCAGTCCAATCAGTGTTACTGACCTGCAGGCGAAATGGAAGGCCGTCATTCCTGCATCACAGGTCAGGTTGGGGTCAGCTCCGTTGCTTAGCAACATGTCAACCATGGCACGGTTACCATGGAGGGACGCAAAGTGGAGAGGACTAAAACCACCCCAACCTACAAACACAAACACATACACACATGACAAGTCTCATCAGCATGAAAAGCCTGTGTTTCGCTGTTAAAAGGAGACAGTCTTGACTGAAGAACTTTAGAGAAGATATTGAACATCTCACAGTAAAATAAATGTTGGTGTTTAACCTGTCTGTGTTTTATCAGTGATCTGAGATGGGTAGTTGTTCAGTCTATTCTCTCAGACACTTACAGCTCCTGACAGTAGTAAAGAGACAATAGTAGGCCTACTGCTCTTTGGGTGGTTAGGGAGTGACACTATCTCAAAGTAATAGAATAAATGTGATCATTTACAGTCATAGTACTTGAAGCATCTTTAAGGTATCTCTCTCTCTCTCTGACAACATGACAAAATCACAACAGGAGACATCAGCAGTCAGCTTTCAGCTGAAATCTTGAAAAGTTGGTGTTGATGCATTCTGGAACTGTGATGGGACTCTGAAACTTGCTATTTTTAAAACTTGACAGAATTAAAACTAGGCCTTATATGGCCAGTAGTTTTAAGATAGCTAGATTGGTTATAAAACAATACATAAACCATTATCTGCTGCTGGTACCAAAGCAATTTACTCATGCATATTTGATGCAACAAAGTGACTGGGTAAGACATTCTAATGGTAAAGATCTGACGACAGACATCTTTACTGACATCCTTTTTATTCAGCATTTAACTACAGAAAGTAATAACAAATTCCCGAGAATAATGGTATGGTAAACACCTTTCCCGGAAGTGACATTAGAATAGGCTACAGTCGGGTAGCTAGGCTAGTTGAAAAATAGAATCCATTCCCCAAATGTGTGTGCAGTAAATTATATAGGCTAATGCATACCCCAAACATGCATGGGTAAGCCTTACCTTTCTCTTTGAGGATAGATCGATCATGTTGAATGATATGTGCACAATGTTCAACGTTCCCTCGTTGAACACAGTCAAAAATGTCCCCATCGACACTAGTCATTGGAAGCATTATGCGAATACTGCATACGATCGACCCTGTGCCGCCTGACTATTACTCTGTCAATGTAAACAAAATATCCATACAGAGACGATACATTGTAACAACAATTACACATTCATTTAACAGAGATCCTACGCGACTAAGTAGCTGGATATTTATTTGTGTGAAAAACGATTTTACTGCAGTAGGCTTGACAGACTCCGCCTAGGGAATCTGATTGGATAGAGACACATGTGACCTGGCTCTGCATTTTCGTAATCTCAACATGGGATCGTCACTAGTTACCACAGCCAAAAAGTCATCAACACCGCCTATTTCTACAATGTATCTTCTTAAAATATGATTTAAAACCTAACCACACTGCTAATCTTATGCATAACACTAACCTTAAATTAAGACCAAAAAGCACATTTCTGTTTTAATTTTTACTATTGTCAATTATGACTGTGTGGCTGTGGTAACTTGACAGTATGGACTCGCCGATTATACCCGTGAAACTGAAACATTCAAAATGATTTGTCTTCCATTGAATGCGCCATTTAAACATAACTTAATGTTGCTGGCTGTGGCTGCAAACGTTGCCAGTCGGATGAACGCCTACATCAAGACACGGGACTGTTATAGCCTCACTCAACGCTGAGTAACATTGTATCAATATTGTGTCAACATTCCAACGCTTTGGTCTGGAGCGGCCTGAAAATGAACACAAGAATATGGTGTCATTGAAATCATAAACTCAGAATAAAGACAGTAGGTTGGCAATGTTTAATAACCACTTGCTCAATTTACTGTTCAGCGGTAAGTCAGTGGCCAAATGTAGGAGATAATATATGTTTATTGGTTTAAAGCTCCTCCTATGCAGTTTTTGTTGATACAATAAGACCAACGTTAAGGAACGTATCGGTTGATTGACACTTAAGGCAAACAAATAGAAGGCATTTATTATGGTAAATAGACCTATACATGACTTGCCTATCTATGGAAAACCCTGAACACGTTTAAAACTGTGAAAGACATAGTTTATGAGAATTTAACTGCCCAGTTTGAATCAAATCAAATTTTATTGGTCACATACACATGGTTAGCAGATGTTAATGGGAGTGTAGTGAAATGCTTGTGCTTCTAGTTCCCGACAATGCAGTAATATCTAACAAGTAATCTAACAAATTCACAACAACTAACTTATACACACAAATGTAAAGGGGTGAATAAGAATATGTACATATAAATATATGGATGAGCGATGGCCGTGGAGCATAGGCAAGATGCAGTATATGGTATAGAACAGTATATACATGTGAGATGAGTAATGTGGGATATGTAAACATTATTAAAGTGGTGTTAAACAAAGCCCTTCTTACATCAGCTGATATCTCCAAGTGCTGCACAGAAATCCAGCCTAAAACCCCAAACAGCAAGCAATGCAGGTGTAGAAGCACAGTGGCTAGGAAAGACTCCCTAGAAAGGCCAAGGAAGAAGAATGGATCCAGGTTATGAGGGGTGGCCAGTCATCGTCTGGCTGTGCCGGGTGGAGATTATAACAGAACATGGCCAAGATGTTCAAATGTTCATAGATGACCAGCAGGGTCAAATAATAAGAATCACAGTGGTTGTCGAGGGTGCAACAGGTCAGCACCTCAGGAGTAAATGTCAGTTGGCTTTTCATAGCCGATCATTCAGAGTATGTCTACCGCTCCTGCTGTCTCTAGAGAGTTGAAAACAGCAGGTCTGGGACAGGTAGCACATCCGGTGAACAGGTCAGGGTTCCATAGCCACAGGCAGAACAGTTGAAACTGGAGCAGCAGCACGGCCAAATGGACTGGGGACAGCAAGGAGTCATCAGGCCAGGTAGTCCTGAGGCATGGTCCTAGGGCTCAGGTCCTCCGAGAGAGAAAAAGAAAGAAATAGAGAGAGCATACTTAAATTCACACAGGACACCGGATAAGACAGGAGAAATACTCCAGATATAACAGACTGACCCTAGCCCCCCGACACATAAACTACTGCAGCATAAATACTGGAGGCTGAGACAGGAAGGGTCGGGAGAAACTGTGGCCCCATCCGACGATACCCCCGGACAGGGCCAAACAGGCAAGATATAACCCCACCCACTTTGCCAAAGAACAGCCCCCACACCACTAGAGGGATATCTTCAACTACCAACTTACCATCCTGCGACAAGGCTGAGTATAGCCCACAAAGATCTCAGCCACGGCACAACATAAGGAGGGGGGCCAACCCAGACTGGGAGATCACGTCAGTGACTCAACCCATTCAAGTGACGCACTCCTCCTAGGGACGGCATGGAAGATCACCAGTAAGCCAGTGACTCCTCCCCTGTAATAGGGTTAGAGGCAGAGAATCCCAGTGGAGAGAGGGGAACCGGCCAGGCAGAGACAGCAAGGGCGGTTCGTTGCTCCAGTGCCTTTCCGTTCACCTTCACACCCCTGGACCCAGACTACACTCAATCATAGGATCTACTGAAGAGATGAGTCTTCAATAAAGACTTAAAGGTTGAGACCGAGTCGGCGTCTCTCACATGGGTAGGCAGACCATTCCGTAAAAATTGAGCTCTATAGGAGAAAACCCTGCCTCCAGCTGTTTGCTTAGAAATTCTAGGGACAGTAAGGAGGCCTGCGTCTTGTGACCGTAGCGTACGTGTAGGTATGAATGGCAGGACCAAATCGGAAAGATAGGTACGAGCAAGCCCATGTAATGCTTTGTAGGTTAGCAGTAAAACCTTGAAATCAGCCCTTGCCTTAACAGGAAGCTAGTGTACAGAGGCTAGCACTGGAGATATATGATAAAACATTTTGGTTCTAGTCAAGATTCTAGCAGCCGTGTTTAGCACTAACTAAAGTTTATTTTGTGCTTTATCCGGGTAGCCGGAAAGTAGAGCATTGCAGTAGTCTAACCTAGAAGTGACAAAAGCATGGATACATTTTTCTGCATCATTTTTGGACAGAACGTTTCCGATTTTTGCAATGTTACGTAGATGGAAAAAAGCTGTCCTTGAAACAGTCTTGATATGTTCGTCAAAAGAGAGATCAGGGTCCAGAGTAGGTCCTTCACAGTTCTATTTGAGACGACTGTACACCCATCAAGATTAATTGTCAGATTGAACAGAAGATCTCTTTGTTTCTTGGGACCTAGAACAAGCATCTCTGTTTTGTCCGAGTTTAAAAGTAGAACATTTCCAGCCATACACTTCCTTATTTCTGAAACACAGGATTCCAGCAAGGGCAATTTTGGGGCTTCACCATTTTTTATTGAAATGTACAGCTGTGTGTCATCCGCATAGCAGTGAAAGTTAACATTATGTTTCCGAATGACATCACCAAGAGGTAAAATATATAGTGAAAACAATAGTGGTCCTAAAACGGAACCTTGAGGAACACCGAAATGTACAGTTAATTTGTCAGAGGACAAACCATCCACAGAGACAAACTAATATCTTTCTGACAGATAAGATCTAAACCAGGCCAGAACTTGTCCGTGTGAGACAAATTTGGGTTTCCAATTTCTTGAAAAGAATGTGGTGATCGATGGTATCAAAAGCAGCACCAAGGTCTAGGAGCACGAGAACAGATGCAGAGCCTCGGTCTGACGCCATTAAAAGGTAACGTTTCCGATTTTCACAAGTGCAGTCTCAATGCTATGATGGGGTTTAAAACCAGACTGAAGCGTTTCGTATACATTGTTTGTCTTCAGGAAGGCAGTGAGTTGCTACGCAACAGCTTTTTCAAAAATGTTGAGAGGAATGAGTGAATAGATATAGGGCGATAGTTTTTTATATTTTCTGAGTCAAGGTTTGGCTTTTTCAAGAGAGGCTTTATTACTGCCACTTTTAGTGAGTTTGGTACACATCCGGTGGATAGAGAGCCGTTTATTATGTTCAACATAGGAGGACCAAGCACAGGAAGCAGCTCTTTCAGTAGTTTAGTTGGAATAGGGTCCAGTATGCAGCTTGAAGGTTTGGAGGCCATGATTATTTTCATCATTGTGTCAAGAGATATAGTACTAAAACACTTGAGTGTCTCCCTTGATCCTAGGTCCTGGCAGAGTTGTGCAGACTCAGGACAACTGAGCTTTGGAGAAATAGGCAGATTTAAAGAGGTGTCTGTAATTTGCTTTCTAATGATCATGATCTTTTCCTCAAAGTTGTTCATGAATTTATCACTGCTGAAGTGAAAGCCATCCTCTCTTGGGGAATGCTGCTTTTTAGTTAGCTTTGCGACAGTATCAAAAATACATTTTGGATTGTTCTTATTTCGTCAAATAAGTTGGAAAAATGGGATGATCGAGCAGCAGTGAGGGCTCTTCGATACTGCACGGTACGGTCTTTCCAAGCTAGTCGGAAGACTTCCAGTTTGGTGTGGCGCCATTTCCGTTCAAATTTTCTGAAAGCTTGCTTCAGAGCTCGGGTATTTTCTGTATTCCAGGGAGCTAGTTTCTTATGACAAAGTTTTTTGTTTTTAGGGGTGCGACTGCATCTAGGGTATTGCACAAGGTTAAATTGAGTTCCTCAGTTAGGTGGTTAACTGATTTTTGTACTCTGACATCCCTGGCTAGGCAGAGGGAGTCTGGAAGGACATTTATGAATCTTTGGGTTGTCTGAGAATTTATAGCACGACTTTTGATGATCCTTGGTTGGGGTCTGAGAAGATTATTTGTTGTGATTGCAAACGTAATAAAATAGTCCAGGATTATGAGGAAAAACATTAAGATCCACAACATTTATTCCACAGGACAAAACTAGGTCCAGAGTATGACTGTGGCAGTGAGTAGGTCCGGAGACATGTTGGACAAAACCTACTGAGTCGATGATGGCTCCGAAAGCCTTTTGGAGTGGGTCTGTAGACTTTTCCATGTGAATATTAAAGTCACCAAAAATTCGAATATTATCTGCCATGACTACAAGGTCCGATAGGAATTCAGGGAACGCAGTGAGGTACGCTGTATATGACCCAGGAGGCCTGTAAACAGTAGCTATAAAAAGTGATTGAGTAGGCTGCATAGATTTCATGACTAGATGCTCAAAAGACTAAAAGTTTTTTTTTTTTTGTAGATTGAAATTTGCTACCGTAAATGTTAGCAACACCTCCTCCTTTGCGGGATGCGCGGGGGGATATGGTCACTAGTGTAACCAGAAGGTGAGGCCTCATTTAACACAGAAAATTCATCAGGCTTAAGCCATGTTTCAGTCAGGCCAATCACATCAAGATTATCATCAGTGATTAGTTCATTGACTATAACTGCCTTGAAAGTGAGGGATCTAACATTAAGTAGCCCTATTTTGAGATGTGAGGTATCTTTATTATTCTAGTGAGATTGCTAAGGCGAACACCGCCATGTTTAGTTTTGCCCAACCTAGATCGAGGCACAGACACGGTCTCAATGGGGATAGCTGAGCTGACTACACTGACTGTGCTAGTGGCAGACTCCACTAAGCTGGCAGGCTGGTCAACAGCCTGTTGCCTGGCCTGCACCCTATCTCATTGTGGAGCTAGGGGAGTTAGAGCCCTGTCTATGTTCGTAGATAAGATGA
The DNA here is from genome assembly GCF_029448725.1 of Salvelinus fontinalis. Taxonomy (NCBI): domain Eukaryota; kingdom Metazoa; phylum Chordata; class Actinopteri; order Salmoniformes; family Salmonidae; genus Salvelinus; species Salvelinus fontinalis. The sequence goes on from NC_074665.1 coordinate 36,203,295, forward strand.
GAGCACCCCTCCAGCTAGGATGGAGTCCGTCACTCCTCAACAGGCCAGGCTTGGTCCTGTTTGTGGGTGAGTCCCAGAAAGAGGGACAATTATTTACAAATTCTATCTCTTGGGAGGGGCAGAAAACGATGCATGAAGAAACCGGGTGGCTGTACCGACTCTGACAACATATCCCGAGTGAGCTATGTTTCCGTGAAACAGAGTATGTTACAATCTCTGATGTCTCCCACCTTGTTATCTAGAGATTGGACATTGGTGAGTAATATGCTCGGGAGCAGTGGATGGTGTGCTCGCCTTCTGAGTCTGACCAGTAGGCCGCTCCGTCTGCCTCTCTTGCGGCGATTGCATTGTTTTGGGTCAGCCTCTGGGATAAGATCCCATGTCCAGGGTGGAGAGCTGAACAAAGTATCCGCTTCGCGAAAGACGTATTCCTGGTCGTAATGTTGATAAGTTGACATCGCTTTTATATCCAATAGTTCTTCCCGGCTGTATGTAATAACACTTGAGTTTTTCTGGGCTAACAATGTAAGAAATAATACATAAAAAAAACAAATAACTACATAGTTTCCTAAGGACTTGAAGCGAGGCGACCATTTCTGTCGGCGCCATCTTAAATACATCTTAAATACATCGTATATTTAAGTGATAAGGCATGAGAGGGTGTGGTACATGGCCAATATACCACAAACCCCCGAGGTGCCTTATTGCTAATATAAACTGAGTAGTAAAAATAAATGTTTTGTCATACCCGTGGTATATGGTCTGATATACCATTGCTGTCAGCCAATCCCCATTCAGGGCCGGTTGGACGTACCGCCAAATTCTCTTAAATGACGTTGGAGGCAGCTTATGGTAGAGAAATGAACATTCAATTCTCTGGCAGCAACTCTGTTGGACATTCCTGCAAACAGCTTGCCAATTGCACGCTCCCTCAAAACTTGAGACATCTATGGCATTTTGTTGTGTGACAAAACTGCACATTTTGGAGTGTTCTTTTATTGTCCCCAGCACAAGTTACACCTGTGTAATGATCATGCTGTTTAATCAGCTTCTGGATTATCTTGGCAAATGAGAAAGGCTCACTAACAAGGATGTAAACAAATTTGTGCAAAGAAATGTAGAGAAATTAGCTTTTTGTGCGTATGGAAAATTTCCAGGTTTTTTACTTCCCCTCATGAAACATGGGACCAACGCTTAACATGTTGCATTTAATATTTTTGGTCAGTATACTTTACACACCACATGATGGTGCTATATACAAGGACTTGTGGCAGGCTTCTCCATACACACAGCACTAGTATTACAAATGTATAGCAATTATGTGAAAGTTAAAGAGCGACTGACCCTAAAAAACAACTAATCCTTTTGAAAATGGCCAATATGGCTTCGGTATGAGACAGAAAAATGTATTATAGTGTTAAAATTGACTACAATGTGTAAATAGGATAATATTGGTCCTAATGTCAGTCTCGTCTAAAACTGAGTTTGGAACCTGAGTGTGTCACAACGAGTAAATGAAGGTTGGGTTTGGATTACAATAATAACAACAATTCATGCCCTCCTTTGCCAAGTTCCATGTGCAAATTTCCCCGCCACCCACAGCTTCCCCCTGGCTCCGGTTCGACAATGAAGAGGTGGATTTGGCACATGTGCACTTGTTTTAAAACAATACTTAGATTCTTTCCAGACAAGGGATGGGCGTTTTACCTTTTTTGACTGTTCGAGTACTAGAATCCTAATTGCTAAATTGCCTCATACTGTACATTGTGCTCCAGTCCATACTGTCAAAAACAAGTTTAATTTAAGAAGACCACAAGTGGGGCTCTTATTGCTCAATCTAATTCATGCTCATAGGCCTAACAGACACATGCTTAAACTTGCAAACTTTTGATAGACTTTAACAGCTGCATATTATCAAGATATCAAAGTGTCACCAACCAAAAAGTTAACAATAGACCTATACCTAATTTCTTGAAAAAGCCTATAGCAGTATTCAGGAAGATTAAGGAGTATTGAATTAATTGGAATTACTGCAAATCTGACAGACTTTCGTTTTTATTTAAAGATATAGCGTAATTGTATTATTATCTGTAGTAGAAGACAATGGGTTAGAAGAAGCCTACATAACCAACCCAAAAAGGAAAATGCAAAATCTATTTATGTCCAGCTATGTAAACATTGATTTACCCTGCAATAGATGTTGTTCAATTGGTAAAATGAATGTGTGTCTTCTAATGTCTCTTAATGTGCAACTTCACCACTTTTCAACCTAATTTTTATTATATCCAGCACAATACCGGTGTCTACATACACTAAGTGGCCAGTTTATTAGGTACACCCATCTAGTACCCGGCTAGTACCTCCAGAACAGCCTGAATTCATTGGGGAATGGAAATGTTTCTCAATTGGTATCAAGGTACCTTACGTGTGCCAGGAAAACATTCCCCGCACCATTACATCCCCCCCACCAGCCTGTACCGTTAACACTGGGCAGGATGGGGCAATGGACTCATGCTGCTTACGCCAAATCCTGACTCAACAGGAACCGGAATTCATAGGACCAGGCAAAGCTTTTACACTCCTCAATTGCCCAGTATTGGTGATCGCGTGCTGATAGGAGTGGAACCCGGTGTGGTCGTCTGCTGTAATAGCCCATCCATGACAAGGCTCGACGAGTTGTGCATGTCGAGATACCGTTCGGCGCACCGCTGTTTTACTGTGCCGTTATTTGCCTGTTTGTGGCCCGCCTGTTAGCTTGCATGATTCTTGCCATTCTCCTTCAACCTCTCATCAATGAGCTATTTTCCTCCCACAGGACTGCTGCTGACTGGATGTTTTTTGTTTGTAGGACTGTTCTCGGTGAACCCTAGACACTGTAGTGTGTGAAAATCTCAGAAGGCCGGCCGTTTCTGACATACTGGAATCGGCGTGCATGGCACGTTTAGGTCACTCGTTTTGCCCATTCTAACGTTCAATTGAACAGTAACTGAATGCCTCGATGCCTGTCTGTCTGCTTTATATAGCAAGCCACGGCCATGTGACTCACTGTCTGTAGGAGACTGTCTGCTCCTACAGGAGTGTATGTGAACTGGCCAGGAGTGTATGTGAAAACTGTGCATTTCTACGTTTTGTAGAATAAATATATAAATTTAAAAAGTTATACGTGATGACATAATCAAAAGATTTTAAAAAACTAAAAAGCTGTTTTCTGTCACGCCCTGGCCTTAGTATTCTTTGTTTTCTTTATTATTTTAGTTAGGTCAGGGTGTGACATGGGTATTTATGTGGGTTTTGTAGTGTCCAGGGTGATTGTAAGGTTTAGGGGGTTTATTTAGAGTAGTTGGGTTTATGTTTAGTATAGTTGTCTAGCTGTGTCTATGTTGTGTGTAGTTGTCTAGGAAAGTCTATGGTTGCCTGAATGGGTTCCCAATTAGAGACAGCTGGTTTCTGTTGTCTCTGATTGGGAGACATATTTAAGGTAGCCATAGGCTTTAGTTTGTTGTGGGGAATTGTCTATGTCTAAACGTTAGTAGCTTGTGTGTGCGCACTTTCGTTTTGTAGCTTCACGGTCGTTTGTTGTTTTGTTAGTTTGTAAGTGTTTTGTTTCGTTTTGCCTTCTTCATAAATAAAGGAAGATGGCTTATTTTCCACATGCTGCGTTTTGGTCCGTCTCACTCCCACACGATCGTGACAGTTTTCAAACATTATTAGAGTTGCAGTGATGTGGGAAAAAAGAAAATACCCTCCCTCTGGATAGAAACTCGTTTATAAAATAACAGTTTTTCTTACTTTTAACCCTACTCTGTAATGTCACAGATAAGCATTTTTTAGGACCTTTCTTATCTTTTTAACCACAGATCATAAAAATGCGCAGTTTTCACATAAATAGACACTGTTATTGTGCTGGAGATAAGGACTATGAAGTTGAATAGTAGCGGAATTCCCCTTTAAGGGGAAAGTAATCTGAAAGTTACAGATTACGTTACTGAGTTTGGGTAATCTAAAGGTTACGTTACAAGTAACTGTAACGGCCAAATCAGGAAGTGCGGTTCTCCTTTAACTACTTCCTCACCCTTTGAGAAAGCTACAACAACTGAATGAAAAACTGCAGCATTACAGAAAGTGATTGCCTTTGATGTAGACTACAGTCACTTCTAAACTCTTACATAGTTCCTGGAGTGCATGTTTAGTGTGAATAAACGACCAGTACTTATGAAGTAATGATCATCAATATGGACATATTTCCTCAGCTTGAGTTCTCTTACGTGTAGAGAACAGTGGCATGTATTCATGGATGCCAAGAGAAGCCAGGCTTCTCTTTCGTCTCTCTGTGTTTCATGAATGTCCTTCAATTTGCAAGAGGCTGAATGTATCTTACCAGAGAAAGCATCTGAGCGAATGAAACAGTGCCCCTCTGTCTCAGTAGGTGTAGATTTATTTATCTGATGCTGTCTGGTCAGAAAGAGTAGGACATTGTTGCCGCCAATAGCATTGAATGCAAGGGAAGCCAGCGAGCATTTGGCCTCCCTTGATGAAAAAATTATAAAATATCAGCGTTGAGCTAAACTGAGTAAGCTCAGCTGTGAATGGTCCTGGCCCACCAAAAAAAAAGAATGGAAGCCAGTTTTTTATTTGGTTTCAGACCAATCACATAACAAGCTAAACGTCATTATCGACCAAAAAAAAATGTAATTGTTGTATCTTGTTGTGTTGTTGTCTTCCGGTGTCTAGTGAGCTAGCTAGAATTGTCCCTTTCCTAAATTAGACATGGATGGAGATAGGGATTTGGTATTGTGGTTTTAATTAATTCTCCATACTGGCCAATGATTATAATGGCGATTCTGATCCAACCATAAATTCATACATGGTGCCCCTTTGGCTGAGAAGATGGAAGTCCAACATGAATCTAGGTGTAGTATGCTAATGTTAACTAGCTGGCCTGGCGCATCGTCACCCATGAAAGGTAGTTAGGCTAGCGTTCAAGCATTTTAGCCAGGTAGCCTAGGACAACAAAAACTAAAGGTGTGTACTATATGACAGAGTCATAGACCATATAGTCAACATGAAAGAGGAGGATGACATTGGTGTTTCTCTCCAGGCAGGATGAGTCAACATGCTTTTTCTACTTGCACGTACACACTCACACACACAGAAATCAGTACCATGGACAGCCACATCATATTTACCTGAAGTTGATTGGACTAAATCGTTTTTGGCATCTTTTAGTTATCACTGTATTAGATTAAGCATAAGTGATTTGATTATGTTAAAATGGTGCTGGAATAGTGGCGGCAGCTCCTGTTTTCTTTGCGACTTGCGGGAAACATTACCTTGCTTGACCATGCTGTAGGTCATGTAACTGTTAGTTACATGCAATATGTTTTGTGGACTTCAACAGACAGATGTTGTTGCTCTCCTGTTTTGTAATGAAACATATATGTGGTTGAATTTATTCTGCAACTGTGTCTTCTTATTGTCTCGGCCTTTGGCCTATTAAAAACAATGTTTTAAGCACAGGAGGTTGGTGGCACATTAATTGGGGAGGACGGGCTCGTGGTAATGGCTGGAGCAGAATCAGTGGAATGGTATCAAATACATCAAACACAGCCTCCACTGGTTTTAAGTGAGAATAGGCATTGATCTGAAGCCGAAAAACAAAGGAAATTCACATGAGTACTACAATGCCTATTCCACCAATGCTCTACCAAGGTTTTCCAGCACACAGCTTTGACTTACTACAGTAGCTATGTTGGTATTGTACTTCAAACTATGTGTAGGCAAGTTGCTCGGGATTCAAACCTTCTCAAACGTACTAATTAGAGGAGGTGTTTCCACAATAATGTGATTTGTACCGCACACAAGGTAAAGTATTGGATTCTTCACACATTATCTCATTACGACATTATCTCATTAAGCTACCTTTTCATGCTTTTTTAAATTAAATAAATGCAAGCTTTGGTTTTATACTTAGACCTTCAGGCTTGATTGAGCTGTTTTGTCTTGTAGTAAGGAGTTTCATGCCCGTATTTCTTTATATTAGCAGAACATGTAATGAAAAAAAAAGTCATAATAATAAGCTACACAGTAGCTCAGATAGATAAGTTACTATGCCTGCCTGCATTCCTGATTTCTGTTACTGTTAACTTACCTACAGTATGTAATATTGAATTAAGCTCAGAACCACTTGTGTTTCAAACATGGTCCTGTTTTATCAATTGCTGTGCTGATCAATGGATCGTTTATTACCTCTGTCAAAATAATATGGAGCTTAGATATATTTGTACAATAATACACATTTACTATAGGCCTATATCTAAAAATACATACAGCCAAATTATATAGATACAGTGCATTCGGAAAGTATTCAGACCCCTTGACCTTTTCCACATTCTGTTATTCTAAAATTATCAAATCTAAAATTTCCTCATCAATCTACACACAATACCCCCATAATGTTTTTAACCCTTTTTTATAATTTTTTTCTAATTTAGATATTTTTTTTAATGTAAGTATTTAATTTACAGGTATAGGTATTCAGACCCTTTACTCAGTACTTTGCTGAAGCACCTTTAGCAGCGATTACAGCTTCGAGTTTACTTGGGTATGACGCTACAAGCATGGCATACCTGTATTTGGAGAGTTTCTCCCATTTTTCTCTGCAGATCCTTTCAATCTCTGTCAGGTTGGATAGGGAGCATTGCTACACAGCTATTTTCAGGTATTTCCAGAGATGTTCGATGAGGTTAAAGTCCAGCCTTTTGCTCGGCCACTCAAGAACATTCAGAGACTTGTCCTGAAGCCACTCCTGCGTTGTCTTGGCTGTGTGCTTAGGGTGGTTGTCCTGTTGGAAGGTGAACCTTCGCCCCAGTCTAAGATTCTGAGAGCTCTGGAGCAGGTTTTCATCAAGGATCTCTCTGTACTTTGCTCCATTCATCTTTGCCTCGATCCTGACCAGTCTCCAAGTCCCTGCCGCTGAAAAACATCCCCACAGCATGATGCTGCCACCACCATGCTTCACCGTAGGGATGGTGCCAGGTTTCCTCCAGACGTGGTGCTTGGCATTTTGGCCAAAGTTTTGAATCTTGGTTTCATCAGACCACTCTCATGGTCTGAGAGTCCTTTAGGTGTCATTTGGCAAACTCCAAGCAGGCTGTCATGTGCCTTTTACTGAGGAGTGGCTTCCATCTGGCCACTTTACCATAAAGGCCTATTGGTGGAGTGCTGTAGAGATTTTTTATTTTACCTTTATTTAACTAGCTAAATCAGTTAACTTCTTATGGCTGCAGGGGCAATATTGAGTAGCTTGGATGAAAATGTGCCCAGAGTAAACTGCCTGCTTCTCAGTCCCAGTTCTAATATATGCATATTATTATTCGTATTGGATAGAAAACACTCTGAAGTGTCTAAAACTGTTTGAATGATGTCTGTGAGTATAACAGAACTCATATGGCAGGCAAAAACCTGAGAGAAAAATCCAACCAGGAAGTGTGAAATCTGAGGTTTGTAGGTTTGCAACTCATCGCCTATCGAATACACATTCGGATATGGGTCAGTTTGCACTTCCTACGGCTTCCACTAGATGTCAACAGTCTTTAGAACCTTGTCTGATGCTTCTACTGTGAAGTGGGGCCGAAGGAGAGGGGAATGAGTAAGGTCTGCCATGAGCTGACCATGATCTGACCATGCCCGTTTATGTGAGAGCATTTCTGAAGACAAAGGAATTCTCCGGTTGGAACATTATTGAAGATTTATGTTAAAAACATCCTAACGATTGATTCAATACATCTTTTGACATGTTTCTACTGACTGTTACGGAACTTTTTGAGATTTCGTCTGCTTTTAGTGAACGCGCTTCGTGACTTTGGATTTGTTTACCAAACGCGCTAGCTATTTGGACATAAATGATGGACATTACCGAACAAAACAAACATTTCTTGTGGAAAAGGGAGTCCTGGGAGTGCATTCCAACGAAGATCAGCAAAGGTAAGTGAAGATTTATAATGCCATTTATGACTTTTGTTGACTCCACAATTTAGCGGGTAACTGTATGGCTTACTTTTGTGGCTGAACGCTGTTCTCAGATTATTGAATATTGTGCTTTTGCCGTAAAGATTTTTTTAAATCTGGCACAGCGGTTGCGTTAAGAACAGGTTTATCTTTAATTCATTTTAAAACATGTATCTTTCATCAAAGTTTATGATGAGTATTTCTTTTATTTGATGTGGCTCTCTGCAATTTCTCCGGATATTCTGGAGGGATTTCTGAACATGGCGCCAATGTAAACGGAGGTTTTTGGATATAAATATGAACTTTATCGAACAAAACATATATGTATTGTGTAACGTGAAGTCCTATGAGTGTCATCTGATGAAGATCATCAAAGGTTAGTGATTAATTTTATTGTCACGTTCCTGACCTATTTATGTTAGTTTGTTATGTGTGTTAGTTGGTCAGGACGTGAGGTTGGGTGGGCATTCTATGTTTTCTGTTTCTGTGTTGGTTTTGGGTTGCCTGGTATGGCTCTTAATTAGAGGCAGGTGTTTGGCGTTCCTCTAATTAAGAGTCATATTTAGGTAGGCGTTGTCACAGTGTTCGTTGTGAGTGATTGTCTTCCGTGTCTGTGTAATTGTTTGCACCATACGGGACTGTTTACGGTTTGTTCGGTTTGTGTAGTCTAATTGTCCTATTCGTGCGTTCTTCTTGTTTTATGTAAGTTCGTCGTATAGGTCTGTCTACACCGTTTGTTGTTTTTGTTTAGTTTAGTCAAGTTCGTGTTTTCTTTAATAAATTATGTGTTCAAACTCCACTGCGCCTTGGTTCGATCAATACTCCTCCTTTTCGGGCGAAGAGGAGGAGGACCGCCGTTACAGAATCACCCACCAAATCTCCAGAACCAAGCAGCGGAGTAAATGGAGTAAGGGACAGGAAAAGAAGGAGGAATGGACTTGGGACGATATATTGGACGGGAAAGGTTGCTACACATGGGAGGAGATCCTGGCTGGTAGGGATCGCCTCCCATGGGAACAGCTGGAGGCACTGAGGAGAGCAGAGGCTACCGGAGAGAGGAACCGGAGTTATGAGGGAACGCGTCTGGCACGGAAGCCCAAAAAGCCCGTGAGTAACACCCAAAAATTTATTGGGGAGGGGGCTAAGAGCAGGTAGGAGACCTGCGCCCACTTCCCAGGCTTACCGTGGAGAGCGGGAGTACGGGCAGGTGTCGTGTTACGCAGTAGAGCGCACGGTGTCTCCTGTACGAGTGCATAGTCCAGTGCGGGTTATTCCACCTCCCCGCACTGGTAGGGCTAGATTGGGTATTGAGCCAGGTGTCATGAGGCCGGCTCAACGCGTCTGGTCTCCAGTGCGTCTCCTTGGGCCGGCATACATGGCACCTGCCTTACGCATGGTTTCCCCGGTTCGCCTACATAGCCCGGTGTGGGTTATTCCACCTCCCCGCACTGGTCGGGCAACCGGGAGCATTCAACCAGGTAAGGTTGGGCAGGCTCAATGCTCAAGAGAGCCAGTACGCCTCCACGGTCCGGTATTTCAGGCGCCACCTCCCCGCCCCAGCCTAGTACCTACAGTGCCTACACTACGCACTAGGTTACCAGTGCGTCTCCTGAGCCCTGTTCCTCCTCCACGCACTCTCCCTGTAGTGCGTGTATCCAGTTCGGTGCCTCCAGTTCCGGCACCACGCACTAAGCCTCCTGTGCGTCTCCAGAGCCCTGTACACACTGTTTCTTCTCCCCCTACTAATCCTGATGTGCTTGTCCTCAGCCCGGTGTCACCAGTGCCGGTACCACGCATCAGGTATAGAGTGGGCTTTGAGAGTACAGTGTGCCCTGTTCCTGCTCCCCGCACTAGTATGAAGGTGCGTGTCCTTAGCCCGGTGCCTCCAGTTCCGGCACCACGCACCAGGTCTACAGTGCGCCTTATCCGGCCAGAGCCATCCGTCTCACCAGCGCCATCTGAGCCATCCGTCTCAACAGCGCCATCTGAGCCATCCGTCTCACCAGCGCCATCTGAGCCATCCGTCTCACCAGCGCCATCTGAGCCATCCGTCTCCCCAGCGCCGTCTGAGCCAGCCGTCTGCAATGAGCCTGCAAAGCCGCCCGTCTGCCATGAGCCTACAGAGCCGTCCGCCAGACAGGAGCCGCTAGAGCCGTCCGCCAGACAGGAGCCGCTAGAGCCGCCCGTCAGACAGGATCTGCCAGAGCCGCCAACCAGACAGGATCTGCCAGAGCCGCCAACCAGACAGGATCTGCCAGAGCCGCCAACCAGACAGGATCTGCCAGAGCCGCCAACCAGACAGGATCTGCCAGAGCCGCCAACCAGACAGGATCTGCCAGAGCCACCAACCAGACAGGATCTGCCAGAGCCGCCAACCAGACAGGATCTGCCAGAGCCGCCAGCCAGCCATGAGCGTCGAGAGCCGTCAGCCTGCCATGAGCGTCGAGAGCCGCCAGCCAGCCATGAGCGTCGAGAGCAGTCAGCCTGCCATGAGCGTCGAGAGCCGTCAGCCTGCCATGAGCGTCGAGAGCCGTCAGCCTGCCATGAGCGTCGAGAGCCGTCAGCCTGCCATGAGCGTCGAGAGCCGTCAGCCTGCCATGAGCGTCGAGAGCCGTCAGCCTGCCATGAGCGTCGAGAGCCGTCAGCCAGCCATGAGCGTCGAGAGCCGTCAGCCTGCCATGAGCTGCCCTTCAGCCAGAAATGGCTATATACCCAGAACTGCCCCTCAGTCCAGAGCTGTCTCTCTGTCCGGAGCTGCCTTTCAGTCCGGAGTTGCCCCTCTATTATGATCTCCCTCTCTTTCTTGATCTACCTCTTTATTCTTATCTATCCCTCTGTCTTGATTTATTCCTCTGTCCCGGTGCTGTCCCTGTCATGGATGTTACAAAGAGGATTTTGTGGGATATGGGTGGACATTTTTAGGGGTAGATGGAGGTTGGGATTGACTATGGTGGGGTGGGGACCTCGCCCGGAGCCTGAGCCACCACCGTGGTTAGATGCCCACCCAGACCCTCCCCTAGACTTTGTGCTGGTGCGCCCGGAGTTCGCACCTTATGGGGGGGTTATGTCACGTTCCTGACCTATTTATGTTAGTTTGTTATGTGTGTTAGTTGGTCAGGACGTGAGGTTGGGTGGGCATTCTATGTTTTCTGTTTCTGTGTTGGTTTTGGGTTGCCTGGTATGGCTCTTAATTAGAGGCAGGTGTTTGGCGTTCCTCTAATTAAGAGTCATATTTAGGTAGGCGTTGTCACAGTGTTCGTTGTGGGTGATTGTCTTCCGTGTCTGTGTAATTGTTTGCACCATACGGGACTGTTTACGGTTTGTTCGGTTTGTGTAGTCTAATTGTCCTATTCGTGCGTTCTTCTTGTTTTATGTAAGTTCGTCGTATAGGTCTGTCTACACCGTTTGTTGTTTTTGTTTAGTTTAGTCAAGTTCGTGTTTTCTTTAATAAATTATGTGTTCAAACTCCACTGCGCCTTGGTTCGATCAATACTCCTCCTTTTCGGGCGAAGAGGAGGAGGACCGCTGTTACATTTCTATGTCTGCTTTTTGTGACTCCTGTCTTTGGCTGGAAAAATGACTGTGTCTTTCTGTGATTTGGTGGTGACCTAACATAATCGTTTGTGGTGTTTTCGCTGTAAATCCTTTTTGAAATCGGACACAGTGGTGGGATTAACAAGAAGTGTATCTTTAAAATGATGTGAAATACTTGTATGCTTGAGGAATTTTAATTATGAGATTTCTGTTGTTTGAATTTGGCGCCCTGCACTTTCACTGGCTGTTGTCATATCGATCCCGTTAACGGGATTGCAGCCCTAAGAAGTTTTAAGAACAATTTCTTATTTTCAATGATGATCTAGGAACAGTGGGTTAACTGCCTTGTTCAGGGGCTTAACAACAGATTTTTTACCTTGTCAGCTTGGGAATTCGATCTTTCAACCTCTCAGTTACTAGTCCAACTCTTTAAACACTAGGCTACCTAGGTTCTCCCATCTCCACAGATGAACTCTAGAGCTCTGTCAGAGTGACCATCGGGTTCTTGGTCACCTCCCTGACCAAGGCCCTTCTCCCCCGATTGCTCAGTTTGGACGGGCGGGCAGCTCTAGGAAGAGTGTTGGTGGTTCCAAACTTTGCCAAGGTCCAAGGTTGCCATCGTTATTTCCCTGTTGACGGGGCAGGCGTTGGAATGGGATTTGGCCATTTGGGAGAGAGGAGAGGAGGATCTGGATTCCTATGCAAGGTTTATGGCTTTGTTCAGAGGAGTCTTCAATAATCCACCGCAGGACAGGGAGAGGGGTGAGCTCCTACTCCAACTATGGCCGTAGGACCAGACGGTTTACCAGGATCTTCGGAAGTTTTTATCCAAGATCCGCACCACCTGTCTCCCTCTTCATCGCCGCTGGGACTTTGCCATCGACCTGCTAACAAACTCTGTGTCTCCGCGCAGCTGCATCTACACCCTGTCGGTGGCTGAAACCAAGGCTCTGAAGCAGAACATCCAGAAGGCTCTCCCACAGCCCTGCGACGGCTGGTTTCTTCTTTTTGGTCTTCGTCCGTGTATAGACTACAATGCCATCACCACGAATGCCATCACCACCAAGTACCGCTACCCCCTCCCGGCCGCCATTGAACAGCTCCGCGGGGCCTAGTTTTTTACCAAGCTGGACCTGTGGAGTGCCTACAATTTGATACGCATCCGGGAGGGGGATGAATGGAAGACGGCCTTCAGCACAGTGTCTGGGCACTATGAGTACTTGGTGATGTCTTATGGTTTCGCCAATGCTTCATCGCTGTTCCTTGCATTCGTGAACGAGGTGTTTCGGAACATGCTTGGGCGCCAAGTGGTCGTGTATATCGACTATCTACTTGGCCACCTTGGAGGAGTACATCACCCACGTCCGGGTAGTCCTGGGACGCATCCTGGAGAACCATCTGTACATGAAAGCGGAGAAGTGCCAGTTCCATCAGGTCGCTGTCTCCTTTTTGGGATATCAGATCAGCCCGCAGTGAGTAGTTATGGAGGAAAGGAAGGTAGATGTGGTCAGGTCATGGCCAGTCCAACCACTATAAAGGGTTTGCCAACTTTTACCGCCGCTTCATAAGAAACTTCAGCTCCTTCACCTCTCCTCTCAACTCTCTCCTCAAAAGAAGTTGGCATGGAATCCTGCAGCTGATGAGGCCTTCTGCCTGCTGAAGGGGCATTTCACCTCCGCCCGTTGCTGAAACATCCAGACCCTACGTGGTGGAGGTCGACACCTCAGAAGTGGGCGTAGAGGCCGTCCTATCACAATGCCAAGGTAATCCGCAAAAACATCGGTGATCGGGAGCACCTGGCGGTGAAGTTGGCATTAGAGGATTGGAGACACTGGCTGGAAGGTGCCACGGTCCCGTTTCTCATCCTCACCAACCATTGGATCTTGGAGTACATACGGACAGCGAGACGGTTGAACTCGCGCCAAGCAAGGTGGGCCTTTTTCTTTACTAGATTCAACTTCACCTTGACATTCTGCCCAGGTTCAAAGTACTCCTCCACCTTGTTGTCTTCCTCCCAGTGCGTGTTGGGGGACTAGCCGGCCCTGGCTCCGTGGACCCAGAGCCAGACCGAAGCCCCTGCGGTGGATGAGTGGTGCCGGCGCACAGGAGAGGTTTGGGAAGCTGCCCACTTGAGGCTCCATTGCACCATCCGGTGCAAGAAGGAGCGGGCGGACCGCCACCGCAGTGAGGCACCAGTTTTCCATTTTGGTGATCACATCTGGCTCTCCACCAGGAACCTCCTGCTCGGCCTGCCCTGCAGAAGCTGAGCTCCCAGTTTGTGGGGCCATTCAAAGTCCTCCTGAGGGTCAATGAGGTAATTACCGATTAGAGCTTCCCAAAGACTATCGGATCTCACAATTTTTTCACGTTTCCCTCCTCAGGCCGGTGGCTGGTCTGGTCCCCTCGCTGATGCCGTCCCCCACGGCACCCCTCCACTTCCCCTGGACATCGAGTGTAGTCCCGCCTATGCTGTCAGGTCCCTTCTGAACTCCAGACATCGTGGGGGTTGGCTCCAGTACCTGGTGGACTGGGAGGGGTACGGTCCAGAGGGACGGTGTTGGGTTCCAGTGGACGACAATCTAGATCCCAACATAATACGAGACTTCCACCTTTGCCGTCCGGACCAGCCCACTCCTCGTCCTTCTGTGCCGTCCTCCTGGTCAGCGTCGTCCTGCGGCTTGAGCCGCGCATCCACTCCCGCTCCTCCTGTCACGTCCACTCCCTCTCCGGCGCTCTACGTTGCCGGTCTACTAACCACTGGTCCTCGCAACCCATCCATTATGCACACCTGTGCCTCATTAGGTACACCTGGACTTCATCACCTTCGTGATTACTTCCCCTTTATATAGCACTCCGTTGTTATCACCCACCAGGCAATATTGTTTATCTTTCCATGTTTAGACGCTTTCTTGTTCAATGTTCTTCGTCATTAAACTCACTAATTGCTCTTGCTTTCTGACTCCCTGCATCTACGTTACACTGATAGATTTTCAATCTGCGTGATCTCAAACAGCCTACTGTCACTCACAGATTCACAGACTAGCGGCAAATAAACTTGAACAAAGCGGAATCAGGAAATGAATGCCCACTCTCCATTGCTATTCATTGCAGATCCCGCCTTCATTCTGCTTAGATCAACTTTTTTTTGCATCGGTGTGGGAATCTGGTCTGGCGATAGGCTACTTTGTTTTATAGAGGAGCCGGTACGCAATTCCCCCAAAAATTTGAAGTGCTAGTATGACGCTCTGGAAAGCTTCGGCCCAAGTCAAGCACTGACCATTACACTATGAATCCAGATTTTAACACCTTGACTTTGACAGACCATTTAAATGTCTGGAAGTGTTAGTTCCAAAATTATTTTGTTAATTCACTCAATTGCATGTTTGTTTATCTTGTTTGGATAGAATATAATAGTGTAAAACAATTGATTTGTTGTAAACATACTCATTTTATCAAGAAGTTAACCATGTTAGCAAGCATTTTCTTATATTTTGACTGCACGCTGCTGGCTAGCTGCAACCTGATCTCATAGCATTTAGAATTATTCTGTACGTAAATCCGAGACACTCCTTTTAGTATGATATGTTACGCAATTATCACAACACAGGTTGTAATATGGCTTTTTTTCTGGCTTGGCTTTTCTGGTGATTTTACCCACACATCACTACTGGTAGGGAAGTGCTAATCATAGAAAAAAATATTTTGTTGATGTTTGGCAACACGTTTGTCCTGCTTTCATTACTCCTCATCACCACAAGTAACATGACAGGTCTATAAAAAGCCAAACAGGTCTCTATTGCAGTCAAAATGTGGAGTGGCGAGAGCTGGGAGGGTTCCGCCATAGTTACCAGAACAACAGGGTTCTTCACTTCTGCTTTCGGCTCGTAGGAAATGAAGCACATGACCTGGCCCTGCTGATGTAAGACGGAGCAAAGTTCAGATCAAACTACTCTTGCTCTCTCTCTGCAGATTACTGAGGGGACTGCTGTAGTGGAGGAGACACAGATTAGTGAGAGGTTTGAGGACTCACACATACACACACTGTACTGAAGGGCTAGAGTAGTCATGTCCCTAATGGTCAAAGCCTGCATGCCCTGACATGGGAACAGAGAGAGGGAGAGGGAAAGGGAAAGAGAGAACCCTTGTTTGGATTTAACAACTCCGATCCCCCTGGCTGTCAGTGGACTCATAGATGACTCTCACACAGGTAGGTACAGTTACAGTATATACTATGGGCCTGCTCTGAGACTAGACTTGTCAGGCTGTCTTTGTGCCAGGAAGATGTTTTATTACAGTGAGGTTGTATTATAGTGAAGTTTAAAAAAAAATTGTGTTTGGGAGAACAGGTTTATGTTCTCGTGAACAGACATTGCTCATCCACTCAATACTGCTTTGCTGTACTGGAACGAACCAGTTCTGTCATGGTATGAGGAAGAGCTTAGCAAAAGAGAAAGAGAGAGAGAGGGCTAGAGAGAAAGAATAGCGCTTGGTCCCCTTACATGGTTTTCACAGATCAACTTCAAGCTCATTCTCATTACTCAGTTATGTTTAAATCTGTTTCCGTGTGTACCAATAGAGCAGGGATAATGGGCAGCACAAAAGGCTCTGTGTGAATGTGTGTGTGTGTGTTCGCTCGATCACCGTAGTTCCTAAACACATCCAACCCCCCCACACACACACACACACACGAACACACGGGACAACCAGTATGAGCAAACAGAAGCAGATTTCCTTCCCTGCAGCAAGCCCAGTGTTACATCACAAGACAACAATTACATCAATTACATCCAGCCGATAGGGAGAGGGTGTGCGTGTGTTCCCTCACCGCTGTGTGGGAGACGAGCACGAGATGTAGAAGGATTAGTCAGTGATGTCATAAATCTCAACATTCTTCAGAAATTAAAGTGCAGGTGATCCAAAAGGTGAGCTAAACTCTCAATGAATTGAACCAAATGATTTGAACAGTTGGCTGGCTCCCAGGTGTACGTTTGTGTTGCATTTCATTCTAACCCCTTACCGTTCATATCTCTTTATAGTGCACTTTCAAATCACACCCTCAAGGAGTTCATTAGGCACACTTAGTTCCTCTGGCGTGTTCCAGTTCGTCTTTATTGTGAGTCACATGGTGACTATCTCAGAAAAAGAAAATTGAGAATACTCAGAGGTCTGCGTTTATTGTAGGAACTAGGGTTGTGAAATTCCAGAAACGTATCTCCCTCCATGATTCCCTCCATGCTCATTTGCTCCTGATTCTGAGAATCCTCCAACCTGTTTTTCTGACAAACATGGGAAAGTTTCTATAATTTTGCAACACTAGTTGAGACCTATAGGTGTTGTCATGCTCACCCTTCTCACTCGGAGCTGTTGACTGCTTAGAGGTTGATAAAAATTGTGGACAGACGGGGTCTATCAGTAGTCTAGCTTTCTCTCTTTATTTCCAATAGGCGAGCTGTTTATAGAGGGACTGAAGACAATAAGAGAAGTGAAGTCTGATTTTAAGTGTGTTCCTATGTCCTGCCAGTCTGCAAACAGATGTGTCCAACACTGATTATAATCTATTCATTAGACACTAAGGGGTAACCCAGACTGAGCCAACCAACCGGGAATTCTGGAAAAACTGGGGATTTAGGGGAAATTCTGGAATTTTGCAAACTTAGGTTGACTATCGCAAACACTCTGAACCACCCCCCTCGCCCCTTCCTCTTTCCGTCTCTCTCTTTCTCTATTTCACTCTCTGTCTCTCCTCTCTGTTTGTCTGTCAGGAGCAGATGGCTGACGTGGAGAGGATCAACAAGGAGACAGGGGAGCTGAGCGCTTCAGGGGAGCTAGCTACCCCCATGGATCTGAAGGAGGGAGGAGGGGGGGAGGGAGGTGGAGGACCCCAGCCCCATCCCCTACTGGTCCTCCGAGAGATGCTCCAACAGATGAAGACACACACACACAAGGATAGTGTGAACACCTCTGGCCAGAAACACACACACCTCTCCCCTGACCACACACATACCCAAAAGGAAACCATGGACCAGAGCGAGATAGACACACCCCTCCCCCTCGACCAAAAAGAGGAACACTTGCGCCGAGTCCTGCCTCTCTACATACAGGTACAGTACTGTGGTATCTCTGGTCCCATATGTGTTTGTGCGATCTTGCCAACTTCTGTGGTTATTGTCATGCCAAACAGCCACAGGAGTTGGCTATATGTCACAAACAGATGTGGGAGCAGGCTAGGTATCCCCTTGCTATCTTTCTCTCTAACTACAGGAAATGGCCATTATCAGATCATGTTGGTTGCCTCTGATGATAAAGTCACTTCTTTACTATAACCCAATCAGAGGCCCTTTGACCATGTTTATAGACAAACTGATAGGATTTATCCTACGATTTCCTCCCATAATAGCAAGTTAATGACAATGACAATCATCATGGAAAGTACTGTCCTTTGGCTGAATTCCAGCACTGATCTGTGTGCCATTGAGCAGGCTGCTGTGTGTGTGCGTGTGCGCGCGTGAGCGAGTGTGTGCGCACGTGTGTGCGCGCGTGCCCATTGATCTGGTTAGAACCATGGTGATAACTGTAGCCACAAGCATAGGCAGTCTCTGAGTCTTTCCCTTGAACTAAAGGAGGGAGTTTTCACGTGTGACTGGTGTGTGTATGCACACACACACACACACACACACACACACACACACACACACACACACACACACACACACACACACACACACACACACACACACACACACACACACACACACACACACACACACACACACACACACACACACACACAGGCTCCATGATCTGCGCAATGGGATTTCCCCAGTATATAGGGGTCCATTCAAACACATCACCCATATCCATATCTTCTTACAGGTTTCAATGCAGACACTATACATCTGGTGTTGTGTGTTGTTATTTGGTGTATCTGATCCTGCAGTGCATAAAAAGAGAAACGAAACCTGCATCTGTGCTTCTGCTAAATACTAATTCGTTGCATCCACTATTCCAGTCAACCTTGGGTCAGGTTTTTATCTGCAGTAAGACTTTTCACTGTAAAGTAAACTAGCAGCACTCAATGCTAGCTAAACCTAACTACAGTAACCATCTCTCCCTCTCTCTCTCTCCCTTCCCTCTCTCCCTATCTTTCTACTGTAGGTATGTGAAAGTGGTGGTGGGACAGAGGAGCTGGATCTGAGGAGTCTAGCTGCTCTGACTGCAGACACTGTGGTCTCCAACATCCATGACATACTGGCAGAAAAACCTGCAGGTATTTTATGGTCATCATGCCTTTCTTACGGTTATGGCATGACTTCCCTCTGTGTTCAGCGCCACTAGAGTTCTCTTCAGTCTTATTTCTCTGATAAACTTTACTGGGTTACTGCAGGTTGTTAGAAGGAAGTGTGTGTGAGCGTGACTGTTTGTGTGTGAGCATGTTTGCATGTTAGCACTACCTGACTTCTTTAGAGAAGTGGATACTTCTGTTTCTAATTCCAAACTATGTTTTCGTGTTGTACTGTATGTCCTGTTTCTCTGTTAGCTGTGTGTTTCTCTGCTGTACCAGAACCTCTATACAGATAACATAGTATCTTGAAGTTATTGGTTTAATAGTTTAGTGTTTTACATACCAGCACAGTATGTGTGGTTTAGAAACTTAGTCAAACTGAATAATGAAACAGAAATATACCTCATGCAGACCTTGGTGTTTGAGACTAGAACGTGAGAGTAGTTTAAATGGTAAAAATGCTATTATTAGAGAACTCTGCTAGTAAGTGTGCTTTCAGTTTGAAGATAAGGGTTTCCTTTCCTATCCACTAGGCCCTTCAAGTAGATCTGAAAGGAATGGCTACATACAGTGTAAGAAATATGGTAGTAGCTGCTCCACCTTGCCCTTTGATACGCTTCAGTGTCTAAGGTTAGGTGTTATGGGGTTGTTCCTGGACAGATGTGTATGTGTTTCTACGCCTTGGGTGTATCTGTGATTCTAACCCTTGTTGTGTCTCCTCTTCTAGAGGAGGCTCGCTACGAGGTGCAGCAGTTCTTCCAGAGAAGAGACGAGACGGACAACACAGAAGAAATAGACAACAGTGAGATAGACAGCAGGGAGACAGACAGGGCAGAGGAGACAGGCAGGGGGGGAGAGTCACACAGACAGACAACACAGACAGACAATGCAGGATGGCTTCTGTTGAAGACTCTGTCTTTCCTGACTGCTACAAACTCTACTGTGAGTGAAGTTAAACATGTTTGAATCTAAAGCATGGCTACCCTGATCCTTTAACAGACTGACTGTGGTTTACCACATTATAGTTT
Source organism: Salvelinus fontinalis (assembly GCF_029448725.1). NCBI lineage: Eukaryota > Metazoa > Chordata > Actinopteri > Salmoniformes > Salmonidae > Salvelinus > Salvelinus fontinalis. The sequence continues at coordinate 36,223,146 of NC_074665.1, forward strand.
AACCTGTGTACTGTAGTCTGAAGTCCCAGATAATTGGAAGTGAAACCATCTGGAAACTCCCAGTGTTGTTTAGTTAAATGATGATTCAGTGTGTGATAATTAATTAATAAATCAGAGTTGTTCCAGTGCATAGGTCTTGACAAGCCCCTCACAGACAGACATCACCTTGGTGGCATATTTTTAGTAAGCAATGCAATGTCTGTGTTTTTGTTGTCAGTTAAGAGTTTGAAAGGCAAGTCATAAAAGCTTATCAGATTTAATTTTGCTAAGAGTAAAAGTTCCTTCTTTTTTATTTTATTTGTGTTTTCTCTCTCTTTAGGAATTGCTGTCTTCAATAAAGCCAGATTATATTGTGTTCTCTTTATCTGGGAGGTGATTTGGTCAGTAAAGTCAGATTGTTGTGTGTTCTTCACTATTTTTAGGAATTGATGTCTGTAGTAAAGCCAGGTCTGCCGGCGGCCCTGGTGAAGTGTCTCTACCTGCTAGTGTGTCTACCGGCCCGGAAGGAGAGAGCAGCAGTAGAGACCTTTCAAGAACTGCTCGTACAGGTGAGTCTTCTAGTCTATTTCAGCGGTATCCTCAAGGTTAGAGAGGCTGGCCAGTAAGAGCATGGTTGTCTGTTCAAATCCCAGTGCTGATAGAGAATATCAGTCTATAGTGAACAGTGCTGGCAATAGAATCTCAGGTGGTCCATTGTAGTTCAGTTAGTAGAGCATGGCGCTTTGGCGCTTATAATAGTGGGTTTGGTTCACAGGACCAACCATATGTAAAAAGAAAGTATGCACACATGAATAAGTTGCTTTGTATAAAAGTGTCTGCTAAATTATGTACATTATTATTAATATACAGTGTGCCACCTACTGTCATGTGACCTTGATCAAGGCACTTAACCCCTAACCTCCTCTCCTCCTTAGGTTCTGTTACAGCTGTGCAGTCACCCTTCCAGTGTGGAGGAGATGGTGGAGACTGAGGAGTTGCAGTGTCTGATCATCTCGCTCACATCACTACACGACCAGACTAGTGCCCCCTGGAGGCACCAGGCATCACGTGTCCTCAGAGCGGTCTCTGCTGCTAAGACACCCAATACCGTCCCCTTCCTACAGGGTGAGCTGAAGTGCAAAAATTCTAATTTTAGTAGTCAATTACACGAATATATTCAGTATTAGTGGCCCATGCAAGAATCAAACCCACAAGCTTGTTGTTGCAACCACTGTGCTCAAAACAGGTAGATATTGAACAGGAGTTGAGTTGAGAAGAAAGGGCTGACATTATCATCAGAATAAACCAACATTATCTGATAATGGCCATTTCCTATTATTCAAATTTTTTATGTTTGCCTAATCAATGCAACACTGGTGTTTGATTGCAACATACAATTCCTCAATTGAGAGTGGTAGAGAGTCTGTATCAGTTTAGCTTCAATTATTGGTTGGATATTTTTCCCATCAGTGATGTAAACCAAAATTGGTTCTGTGAAAGTACCCAGAACATTCCTTAGGTCGTGGCAAATGTTCTCATAACAAAATAACTGACCAGTCGTGGGGAGGATTATAGAATATTTGTATGAAAAATTAACCTGATGTTGCAACAACGCTCCTAGAAAACATTTATTCTGTTCTTTAAAGGTTCCCAAAATGTTTAATTAGGTTGTGGGAACAGTCTGCTGAGAACAATATGTGGACATCACATTAGATATGTTCCCAAAACATAAAAATTGTCCAGTTGGGCAGATGATTCTACAAAGTTTATTTTTGGGTGCAGAAAAACATTCACAGAATGTTTCAATAGGTTGTTGAAACATCATGTGGACATGAAAAGAGATTTAGTCCCAAAACACAAACATTATTACAATATTTCTATTAGGTTGCAAAAAACTATTTGCCTGATTTTGCAAGAACATTCCCAAAACACATTTTTTCTGTCCTTTAAAAGTTCCTAAAACATTTATTTAGGTTGTGGGAATATTGTGAAGATATAAGATAGGTTCCCAAAACACTAAAACTGGTTAGTTGTGCTGACATTCGGATAATGTTTGTTTCAGGGTGCAAAAAACATTCCTTTGATGTTGCAAGAATGTTGATAGAACAGCCTTTCTGAATTCTTTAAAGGTTCCCAGAATATTTAATGAGGTTGTGGGAACAGTGTGGGTACATTACAAGAAATAGGTTTCCAAAACAGAAAATATGCTCTGTTGTGATGACATTCATACAATGTTTAAGTTAGGTTGCACAGGATATTCTCTTAATACTGTAAGAATGAAATGTATTTTTATGCTGTTCATAGCATATTTGTTTTAGATTTAAAACTTCTTGTCAATAGGGGGGCGCTGTTTTCACTTTGGAAAAAATTGTTCCCAATTTAAACGGCCTCGTACTCTATTCTAGATCATACAATATGCATATTATTATTACTATTGGATAGAAAACACTCAAGTTTGTAAAACTGTTTGAATTATATCTGTGAGTAAAACAGAACTCATTTGGCAGCAAACTTCCATACGGGAAGTGAAAAATCTGAAAACGAGGCTCTGTTTCAGGGCCTGCCTATTCAATTGCCTTATATTTATCGATATGCATGCACTTCATACGCCTTCCAATAGATGTCAATAGGCAGTGGAAGGTGAAATGGGGTGTCTAGCTTGATCTGAGGTCGAACAAGAGCTTTTGGAGTGACAGGTCAAACATTTTGTCAGTTTTCCAAGGCGCACAAAGGACCTCAACATTGTCTTCTGAAAAGCGTTCGGAATACACGGCGAATATCTCCGGCTCTGATTTTATTTGATACATATTAGAAAAACATCATAAAGTAGTTTTTTTTCAACCGAGTTTTATCAGTTTATTCAACGTTTATTGGGACTTTTGGAGTTTTCCGTTCTTTTTCGCCAAGAGAGGATGGGAATGTGAGCAACCTTGGCTAGCATTGTGGCGCGAATTCGACAGAAGAAATGGACATTCTAAAACCAAACAACGATTTATTCTGGACCAAGGACTCCTTGTACAACATTCTGATGGAAGCTCAGCAAAAGTAAGAAAACATTTATGATGTTATTTCGTATTTCTGTGGAATATGTAGAATCCAACAGGGCAGAGAATATGTGAACGCTGTCTCACAATAATGTATTTTGTATGTTGTAGTAAAGTTATTTTTTTTAAATCTAACACAGCGGTTGCATTAAGAACCAGTGTATCTTTCATTTGCCATACAACAAGTATTTTTATGTAAAGTTTATGATGAGTTCTTTGGTCAGATTAGGTGAGTGACCAAAATATCACCGGACATTCTGGGAAAATGTTGCTACGTATTCACAATGTATAACCACGATTTGCAGCTCTAAATATGCACATTTTCGAACAAAACATAAATGTATTGTATAACTTGATGTTATAAGACTGTCATCTGATGAAGTTGTCCAAAGGTTAGTGATAAATTTTATATCTTTTGCTGGTTTTTGCGAAAGCTACCTTTGCGGTGAATAAATGCGTTTGTGTGTTTGGCTATTGTGGTAAACTAATATAATTCTATATTGTGTTTTCGCTGTAAAACACTATAAAAAATCAGAAATATTGGCTGGATTCACAAGATGTTTATCTTTCATTTGCTTTTTCCCCATGTATTTTTCATAAATGTTTTATGATGAGTATTTATGTATTTCACGTTGCTCTCTGTAATTATTCTGGCTGCTTTGGTGCTATTTTTGATGGTAGCTGCAATGTAAAACTATGATTTATACCTCAAATATGCACATTTTCGAACAAAACATAAATGTATCGTATAACATGTTATAAGACTGTCATCTGATGAAGTTGTTTCTTGGTTAGTTACTAATTATATCTCTATTTTGTCGGTTTTGTGAAAGCTACCTATGCGGTGGAAACATGGTGAAAATATGCGGTTGTGTGTTTGGCTATTGTGGTTAGCTAATAGAAATACATATTGTGTTTTCGCTGTAAAACATTTGAAAAATCGGAAATGATGGCTGGATTCACAAGATGTTTATCTTTCATCTGCTGTATTGGACTTGTGATTTCATGAAAATTATATTATATGATATCCCTGTCCCGTTAGGCTAGGCTATGCTAGTCAGCTTTTTTGATGAGGAGGATCCCGGATCCGGGATGGGTATTAAGTAAACATCATGTTCAATTGATGTTTGCGCAATATAACTTTTACCTGGTCTTGGAGGGTCCTCAGAACATTTCAAAAACATTTAGAAAATGTTATATTTAAGTTTTACCTAATACAGATGTAGGATTTTAATTTGATCACTCTTTTGTTGCTGAGAATTTTCCAGCACTACAGGAAATGCAAACTTGTAGTGTATTTGAGTTTTAAAAAGGCTTCTTGAGTTTTTAATTTCCAGTTTGAAATGTCTGACTTTATTTGCCCTAAAGAACCATTTATCAACCCCTACAAAAATGTCCATTAATTATAATGAACATAAAAATTGACATTTCCTGTCCTGTTGCCACAGGATGATTTTCCTGCTGTAGCAAACTGGCTCAATTAAGATCCAACATATGTATAACCACAACATTCTCAGCATGCGAATTTGTAGCTCCATAAAGCATAAGAAATCAAATTGGAATGCCTCCCCAATTATGTTTCTCTCCATATTTAATAGTAATTCACATTTGAGGAATGTATTGTCAATGATATAGGGACACATGGCATTTTAATTTCATTCATAGAACATTCGAATAGCATTTAATCGTACAAATGCAACCATATTTTCTTACATTTCATACTGATGTCAGATCTTAATTTGACCTTTTTTTGTCGCAGAAGGAAAATAATGCAGCAGCAGAAGGATTTGAATGAATATTGAATAATTAGAATTGCCCGGGGGGGGGGGGGGGGGGGGGCAGCGGGGGATGGTGTATGGTGTTTATAGGCTTTACAATAACTTAGACTGCAGGTCCACTGGGCGTTAGTTCAAGTAGCCTACTTAGGCTACGTGCAGGCTACAGCGCATCTCATGTGGATTATAATACATTTGCATATTTGTAGGTGTCACGTTCCTGACCTGTTTTGTGTTGTTTGGTATGTGTTTAATTGGTCAGGGCGTGAGTTTTGGGTGGGTAGTCTATGTTATGTGTTTTCTATGTTGGGTTAATGGGTTGCCTGGTATGGCTCTCAATTAGAGGCAGGTGTTTGGCGTTTCCTCTGATTGAGAGTCATATTAAGGTAGGTTGTTTCACATTGTTTGTTGTGGGTGGTTGTCTCCTGTGTCTGTGTATGTTGTGGCGCCACACGGGACTGTTTTCGGTTTGTTTGTATGTTCGTTCTTTTATGTAGTCAGTTTCCCTGTTCATGCGTTCTTCGTGTTTCATGTAAGTTCGTCGTCCAGGTCTGTCTACGTCGTTTATTGTTTTGTAGTTTGTTAAAGTGTTGTCGTGTTTTCCGTTTTGTAAATAAACCATTATGTCATCATACCTCGCTGCACATTGGTCTTCCGATCCCTCTCTCCTCTCCTCGTCTGAGGAGGAGGAAGAGCTAGAGCACCGTTACAGGACCACCCACCAAACCCGGATCAAGCAGCGGGTTAACGGACAGCGCACGAAGCAGGATTTCTGGTCTTGGGAGGAAATCATGGAAGGAAAAGGACCATGGGCTAAAGTGGAAGTGAATCGCCGCCCATGGGAACAGCTGGAGGCAGCTCGGAGAGCGGAGGAAACCGGAGAGAGGAACCGGCGTTATGAGGGGACGCGTCTAGCACGGAAGCCCGAAAAGCCCGCAAGTACTACCCAAAAAATTCTTGGGGGGCCTAAGAGGTAGTGGGTCTAGGGCAGGTAGGAGACCTGCGCCCACTTCCCAGGCTAACCGTGGAGAGCGGGAGTACGGGCAGACACCGTGTTACGCAGTAGAGTGCACGGTGTCTCCTGTACGTGTGCATAGCCCGGTGCGGGTTATTCCACCTCCCCGCACTGGTAGGGCTAGATTGAGCATTGAGCCAAGTGCCATGAAGCCGGCTCTACATATCTGGCCACCAGTACGTCTCCTTGGGCCGGCTTACATGGCACCAGCCTTACGCATGGTGTCCCCGGTTCGCCTACATAGCCCGGTGCGGGTTATTCCACCTCCCCGCACTGGTCAGGCGACGGGGAGCATACAACCAGGTAAGGTTGGGCAGGTTCAGTGCTCAAGGGAGCCAGTACGCCTACACGGTCCGGTATATCCGGCGCCACCTTCCCGCCCCAGCTCAGTACCACCAGTGCCTACACCACGCACCAGGCTTCCAGTGCGTCTCCAGAGCCCTGTTCCTCCTCCACGCACTCTCCCTATGGTGCGTGTCTCCAGCCCAGTGCCTCTAGTTCCGGCACCACGCACTAAGCCACCTGTGCGTCTCCAGAGCCCTGTACACACTGTTCCTTCTCCCCGCACTCTCCCTGAGGTGCGTGCCCTCAGCCCGGTACCTCCAGTTCCGGTACCACGCACCAGGCCTATAGTGCGCATCGAGAATCCAGTGTGCCCTGTTCCTGCTCCCCGCACTAGCCTTGAGGTGCGTGTCTCCAGTCCGGAACCACCAGTTCCGGCACCACGCACCAGGCCTACTGTGCGCCTCAGCAGGTCAGAGTCGGCTGTCTGCCCAACGCCGCCTGCACTGCTCGTCTGTCCAGCACCGTCTGAGCCATCTGTCTGCCCAGCGCCGTCTGAGCCATCCGTCTGTCCAGCGCTGTCTGAGCCATCTGTCTGCCTAGCGCCATCTGAGCCATCTGTCTGCCCAGCGCCATCTGAGTCATCCGTCTGCCACGAGCCATTAGAGCCGTCCGTCAGTCAGGAGCCGCTAGAGCCGTCCGTCAGTCAGGAGCTGCCAGAGCCGCCAGCCAGTCAGGAGCTGCCAGAGCCGCCAGCCAGTCAGGAGCTGCTAGAGCCGCCAGCCAGTTAGGAGCTGCCAGAGACGTCCGTCAGTCAGGAGCTGCCAGAGCCGCCAGCCAGTCAGGAGCTGCCAGAGCCGCCAGCCAGTTAGGGGCTGCCAGAGCCGCCAGCCAGTCAGGTGCTGCCAGAGCCGCCAGCCAGTCAGGAGCTGCCAGAGCCGCCAGCCAGTCAGGAGCTGCCAGAACCGCCAGCCAGTCAGGAGCTGCCAGAGCTACCCTACAGTCATGAGCTGCCCTCCAGTCATGAGCTGCCCTCCAGTCATGAGCTGCCCTCCAGTCATGAGCTGCCCTCCAGTCATGAGCTGCCCTCCAGTCATGAGCTGCCCTCCAGTCATGAGCTTCCCTCCAGTCATGAGCTGCCCTCCAGTCATGAGCTGCCACCCAGTCATGAGCTGCCACCCAGTCATGAGCTGCCACCCAGTCCGGAGCTGCCACCCAGTCCGGAGCTGCCACTCAGTCCGGAGCTGCCATTAGTACAGAGTTGTCCCTCTGTCCTAAGCTACCTCTCTGTCCGGAGCTACCTCTCTGTCCGGAGCTACCTCTCTGTCCGGAGCTACCTCTCTGTCCGGAGCTACCTCTCTGTCCTGAGCTACCTCTCTGTCCTGAGCTACCTCTCTGTCCTGAGCTGTCTCCTCTATGTAGGAGGGCCCTTAGTGAAGGTTCCTGGACCATGGTCCGGGGCGAGGGTCGCCACTCAAAGGACGCGAAGGAGAGGGACAAAGACAGTGGTGGTGTGGTGTCCTCGTCCACCGCCGGAGCCGCCACCGCGGACAGATGCCCACCCAGACCCTCCCCTTGAGTTGTAGGGGTGCGCCCGGAGTTCGCACCTTGAGGGGGGGGGGGGGGTTCTGTCACGCTCCTGACCTGTTTTTTGTTGTTTGGTATGTGTTTAATTGGTCAGGGCGTGAGTTTTGGGTGGGTAGTCTATGTTATGTGTTTTCTATGTTGGGTTAATGGGTTGCCTGGTATGGCTCTCAATTAGAGGCAGGTGTTTGGCGTTTCCTCTGATTGAGAGTCATATTAAGGTAGGTTGTTTCACACTGTTTGTTGTGGGTGGTTGTCTCCTGTGTCTGTGTATGTCGTTGTGCCACACGGGACTGTTTTCGGTTTGTTTGTATGTTCGTTCTTTTATGTAGTCAGTTTCCCTGTTCATGCGTTCTTCGTGTTTCATGTAAGTTCGTCGTCCAGGTCTGTCTACGTCGTTTATTGTTTTGTAGTTTGTTAAAGTGTTGTTGTGTTTTCCGTTTTGTAAATAAACCATTATGTCATCATACCTCGCTGCACATTGGTCTTCCGATCCCTCTCTCCTCTCCTCGTCCGAGGAGGAGGAAGAGCTAGAGCACCGTTACAGTGGGGGTACATGTATTTTTCATTAGGGGATTTTATTTATTTGTATAATTGTTTTATTATATGTTCAATGCAACTAATAGGCTGAATAAGCTGTTGGTTTATTCAGTGCCTGTGTGGTCCACTGGTTACAGCTGGTTACCCTGACACTCATATGCCAGAGTCGGCATGGGTTCGAATCTAACTCACTGCCATTCAATTTTTTTTGTGGAACTCGTACTAGTTACGCTCTGTGGGTTGTACTGAGTGCTCTTACTCAAGTAATTTCTAAAGGAAATAACTTAATTTTTACTCCATTACACTTTACCAAATAACTTCAGTTACATAGATTAATATTATTATATCGTCGCTATCAAATGAAAATCTCAATTTTTTATTTAATTCGTGGAAATTCAAAATTTCCATCACAGCTCTCAAAGTTGTTCGTCAAACCCTTGTATCTCCACCAAGGCTCTTGAAGTGAAGGGCAGGTCTTCAAAAATTTTAAAATTATTACAATGTCTCGAGTAACATTTACCTATTTATTAAATTGAGCACAATGACAGATATTAAGTTAACTTTGAATAAGACCGTAATTGAAACTCTACAGTCTACAGACTTTGTTTAATGTTAGTCTTCGTTGGTGATTACCTGTGCTGGAGGACACTAAAAGATGGTGCTGGCAGGCTTAAATAAAAATTAATGTCAAATCAATTGCACAAAGTTGTTGTTTTTGTTTGCTATCACAGTTTACCAGAAGTTGTAAACAATTACCAAACTAAATGTGTAACTAGTACTTAAGTAGTTTTCTGACCGTATACTTTTTACTCTTACTTGAGTAGTTTCTTAAGCGGACTACTTTTACTTGAGTTCATTCCAATCTAAGTAATATTACTTTTACTTCAGTACAGATTTTCAGTACTCTACCCACCTCTGCAAATTATATATATAGAATGTGTGCAAGCATCCACACTGGAAGAAAGCTTATCGTTCCACAGTAGGCCTACATCTGTCAATCATCTGATAGCCCAAATCAGTTCATCAACTCAGCCAGGGAAACACAAATGGTAGCCTACTATCAGTTTTCACACCTTTCATTATGTGACAATGGATAGGTTAACGGGTGGCCTACAAAATGTAGACTATGATAAATTAACAAAGGGCCTATTGCAACCATTGATGGCACTAGATTATCACCAGCTGATGTTTCATGAACTATTAATATGCTCTAAATTCACCCGCACAGCTGATCTCAATTTCAACTATTATAGGTCACCTCTTTACCGCTCCCTAAAAGCTGATGTCAGTGATACCTGTGGTGGTTCATTTCATTACTATTAAATGAGGAGAGACAAACTTATCACACAAGTCAGAGTTATACTTAAACTAAATCTTTAATAGTGAGAGCTTTGCAATAGCGATGGCTGGTCGACGAATCACCGTCTCTGATGATTCGTTGAGAGCAAAGTACAAAGGTCTTTTATAGCCAAGATACACCCCTTTCAACCAAGATGACGAACAACAGATATATAGAATGGTCACAAGGTTAAGATCTGTATGAAAGATACCTATAATACATAGCAGACATTATCTGCTGTGTCAAAAGTTTCCATTGTATAGACCAGTGTCTGGCCCTCCGACTCCAAACTGGAACCATCTCTCTCTGGTACAGTATAGAACAGAAACATTAACCCATGCTCTGGAATGCTCTTTTGGTTTTATCACCCAAAAGACATCGTAAATCTCCTGTCAGTGTTATCTCCCAGAGGCCCATCCCCAGTAGAACAGACACACAATAGTTACGAATACTCTATTCTGTTGACTAAAACAACCATTTGATGCAATACAAGTATTATAACATAATCTTGCAATTTTACCACCATAATCCTTAGTCAAAGATATGTATATAATGACAAGATGCTCATGTCTCTAACAATGGGAGTTGTTGTCCCAAAGGCAGGAAGGCAGGCGAGAAGTTTAGGTCTGCATATTAAGCCCATAGAAACACATTGGGCTTATTCGCCTCTTCCTCTCTTCCTTAGTCCTGCTTGCAACCAAAGTCTTTCAAGATATGTTCGTCCTCTGGTTGGTGTTGTCATTGGAACAACTTAGTAATTTTTTAACAGACTAAGGGCCATTTATCTATTTGACAAGCATTCCGTATAAAATAAATAAAGTATTTCTGCGTTTACCACAGCTAATCTACTATAGCAATTTACTGTCCATATTTGAAATGTGTAACTAAATCAAGTAAATCGGTAAGATTGAGTTATTTGTGCCAGAAGGTCATGGGTTGGAATCAAACCCACACCCAACACGATAAGGCTATATTTACACACTGAAGGCAGCGGCCCTAACCACTAAACCACACCAGGCCACAATTAAACTCAATTTGGACAGTTCATTCATAACCTTAGGATACACTTCACACTTGTATGTCGTAGCTTAGTGGAAACCAATATCTATCTTGTGATATTAAGATATATATAACGATGGTGGTTGATGTGTATGGCTGCATTCCAGATACATTTTTGCACAGTTGAATGTTGCAGTAATAGGACCTAAGCCTAGTGTTTGAGCGAGCGAGAATATTATTTTGAAAGCAGGCCTGATCCCAATGACTCGACTGCCCCAGCATGGAGAGAAAGATAACTGCTCATTTTCAAGGAATCACAAGGCTCAATAGAACTTCCTGATGCAGCAAGAAAATTCTCTGCAACAAGAATGATCAAGTTAAGATCCAACATCTGTATGTTGACAAACTGCACATTATTTAATTCATAGGACATTTGAACAGCATTTTATCATACAAACAAAATCATATTTTTTACACTTCATATGTTGACAATCTGCACATGAGGTTTGAACCCTTAAATGGGTTTTTTCTCAGTATATAGCCATGGCAGTATGGTCAATCAGGAATTCCATGCTTTATTTGTTTTACCTTATTAGACATAACTAACCCAGGAAAATACCAGTAACTGGGTTATTCACCATCACTTCACCATCCTCTTTATATAGTGCTTTCAGAAAAATGTCACACACCTCACCTTTTCCACATTTTGTTGTGTTACAGCCTGAATTTAAAATGTATTAAATTGAGATTTTGTGTCACTGGCCTACACACAATACCCCATGACGTCAAAGTGGAATTTTGTTTGTAGAAAATGTGTGAATTTAATAAAAAACTTAATGCTGAAATGTCTTCAGTCAATAAGTATTCAACCCCTTTGTTATGGCAAGCCTAAATATGTTCAGATGTACTTAACAAATCACAAGATTTGCATGGACTCATTCCGTGTTCAATAGTAGTGGTTAACATGATTTATGAATGACACCCCATCTCTGTACCCTATATGTCAGTTCCCTCAATCGAGTAGTGAATTTCAAGCACAGATTCAACCACAAAGACCAAGGAGGTTTTTCAATACCTCGCAAAGAAGGGTACCGATTGGTAGATTTGTAAAAATATAAAAAGCAGGTGCTGACTTTCCCTTTGGGCATGGTGAAATTATTAACAACACTTTGGATGGTATATTAATACACCCAGTCACTACAAAGATACAGGCATCCTTCCTAACTCAGTTGCCGGAGAGGAAGGAAACTGCTTAGGGATTTCACCATGAGGCCAATTTTAAAACACTTACAGAGTTTAATGGTTGTGATATGAGAACTCAGGATGGATCACCAAAATTGTAGCTACTCCACAATACTAACCTAAATGACAGAGTGAATAAAAATATTCCAAAACATATATCCTGTTTGCAACAAGGCACTTAAGTAATACTGCAAATAATGTGGCAAAGAAATACATTTTTTGTCCTAAAAACAAAGTGTTTGGGGCAAATCCAACACAACACATAATTTTCAAGCATGATGGTGGCAGCATCAAGGGTATGCTTGTCATTGGCAAGGGCTAAGGAGTTTTTGGGGATAAAAATAAATGGAATACAGCTATATGCACCGGCAAAGGTTCAGTCTGCTTTCCAACAGACACTGGGAGATTAATTCACCTTTCAGAAGGACAATAATCTAAAACACAAGGCCTAATCTCCACTGGAGTTGCTTACTAAGATGACATCGAATGTTCCTGAGTGGCCTAGTTGTAATTTTGACCTAAATCAGCTTGAAAATCTATGTCAAGACTTGGAAATGGCTGTCTAGCAATGATCAACAGTCAAATTGACAGAGTTTGAAGAATTTTAAAAACAGTAATGGGCAAATATTGTATAACCCAGATGTGCAAAACTCTTAAGAGACTTACCCTAAAATAGACACAGCTGTAATTGAGGCTAAAGGTGTGCCTACAAAGTATTCACTTTGTCATTACAGGGTATTATGTGTAGATGGGTGAGAAAACAATCTATTTAATCATTTTTAATTCAGGCTCTAACACAACTAAATGTGGAATAAGTCAAGGGGTATGAATACTTTCTGAAGGCACTGTATGCTGCACACTTCTGGGCCCATCTTTACAAGGTATCCATGACTGAGTGCTGATCTAGGATCACTTTTGCAATGGGGGACTATTTCAAACATCTCAAAGTAGGAATTATATTGGGTGCATTTTCTTAAGTGGAACAGTACATTTTGACAATTTTTTTTGTTGTTTACAGTTAGTCTAAAATCTGAATTTCTGACTGGATTTACAAATCTGAACGAAATAAAGACATCCTCTTTTTTAGTATACACTACATGACCAAAAGTATATGGACAGCTGCTCCTCAAATATCTAATTTCAAAATCATGGGCATTAATATGGAGTTGGTCCCTTTGCTGCTATAACAGCCTCCACTCTTCTGGGAAGGCGTTCCACTAGATGTTGGGAAATTGCTGCGGGGACTTGCTTCCATTCAGCCACAAGAGCATTAGTGAGTTTGGGTACTGATGTTGGGCGATTAGACCTGGCTCGCAGTTGGTGTTCCAATTCATCCCAAAGGTGTTTGAGTGGGTTGAGGTCAAGGCTCTGTGCAGGGCAGTCAAGTTCTTCCACACCAATCTCGACAAACCATTTCTGTATGGACCTCAAATTGTGTATGGGGGCATTGTCATGCTGAAACAGGAAAGGGCCTTCCCCAAACTGTTGCCACAAAGTTGGAAGCATAGAATCGTCTAGAATGTCATTGTATGGTGTAGCGTTAAGATTTCCCTTCACTGGAACTGGCCCGAACCATGAAAAACAGCCCCAAACCATTATTCCTCCTCAACCAAACTTTACAGTTGGCATTATGCATTGGTGCAGGTAGCGGTGTCCTGGCATCCGACAATCCCAGATGTATCTGTCTGACTGCCGGATGGTGATGTGTGATTCATCACTCCAGAGAACGCATTTCCACTGCTCCAGAGTCCAATGGTGGTGAGCTTTACACCACTTCAGCTGACGCTTGGCATTGCGCATGGTGATCTTAGTCATGTGTATGGCAGCTCGGCCAAGGAAGCCCATTTCATGAAGCACCCAACGAACAGTTATTATGCTGACGTCGCTTCCAGTGGCAGTTTCAAACTAGGTAGTGAGTGTTGCAACCTGAGGACAGATTATTTTTACGTGCTACGTGCTTCAGCACTCGGCGGTCCCTTTCTGTGAGCTTGTGTGGCCTACCACTTTGCAACTGAGCCGTTGTTGCTCCTAGACGTTTCCACTTCACAATAACAGCATTTACAGTTGACCAGGGAAGCTCTATCAGGGCAGTGATTTGGTCAAACTGACTTGTTGGAAAGCTGGCATCCTATGACAGTGCCACGTTGAAAGTTCTTCAGTAAGGCCATTCTACTGCCAATGTCTGTCTATGGAGATTGCATGACTGTGTGCTCAATTTTATACACCTGTCAGCAACAGGTGTGGCTGAAATAGTAAAATCCTCTAATTTGAAGGGGTGTCCACATACTTTTGTATATACAGTGCCTTCGGGGAAATATTCAGACCCCTTGACTTTTTCCACATTTTGTTACGTTACAGCCTTATTCTAAAATGGATTAAATAAAAACATTTCCTCAGCAATCTACTCACAATACCCAATGATGACAAAGTGAAAACAGGTTCTTAGAAATTTGTGTTAATAAAAAATAAAAACGTATTTACATAAGTATTCAGACCCTTTGCTATTAGACTCGAAATTGAGCTCAGGTGCATCCTGTTTCATTTGATCATCCTTGAGACGTTTCTACAACTTGATTAGAGTTGAAATTTAGCACCTGTGGTAAATTCAACCGATTGGACATGATTTGGAAAGGCACATACCTGTCTATATAAGATCCCACAGTTGGCAGTGCATGTCAGAGCAAAAACCAAGCCATTAAGTCGAAGGAAATCTCCGTAGAGCTGGTGTCGAGGCACCGATCTGGGGAAGGGTACCAAAAAATGTATGCAGCATTGAAGGTCTCCAATAACAGTGGCCTCCATCATTCTTTAATGGAAGAAGTTTGGAACCCCCAAGACTCTTCCTAGAGCTGGCCTCCAGGACAAACAGAGCAATCGGGGGAGAAGGGCCTTGGTCAGGGAGGTGACCAAGGCCAGATGGTAACTCTGACAAAGCTCTAAAGTTGCTCTGTGGAGATTGGTGAACCTTTCAGAAGAACAACCATCTCTGCAGCACTCCATCAATCAGGCCTTTATGGTAGAGTGGCCAGACCTGAGTAAAAGGCACATGACAGCCCACTTGGAGTTTGTCAAAAGGCACCTAAAGACTCTCAGACCATGAGAAACAAGATTCTCTGGTCTGATGAAACCAAGATTGAACTCTTTGGTCTGAATGCCAAGCGTTATGTCTGGAGGAAACCTGGCAGAATCCCTACAGTGAAGCATGGTGGTGGCAGCATCATGCTGTGGTTTTTGTTTTTCAGCGGCAGAGACTGGGAGACTAGTCAGGATGGCCTGTGGAATGTTGTTCTACTCCTCTTTAACAGCTTCGCGAAGTTGCTGGATGTTGGGGGGAAATGGAACACACTGTTGTACACAATCCAGAGCATTCCAAGCATGCTCAATGGGTGACATGTCTTGTGAGTTGCAGGCCATGGAAGAACTGGGACATTTTCAGCTTCCAGGAATTGTGTACAGATCCTTGCGACATGGGGCCATGCATTATCAGGCTGAAACATGAGGTGATGTTGGTGAATGAATGGCAAGACATTGGGATCAGAATCTCATCATGGTATCTCTGTGTATTCAAATTGTCATCGATAAAATGCAATTATGTTTGTTGTCCGTAGCTTTTTCCTGCCAATACCATAACTCCACCACCACCATTGAGCACTCTGTTCACAACTTGACATCAGCAAACTGCTCGCCCACACGACGCCATACACATGCTCAGCGGACATTCCTGCAGTTAGCACGCCAATTGCACGCTCCCTCAAAACTTGATACATCTGTTGCATTGTGTTGTGTGACAAAACTGCACATTAAGCCTTTTATTGTCTTCAGCACAAGCTGCACCTACAGTGGGCTCCAAAATTACTGGCACCCCTGACTGGCAATGCACAAACAATACTTAAACAAATATAAACAATATAATTATAGAGACAAACTCAAAATACCACAACTCCCGGGGAGTTGTGGATGCAAAGAGTCAAACGCAGGAGACAGAGAGTTCAGAGTAGCGTTCCAAATTTAATTCCCCCCACACGGGTGAACACACGACGCTCCTCTAAACCAAATGCTTGACCACAAGCAAAGTGAGACACACGAAAATAAACATCAACCAACGAACACGTATCCTGACACACAGACTGTACACACAACAATCCCGCACACCCAGCAGGCCGGGCTGCTGGGTAATAAAGCCCCACAAATCACCCTAACCACAAACAGGTGTCAACAAAAAGGGAGGGGGAGGAAAAGTCAGTAGCAGCTAGTAGGCCAGTGACGACGACCGCCGAGCACCACCCGAACAGGAAGGGGAGCCACCTTCGGTGGGAATCGTTACAATACCAACATGTGAAAAATACTATTAATGTTTCAATGGAACCCAACAAAATAATTTATTGATTTAATTAAAAATCTATGTCTTCCAAATCAAGGTTTCACAATTAATGGCAGCCTTAAAAAAAATTGTAAATAACATCTGTCAAAATTAAACCAGGAATTAAGTTCCACTTATTTAAGTTTATCTGTGGTGTGTTAAAACTTCTTGCCACTAGGGGGGTGTCATTTCGACATAGTACAAATTCGTTTCCAAATTAAACTGCCTCGTACTCAATTCTTGCTCGTACAATATGCATATTATTATTACTATTAGATAGAAAACACTCTCTAGTTTCTAAAACCGTTTGAATTATGTCTGTAAGTGAAACAGAACTAGACTTAGAGCAATTCTCCTATGAGGATTTGAAAATGCTGAAATCTGCTTGCTGTTCCCAGACCTGTGGATAACTCTGACTGTCTTCTATTGGTTGAGATGCACTGCATACGCCTTCCCCTGGTTGTTAGCGAATAGGGAGTCTTGAAATGGCGTCTCTACGTAGTTCCCAAAGTTTATAAATTGACTGGGAACGAGGTGGATCATTCTTTCCACCTTCGCTCGGGCGCATTGAGGACCTGGGGACGTTCTTTTGGAACCATCGGTTATAGATCTGTGTTGTGTTTTATTCGATATAGGTGTTGAAGACATCGTAATGTTGTTATTTTGAACCAAATTATATCAGTTTATATCAGTATATTGCGATTTTCGGGTATTTATTTCCTTGGCGCTGTAGGAATGTGGGTATCTCTCTCTTTCGTACTAATGTTTACTGCTAATTGCAACTCCGAAGAGGACGTTCTCCAACCTATCAACGATTCTTTTTGACAAGGACACCTTTCCCAAGATTCTGATGAGAGTTCATCGAAAAGTAAGAACTATTTATGCTGATAATTCATTGTTCTGTTGAAAAATGTCAAATGCATGAAACGCCATTGCTTATAGCTATTTTTGCCTTGAATCAATGCTGTTGTAATGTTCGCTATTGTGCTAAGCTAATATAACGCTATATTGTGTTTTCGCTGTAAAACACTTAGAAAATCTGAAATATTGTCTTGATTCACAAGATCTGTGTCTTTCATCTGCTGCACGCTGTGTATTTTTAAGAAATGTTTTATGATGAGTAATTAGCTAATACACGATGGTCTCTGTAGTTATTCTTGTCATTTTAGTGAGAGTTGTGATGGGGGCTGCAATGGTAAACTATGATTTATACCTGAAATATGCACATTTTTCTAACAAAACCTATGCTATACAATAAATATGTTCTCAGACTGTCATCTGATGAGGTTGTTTCTTGGTTAGTGGCTATTTATATCTTTATTTGGTCGAATTTGTGATAGCTACTGATGCAGTAAGAAAATGGTGGAGTATGGAAGTGGTGTCTTTTGCTAACGTGGTTAGCTAATAGATTTACATATTTTGTCTTCCCTGTAAAACATTTTAAAAATCAGAAATGATGGCTTTATTCACAAGATGTGTATCTTTCATTTGGTGTCTTGGACTTGTGATTTCATTAACATTTTATTATATGATATCCCTGTGGCTTTAGGCTAGGCTATGCTAGTCAGCTTTTGTGATGGGGGGGCTCCCGGATCCGGGTTTGGTAGGCGTTAGAGGCTAAGGAACTATCTTGAGCCATTATATCACTTCCTTTTTCACTAGGGTATAAAAATGAGGTAACACTCATGCAATATCCTTTTGTTATCCAACACCATGAAGAAAACAAAAGAACTGGCAGTTCAAAAGATACAGATGGTCGTAGACCTTCATAAATCTGGTAATGGCTACAAGAAGATCAACAAATGATTGAATATACCACTGAGCACTGTCAGGGCAATTATAAAAAAATTCAAAAGATATGGAACAGTTGAAAATCTAACAGGTAGAGGACGCAAATGCATTTTGCCCCCCAGCATAGGGAGAAGGATCATGAAAGAATCAACAAAACCCCCAGAATCACTGTGAAAGATGTGCAGGCCTTGGTGGTGTCTTGGGGTCACCATGTTTAAAAAAGCACCATCAGATGCCACCTCCACAACCACAGGCTCTTTGGAAGGGTTGCCAGAAGAAAGCCCTTAATGACCCCAAGACACAGACGCGAGCGCTTGGAGTTTGCCAAACATCATTTAAATTAGGATTGGAAGAAGGTTGCTGGATCAATTCCCCTGGCTGACAAGGTAAAAATCTGTCGTTCTGCCCCTGAACCCACTGTTCACCGGTAGGCCGTCACTGTAAATAAGAATTTGTTCTTATCATTGTACATAATAAATCGATCTTATCTGACTTGCCTAGTAAAATGTTATCACAACTGAGCATATTTTGTGTTTTGGGAACCTATCTCTTGTAATGTACCTACACTGTTCATACAACCTAACTACATGTTCTGGGAACATTTAAAGGCTGTTCTGTCAACATTCTTGCAACATCAAAGGAATGTTTTGTGCACCCTGATACAAATATTTTCTGAACGTCAGCACAACTGGACAGTTTTTGTGTTTTGGAAATATACCTCTTGTCACGTCCCCGCAATGTTACCACAACCTAATGAAACATAATGGTAATACTATGGATCATTTTGCTATTTGATTTTGAATTTTAGGACCCATTTAGGTATCTATTCTTTTGTTGTTGTTATTATTTGATAAAATATTGAATTTTGAACCATCTAAATATTGAACCATCTAAAAACAGTTCCATATGTTAGCTTAGATGACTTAGACTTTTAGAGGTTAATTGGGTTATAGAAACGCTCTTCCAACATCATGCGAATGTTTTATACGGTAGCGACCCGCACAGACAGCTGTGTGTTATGTGGTAGGCTATTAGTGGGTTGTGTTGTACTTACCAGTGTTCGCGGGGTCTGACATGCCAATCAACCTGCTATCTGCCAATCACGGGAATGCCTGGAATGTTCTGGCGGTTGGCGGAGTGGCGTGGAGGGGGTTGGGCAGGGGGATGGAGCATTGGAAGTTAAGACCAGGTTTAGCCATTGTTCTCTCTCTTACATCTGGCCTTCACAAGAGAAGGTCACGGTTGGTTTGTGGGGTATCTTTCATTTATTTGGCGTGGGCTACGGCCAAACAGTAGCCTGTGTAAAGTTGGGTTAATAAACCGTCAATTTGTAAACTCAAGCCTCAGTCTGGACAATTGTTCCTTTATGATCTAGTCAGGTCATTACAATACAAATATTCTATAATCATCACCACAAATGAACAGTTTTTGTGTTATGATAACATTTGGTGCAGGAACTTTCACAGAACCAGTTTTGGTTTTCTGGTAAAACATTACTGGTACAATGTGTTATTACGTAAACAGGAAACCTAATGAGAACTTTTGAAGAATTTTCTGTGGTGGTTGTTGGACAAAAAAATACTAGAACTTAATGGGAATCTTAGCTGGGAATCTTAGCTAATGTTATAGGAATGTTCCCAGTTTGCTGGGATGCAGTAATCACCAGAACATTAAGACCACTTACCTTATTGATGGGGTGATTTTCCTCTCCCAGGAACGTGGGTAAAGATAAGCAGCAGTCACCAGAGCCCCAGGTCTCATGACAAACACAGAAGTAGACATTCACATGATATCCAC
The DNA here is from genome assembly GCF_029448725.1 of Salvelinus fontinalis. NCBI lineage: Eukaryota > Metazoa > Chordata > Actinopteri > Salmoniformes > Salmonidae > Salvelinus > Salvelinus fontinalis. Next base: position 36,242,893 of record NC_074665.1, read on the forward strand.
TCAGACCTCATTATCTACTTAGCTGTTCTCATACACAGCCCAGAGCACAGAACATGACTGTTGTCTGGTTTGTTTTGGTGATCGTTATCAGTTTGTTTTGGTCATGGAAGACCTATATAAGGGATAATCAACGAGGAGCTATGCATTCTATGGAAAATCAGGAATGTGCGAAATGTGTTCCGCAACGCGCTAGTGGAGTGAAATGGAATTTACCTTCCACAGAGCTGCTTATTTTCCAGAGAATGCAGAGCCCATAGTTGATTATCCTTTTTACACCATGGCTATAATTTAACACATTTCCCGCAAGAAATGTGTTCATTTGCAGGTAGAAATGTGTTCAACATCCACTGAAGTAGCTAGCAAGTTTACTAGATACAGTAGCTACAGTAGTTGCCTTGGTAACCAAACAAACAGGCTTGCTAGTTTAGCTAACCTAACCATCAGTCCTAGCTTGCTATTATGAAAATCGAATTCAACAATGTTAACAATTCAACTTTTGCTTTCAAAAATAGCTCAAACATTGAACATGTAAGATTGAAATAGCCATTGAATTCTACCGTGCTGATATACTGGCCGTTAGAGGAAAATAATGCACGCTCTAGAATGCCCTTCAAGCCAATCAGAAATTAGTATTTAATAGTGCCACTGTATTTTATTTTTTATTTAAACTTTATTTAACTAGGCAAGCCAGTTAAGATCAAAGTCTTATTTACAATGATGGCCTACCCCGGCTAAACCTTAACCCGGACGACCCTGGGCCAATTGTGCACAGCCCTATGGGACTCCCAATCACAGCCGGTTGTGATACAGCCTGGAATATAATCAATATAATAATAATACTGTGCTAGTGTTTTATTTAATGCTATGGTTTTGGTGATGATGAGCAGTTTGCTTTGGTGATGATTATCAGTTTGTTTTGATGGGTGATGGGTGATTTGTTTTGGTGATGGTGGAGGCATTCAGGCAATGTGTCTGGTGTGTATTTTTATGGTTAAATACTTGAATTACTCAACGTATGATTCATTGACCCTGTAACCCCTTCTCTCTCTCTCTCCCTCTCTCTCTCTCTCTCTCTCTCTCTCTCTCTCTCTCTCTCTCTCTCTCTCTCTCTCTCTCTCTCTCTCTCTCTCTCTCTCTCTCTCTCTATATATATATATATATATATATATATATATATATATATATATATATATATATATATATATATATATGTATATATATTCTATTTCTCCACTCTCTCCTCAGCTAAGAACTGTGTGCGTATCTGTATTCAGAACCTGCAGCGTATCAGTGATCGTGCCCCAGCTCCAGTCCTAGCTGAGGTGGCTGTCACAGTGTTTAGCTTCATCAGAGACTCCTACCAGCTCAACCCTGCTCTGTTCACCGAGCTTGAAAATAACGATGGATACACTGTCTTACAGGCCATCATGACCCGGTGAGTTAGAGAGAAGGAGATGGGGGGAGGGAATTGAGGGAGAAAGAGAGGGTGAGGAAGGATGATGGTGAGGGAGAGAAAGGGAGTGGTTGAAGGTGGGAGGGAGAGGGACAGAGTGAAAACATCTGTCTTTATTGAAAGCGTCAGTAGTGGAACTTATCCAGATTTCTTGGAAATATGGCTCCCAGGAATACAGGTGTGTGCAACAGACATAATGTAATATGATTTATTTTTGGGTTAAAGCCAATTCTGCCCACAACACAATGCTATTTATGTCTCTGCAGTTTGTCTGCTTACAGATATACGGCAACAAATAATATTTTATCTTTCACTTTACATCTAGAACCTTTACTGTGTCTCTTTCACACTCTCTCCATACCATTAATTCCTAATTTTTCCCAATGGCAGGTGTGAGGAGGGTGTGCCTGCGGAGGAGTTTGGTCCAGTAGAGGACCTGTTATCTCTGCTAGCGTCTTTGTGTCTGTTTGGGAGGTCAGAGCTGAAGGTGGCTCTCTGTGTCACCAACCCTCAGCCACCTGGCTTCAAGTTTGACCCCTCACTCACCACAGGTAAGAAAACACTTCCTATTACACTTTTCAAGAACAAATGTAGGTGTGTTACTGGAAAACCTTGTGTGCCTCCCACCTCCAAACACTCCTCTACCCCTTCCCACACTCTTCCCTTGTACTCCCCAAACAGTCTCCTTCTCCCCTCCCTTGCTCCACCTCTCAGGTTAACAGGAGCCATGAGGTGATTATGTCTAAGATGATGAAGTGGAGTCTGCAGTCCTAACTCTGTTAACAGACACACTGCATTCATAAAACACCACCACACAGAGGCTACCCATCTATCACACACACACACACACACACACACACACACACACACACACACACACACACACACACACACACACACAGAGCCCATCTATCACCTACAAGAGCACCTCTCTCACCAGCGTTGAGACAAGGGTGTTTTAGGATGATCTTATTTGTCTGTGATGTGATTTTCATTACAGGTGAAAAAGAATCTTATTACAAACTATGTATTTATATATTTATTTACCACAAACATATCCATGTCCCCACTCCTAAATCTAAGACCATCTCGGAATATTCTGGACAATGCTGTGCTTCCAAACTTTATCAGTCCGAATAATGATGTTTTCCCAATGTTTTTATGCAACTTAACATATTCGTTATCTATCAAACTCGATTCCCTTGGTTATTTTCTCCTGTTTAGGTTATTTGTGAGTTAATTGTTCAACCATCATTTCTCTATGGAATTGAGCAAAATATGATAAACGATTCCTAAACTAAAACATAACTTTGCTTAAATTGACCTTTGAGTATGCCATGGGAATGTATTTGTTATGCTGATGAAGGGGGACCCAAAAGCGACGTAATAGAAACAGAGTCTTTATTCCAGTCTTAGACAAAAACGATACTCCTGATATATCTAAGGTAAAAACAAAACAGGAAAACTGAAATCCTCTCGTCAGTAGAGATGAACGACTGGAGACGCGACCACTAGACACCTGCTCACATGCAGCATCTGATGAAGGCAAAAACACGACAGGGCGGAACAAGGACACAGAACAGCAAACATCAAACAAGAATCCGACAAGGACTGAAGCGGAAAACAGAGGAAGAAATAGGAACTCTAATGAGGGCAAAAATAGGGGACAGGTGTGAAAGAGTAAATGAGGTCGTTAGGAGAATGAGAAACAGCTGGGAGCAGGAACGGAACGATAGAGAGAGAGCGGGAGAGGGAGAAAGGGAGGAGGAGAGAGAAGGATAGAAAGAGGGAAAGAACCTAATAAGACCAGCAGAGGGAAGCACAGGGACAAGACATGATGATCAAAAACATGACAGTACCCCCCCACTCACCGAGCGCCTCCTGGCGCACTCGAGGAGGAACCCTGGCGGCAACGAAGGAAATCATCAATCAACGAACGGTCCAGCACATCCCGAGATGGAACCCAACTCCTCTCCTCAGGACCGTAACCCTCCCAATCCACTAAATACTGGTGACCACGTCCCCGAGAACGCATGTCCATGATCTTCTGTACCTTGTAAATAGGTGCGCCCTCGACAAGGACGGGAGGGGGGGAGGGAAGACGAACGGGAGCGCGAAGAAAAGGCTTGACACAAGAGACATGGAAGACAGGGTGGACGCGACGAAGATGTCGCGGAAGAAGCAGTCGCACAGCGACAGGATTGACGACCTGAGAGACACGGAACGGACCAATGAACCGCGGAGTCAACTTGCGAGAAGTTGTCGTAAGGGGAAGGTTACGAGTGGAAAGCCACACTCTCTGACCGCGACAATACCTAGGACTCTTAATCCTACGTTTATTGGCGGCTCTCACAGTCTGCGCCCTGTAACGGCAAAGTGCAGACCTGACCCTCCTCCAAGTGCGCTCACAACGTTGGACAAAAGCCTGAGCGGAGGGAACGCTGGACTCGGCGAGCTGGGACGAGAACAGAGGAGGCTGGTAACCAAGACTACTCTGAAACGGAGATAGCCCGGTAGCAGACGAAGGAAGCGAGTTGTGAGCGTACTCAGCCCAGGGGAGCTGTTCTGCCCAAGACGCAGGGTTTCGAAACGAAAGGCTGCGTAAAATGCGACCAATCGACTGATTGGCCCTTTCTGCTTGACCGTTAGACTGGGGATGAAATCCGGAAGAGAGACTGACGGAAGCACCAATCAAACGACAGAACTCCCTCCAAAACTGTGACGTGAATTGCGGACCTCTGTCTGAAACGGCGTCTAACGGGAGGCCATGAATTCTGAACACATTCTCAATGATGATTTGTGCCGTCTCCTTAGCGGAAGGAAGCTTAGCGAGGGGAATGAAATGTGCCGCCTTAGAGAACCTATCGATAACCGTAAGAATCACAGTCTTCCCCGCAGACGAAGGCAGACCGGTAATAAAGTCTAAGGCGATGTGAGACCATGGTCGAGAAGGAATGGGAAGCGGTCTGAGACGACCGGCAGGAGGAGAGTTACCTGACTTAGTCTGCGCGCAGTCCGAACAAGCAGCCACGAAACGGCGCGTGTCCCGCTCCTGAGTAGGCCACCAAAACCGCTGGCGAATAGAAGCAAGCGTACCCCGAACGCCGGGGTGGCCAGCTAACTTGGCAGAATGAGCCCACTGAAGAACAGCCAGACGAGTAGAGACAGGAACAAACAGAAGGTTACTAGGACAAGCGCGCGGCGACGCAGTGTGAGTGAGTGCTTGCTTTACCTGTCTCTCAATTCCCCAGACAGTCAACCCGACAACACGCCCTTCAGGAAGAATCCCCTCGGGGTCGGTAGAAACCACAGAAGAACTAAAGAGACGGGATAAGGCATCAGGCTTGGTGTTCTTATTTCCCGGGCGATAGGAAATCACGAACTCGAAACGAGCGAAAAACAACGCCCAACGAGCTTGACGTGCATTAAGTCGTTTGGCAGAACGGATGTACTCAAGGTTCTTATGGTCAGTCCAAACGACAAAAGGAACGGTCGCCCCCTCCAACCACTGTCGCCATTCGCCTATGGCTAAGCGGATAGCGAGCAGTTCGCGGTTACCCACATCATAGTTGCGTTCCGATGGCGACAGGCGATGAGAAAAGTAAGCGCAAGGATGAACCTTATCGTCAGACTGGAAGCGCTGGGACAGAATGGCTCCCACGCCCACCTCTGAAGCGTCAACCTCGACAATGAATTGTTTAGTGACGTCAGGAGTAACAAGGATAGGGGCGGATGTAAAACGCTTCTTGAGGAGATCAAAAGCTCCCTGGGCGGAACCGGACCACTTAAAGCAAGTCTTGACAGAAGTCAGAGCTGTGAGAGGGGCAGCCACTTGACCGAAATTACGAATGAAACGCCGATAGAAATTAGCGAAACCGAGAAAGCGCTGCAACTCGACACGTGACTTAGGAACAGGCCAATCGCTGACAGCCTGGACCTTAGCGGGATCCATCTGAATGCCTTCAGCGGAAATAACAGAACCGAGAAAAGTGACAGAGGAGACATGAAAGGCGCACTTCTCAGCCTTCACGTAGAGACAATTCTCTAAAAGGCGCTGGAGTACACGTCGAACGTGCTGAACATGAATCTCGAGTGACGGTGAAAAAATCAGGATATCGTCAAGGTAAACGAAAACAAAGATGTTCAGCATGTCTCTCAGTACATCATTAACTAATGCCTGAAAGACAGCTGGAGCATTAGAGAGACCGAACGGCAGAACCCGGTATTCAAAATGCCCTAACGGAGTGTTAAACGCCGTTTTCCACTCGTCCCCCTCTCTGATGCGTACGAGATGGTAAGCGTTACGAAGGTCCAACTTAGTAAAGAACCTGGCTCCCTGCAGCATCTCGAAGGCTGACGACATAAGGGGAAGCGGATAACGATTCTTAACCGTTACGTCATTCAGCCCTCGATAATCCACGCAGGGGCGCAGAGTACCGTCCTTCTTCTTAACAAAGAAAAACCCCGCTCCGGCGGGAGAGGAAGAAGGCACCACAGTACCGGCGTCGAGAGAAACAGACAGATAATCCTCGAGAGCCTTACGTTCGGGAGCCGACAGAGAGAATAGTCTACCCCGAGGAGGAGTGGTCCCCGGAAGGAGATCAATACAACAATCATACGACCGGTGAGGAGGAAGAGAGCTGGCTCTGGACCGACTGAAGACCGTGCGTAGATCATGATATTCCTCCGGCACTCCTGTCAAATCACCAGGTTCCTCCTGAGTAGAGGGGACAGAAGAAACAGGAGGTATAGCAGACATTAAACACTTCACATGACAAGAAACATTCCAGGATAGGATAGAATTACTAGACCAATTAATAGAAGGATTATGACATACTAGCCAGGGATGACCCAAAACAACAGGTGTAAAAGGTGAACGAAAAATCAAAAAGGAAATGGTCTCACTGTGGTTACCAGATACTGTGAGGGTTAAAGGTAGTGTCTCACATCTGATACTGGGGAGAGAACTACCATCTAAGGCGAACATGGGCGTGGGCCTCCCTAACTGTCTGAGAGGAATCTCATGTTTCCGAGCCCATGCTTCGTCCATAAAACAACCCTCAGCCCCAGAGTCTATCAAGGCACTGCAGGAAGCAGCCGAACCGGTCCAGCGTAGATGGACCGACAAGGTAGTACAGGATCTTGATGGAGAGACCTGAGTAGTAGCGCTCACCAGTAGCCCTCCGCTTACTGATGAGCTCTGGCTTTTACTGGACATGATATGACAAAATGTCCAGCAGAACCGCAATAGAGACAAAGGCGGTTGGTGATTCTCCGTTCCCTCTCCTTAGTCGAGATGCGAATACCTCCCAGCTGCATGGGCTCAGTCTCTGAGCTGATGGGAGAAGATGGTTGAGATGCGGAGAGGGGAAACACCGTTAACGCGAGCTCTCTTCCACGAGCTCGGTGACGAAGATCTACCCGTCGTTCTATACGGATGGCGAGTGCAATCAAAGAGTCCACGCTGGAAGGAACCTCCCGGGAGAGAATCTCATCCTTAACCTCAGCGTGAAGTCCCTCCAGAAAACGAGCGAGCAACGCCGGCTCGTTCCAGTCACTGGATGCAGCAAGAGTGCGAAACTCTATAGAGTAATCCGTTATGGATCGATCACCTTGACATAGGGAAGCCAGGACCCTGGAAGCCTCCTTCCCAAAAACAGAACGATCAAAAACGCGTATCATCTCCTCCTTAAAGTTCTGATAAACGTTAGAACACTCAGCCCTTGCCTCCCAGATAGCTGTGCCCCACTCCCGAGCCCGACCAATCAGGAGCGATATGACGTAAGCGATCCGAGCTCTCTCTCCTGAGTATGTTGGGCTGGAGAGAGAACACAATATCACACTGGGTGAGAAAGGAGCGACACTCAGTGGGCTGCCCAGAGTAACAAGGTGGGTTATTAACCCTAGGTTCCGGAGACTTGGAAGACCAGGAAGTAGCTGGTGGCACGAGACGAAGACTCTGAAACTGTCCTGAGAGATCGGAGACATGAGCGGCCAGGGTCTCAACGGCATGACGAGCAGCAGACAATTCCTGCTCGTGTCTACCGAGCATTTCTCCCTGGATCTCGATGGCAGTCTTGCGAGAATCCGTAGTCGCTGGGTCCATTCTTGGTCGGATTCTTCTGTTATGCTGATGAAGGAGGACCCAAAAGCGACGTAATAGAAACAGAGTCTTTATTCCAGTCTTAGACAAAAACGATACTCCTGATATATCTAAGGTAAAAACAAAACAGGAAAACTGAAATCCTCTCGTCAGTAGAGATGAACGACTGGAGACGCGACCACTAGACACCTGCTCACATGCAGCATCTGATGAAGGCAAAAACACGACAGGGCGGAACAAGGACACAGAACAGCAAACATCAAACAAGAATCCGACAAGGACTGAAGCGGAAAACAGAGGAAGAAATAGGAACTCTAATGAGGGCAAAAATAGGGGACAGGTGTGAAAGAGTAAATGAGGTCGTTAGGAGAATGAGAAACAGCTGGGAGCAGGAACGGAACGATAGAGAGAGAGCGGGAGAGGGAGAAAGGGAGGAGGAGAGAGAAGGATAGAAAGAGGGAAAGAACCTAATAAGACCAGCAGAGGGAAGCACAGGGACAAGACATGATGATCAAAAACATGACAGTATTTCCGGTCCACTTCTCAGTCAACATCAAACACAAAACAAACATATTTTTCCAGGTAGGGATAGTGGTCATAAACACTATAACTAACCAGCCCAGCCAGTGTTTTTCTATGTGAAACAAATCTTCATTGACTAAACCTTTTTTTGGGGTGTATGTCTCTCTTCTTCTAGCTAGGGGAAACACTGCTCCTAGTTTATTACACTTTTACATATCTGTCTCTATCTGAGCCTAGTTAACCTTCTGCTTCAGGCTTTGTATCCTTGTGTCATAAGATGCAGTGCAGAGGGTCTGCACAAAAATATTTTCCTATTATGTGTTCTCAGTTCTGAGCAAATAACAGGAAAGAGATGATGAGAGGATTAAGGCACTTAGTACTTTTGAGATTCCCACAATAATGTATCCTTTTTTCACAAATGTTTAACCCCTGACCTTCCAGGTCCTGCGGTAAGGAACCTATCAGCATTCCGTTTGCTACAGGGTTCCTTCCAGCGGTCAGAGGACTGTGTATTCTGCAGCCAGATCCTAAGCACCATCAGGACTGTGTGGTCATGGAACAGGGCCAACTTCTTCCTGTTAGAGTGGACTGTTCAATCACTGGCTCAGCTAGCTCAGTGTGTGTCGAAGAAACCGCCTCCGGTACACAGACTGTTCTTCTCTATGTTAGAGATGGTAGGTTGAGTGACACATGCACGTGTGGGCAAGCAGGCACATACACACACATGCGCGCACAAGCACACACACTTGCATGCGCGCAAGGTAACTACACTTGTTACGTACATACACACAAAATCCGTATCAGAATCTATCAATGTCCTGTCATTCAAGAAAGCTATCCCCTTAACAAGCTCTACATTTATAGTTCTCCATCCATGACTCCATATGTCCATTATGTTTAATTAATTCAGCAATTGATAATTTGGTAAAATACTTATCTGTTGATTCACCACTATTGACTGAACTATCCTGTTAATGTGTCTGTCCAGGTGGCATTCCATCTTAACTACATCCCCCACGAGGCTGTGCGTGCGGTGCAGGCGGTGCTGAAGCAGGGCTGGGCAGGGGCCGTGGCCGGAGGGGCAGAGTTTGGAGTGGCTGCCCTCGGCTGCTTCCACAGGTTTAAATTAAGGAATAAACGTTATTGATCCCCAGAGGTTAAATTGGATTCGTCCCCAGTATAAGACACATTGATTATTTTATAAATGACTCTATGACTGGGATGATACAATATGCACTCAGTGGACAGTTTATTAGGTACACTTCCCCACACCATTACGCCACCAGCCTGTACTGTTGACACCAGGCAGGATGTGGCCATGGACTCATGCTGTTTACGCCAAATCCCGACTCTGCCATCAGCATGAAGCAGCAGGAACCGGAATTCGTCGGACCTGGCAATGTTTTTACATGCCTCAATTGTCCAGTGTTGGTGATCGCGTGCCCACTGGAGTGTCTTAATCTGCTGTCATAGCCCATCCGTGACAAGGACCGACAAGTTGTGCGTTCCGAGATGCTGTTCTGCACACCACTGTTGTACTGTGCTGTTATTTGCCTGTTCATGTCCCGCCTGAGAGCTTGCACGAGTCTTGCCATTCTCCTTTGACCTCTCTCATCAATGATCTGTTTTCACCCACAGGAATACAGCTGACTTTGAGCTCAAAGTCGCTTAGGTCACTCGTTTTGCTAATTTTAATGTTCAATCGAAACAGTAACTGAATGCCTTGATGCCTGTCTGCCTACTTTATATAACCACAGCCACGTGACCTACTGTCTGTATGAGTAAACCATTTTAGTGAATGGGGTGGTGTACCTAAAAAACTGTCCACTGAGTGTATATTTCTAGTACTTTTTACAGTATACAGTGCATTCAGAAATTATTCAGACCCCTTGACTTTTTCCACATTTTGTTACTTTAAAGCCTTATTTTAAATGTATTAAATTGTTGTTGTTTTTCTCATCAATCTACACACAATACCCCATAATGACAAAAGTTCAACCTTGGATTCATCAGACTAGAGAACCTTGTTTCTCATGTTCATAGTCCTTTAGGTGCCTTTTAGTAACTCCAAGCGAGCTGTCATGTGTCTTTTTCTGATGAGTTGGTTCTGTCTGAACCCAATTTGTAAGTCGCTCTGGATAAGAGCGTCTGCTAAATGACTTAAATGTAAATGTAATGAACACTCTACCATAAAGGCCTGATTGGTGGAGTCCTTCTGGAAGGTTCTCCCATCTCCACAGAGGAACTCTGGAGCTCTGTCAGAGTGACCATTGGGCGCCCCGAGTGGCACAGTGGTCTAAGGCATTGTCCCGCAGTGCTAGCTGGGCCACTAGAGATCATGGTTCGAGTCCAGGCACAATTGGACCAGCGTCATCCGGGTTAGGGGAGGGTTTGTCCGGCAGGGATGTTCTTGTCCCATCGCGCTCTAGCAACTCCTGTGGCAGGCCGGGCGCAATGCACGCTGACACAGGCACCAGGTGTATGGTGTTTCCTTCGACACATTGGTGCGGCTGGCTTCCAGGTTAAGCGGGCATTGTGTCAAGAAGTAGTGCGGCTTGGTTGGATTGTGTTTCGGAGGACGCTCGGCTCTCGACCTTCGCCTCTCCCAAGTCCGTACAGGAGTTGCAACAATGGGACAAGACTGTAACTACCAATTGGACAACATGAAATTGGGGAGAAAAAAAAATGTATATTAAAAAAGTGACCATCGGGTTCTTGGTCACCTCCTTGAAGAATGCCCTTCTCCCCCGATTGCTCAGTTTAGCCAGGCGGCCAGCTCTATGAAGAGTCTTAGTGATTTCAAACTTCTTCCATTTAAGAATGATGGAGTTCTTGGGGACCTTCAATGCCACAGATATTTTTTGGTAGCCTGTGCCTCGACACACACAATCCTGTCTCGTCGTTCTACAGAGAATTCCTTCAATCTCATGGCTTGTTTTTTTGCTCTGACATGCACTGTCAACTGTGGGACCTTATATAGACTGGTGTGGGCCTTTCCAAATCATGTCCAATCAATTGAATTTACCACAGGTGGACTCCAATGAAGTTGTAGAAACATCTCAAGGATGAGAAATGGAAACAGGATGCATCTGAGCTCAATTTCGAGTCTCATAGCAAGGTTCTGAATACATATGTAAATAAGGTATTTCTGTTTTTAATTTTTAATACATTGACAAAAAATGAGAACCTGTTTTCCCTTCGTCATTATGGGGTATTGTTTGTAGATTGATGAGGAAAAAAAATTATTGAATACATTTTAGAATAAGTAACGTCGACGCAGGGAGTCAGGAAGCATGTGCAGTTATTGAGTGTAATATGAACCAACATAGAACGATACAACACAAGAGAAACGTCTGACAAGGAAACATAACCAAAACTGGCTGATAACTAATAACAAAAGAGTGCTATATAAAGGGCATCAGCGAGTAATTAAGTCCAGGTGTGACTGATGATGAGATGCAGGTGTGCGTAAAGATGGGTTGCCAGGACCGGTGCTTAGTAGTAGACCGGCGACGTCGAGCGCCAGAGAGGGGGAGCGAGAGTGACCTGACAGTACCCCCAACCCCTCCGCAGAACGACACCGTCCTGATGTTGGGATCTAGGATGTCGTCCACCAGAACCCACCACCGCTCCTCTGGACCGTACCTCTCCCAGTCCATCAGGTACTCCCACAATGTTGGGAGTCCAGAAGTGATCTGACGGTATAGGCAGGTTTCTCTTCGATGTCCAAGGGAGGCGGAGGGGTGTTGTGGGGGACCGCATCAGCCAGGGGTCAGGGACCCCTGGTCTGAGGAGGGAAACATGAAAAGATGGTGAGATCCGATAGTTATTGGGGATTTGTAATCTGTAAGTTACCGCATTGACCCTCCGGAGGACCTTGAACAGCCCCACAAAGCAGGGACTCAGCTTCTTAGGGGATAGGCAGAGCGAGATGCTCCTGGTGGAGAGCCAGACACGATCACCAGGATGGAACACGGGAGCCTCACTGACGGCGGATGGCGCACTAAAGTCTCACGAGGGCATCGTTTCATACCTCTTCTGCCCACCTGAACCACTCGTCCACCGCAGGAGCTTCGGTCTGGCTCGGATTCCACGGAGCCAGAGCCGGCTGATAACCCAGAACACACTGGGAGTCAGCCCAGTGGAGGAGTGTCCAAATGAATTCTGGGCGTATTCAGCCCAAGGAAGGAATCGGGCCCACTCCCCGTGCTGGTCCTGGCAGTGAATCCTCAGGAACCTCCCCGGCTCCTGGTTCATCTCCACCTGCCCGTTAGATTGAGGCTGGTACCCAGAAGTGAGACTGACCGTGACCCCAGCTTCTCCATGAAAGCCTTCCTCTGGAAGGTGAAAATGCCTGAACTGTACCTCAGCGACCTGGAGAGCGTTAGGGAGACCAGAGAGAGAGATGAAACTACATGACTTTGAGAATCTGTCCACAACCACCAAAATGGTGGTGAAACCATCAGACAAGGGGAGATCAGTGATGAAATAAATAGACAGATGAGACCAGGGATGCTGTGGCACAGGAAGGGGAAGGAGTTGGGAGGTAAATACGCTCCGGAGGGCAAGTGGCAGGAGCGGGTTACCTCCCCAGAGCCTGGCGGATGTCCATATCTACGTCCCAAAACACGGGGCCAACGATACGGGAGGACCGATTGATGAGCTGGCGAACACTCACAGGGCCCTCTACCGATGTGGAAACACAGGGAGCGGGAAAGTAGGTCCTCCGACATCCTGGTCCCCAGGCGGTAATCCTCCTCTGACCAGGAGATGGTGGGATTATGGAGTTGGAGCCACAGGAGGCCAAGGATGACTTTGTGCAAGGGTGCGGAGGTGAAGAGGAAGGAAAGGTTTTCCTGGTGCTTGGGTCCCACGGTGAGGGTGAGTGGTACTGTGACGTGCGGTATAGTGCCGGATCCCAATGGTTGTATATCCAATGCTTGGACCGGAAATGGAGAAGAGAGCAGGTATGAGGTGATGTGCAGGGAGGAGGCAAAGGTCTCATCAATACAATTCCCTGTGTCACCAGAACCCTTTAGAGCTGTAGAAACAATAGATGAGGGACAGCCTCCTAGTGAAATCGATACTGAAAAAGGTTTGACGGAAAGTGATGATGATAGAGTACTCACACCTAACCCGGAAGACGGATGGTCACGGGGCCATCCCTCTGCTCTCGTGGATTCCGGGTTGGGACGTACCAGACACCATTGAAGCTGGTGCCCCTCCTGGCTGCAATAAGGACAGAGCCCTAACTGCCTCCGATGGCGTCTCTCAGCCGCGGGGAGGCTTGTGGCCATGGGTTCAGGCTCTGACTCAGAATGGTCAACGAAAGAGGGAGAGAGGCGATGGGGGTGCCGACGCTCCCGCAGAAGGTTATCCAGACGGATGGCCATCGCGATGAGTGTGTCCAAGGTTAGATTTTTGTCTCGGCAAGCCATCTCCGTCTGGACTTCTTTGCGCAATCCTGTTCTGAATAGTGTGCAGAGCGCCGGATTATTCCATCGACTGGATGCTGCCACTGTCCTCTCTGCCCTCCGGTGAATGGTGGAAGACCCCTCTGAACAGAGCCATGAACCCCTCATAGGAACCCAGATCCTTTTCTCTCCCAGACGGCCATAGCCCACTCCAACGCCCGTCCGGTCAGCAGGGAAATAACCTTGGACCTGTCCGTGGTGGGAACTCCCAACTGATGAGTGAAACAGAGGGAGCACTGAGGTAGGAAACCACGGCATTTGGAGGGAGACCCGTAATATTTGTCGGGCATCGCTGACCTGGGTGGACTGTTGGGCTGGGGTGCTGGCACGCTGGGTCGACTTGTGGAAGAGAATCCTCCGCTTGTTGGAGGTGACGCCCCTCCAAAAATGTTGAGATGTTGAAGAACGTGGAGGACCTCATCCATAGCCGTCCCCAGTTGTGCCAGGTGTTCATAGTGTTGGCGAAGTAAGAGTCCCTGTTCACTGACTATCTGGGAGATGTCCCCGATTAACTGATGCTTCCATATGTTGAGGCTGTATTCTGTAACGTCGATGCAGGGAGTCAAGAAGCAGTTGCAGTTAGTGAGTTTAATATGAACAAACATAGAATGATACAAAACAAGAGAAACGTCTGACAAGGAAACATAACCAATACTGCCTGATAACTGATAACAAAAAAAAATTATATGAAGGGTAAGTAGTCAGGGAGTAATGAAGTCCAGGTGTGACTGATGATGAGACAGAGGTGTGCGTAAAGATGGGTTTCCAGGACCGGTGGATAGTAGACCTGCGACGTCGAGCGCCGGAGAGGGAGAGCGGGAGTAGACGTGGCAAGGCTGAAACGTAACAAAATGTGGAACATTCAAAGGGTCTGAATACCTTCCAAATGCACTGTATATCCAGTTACTCATTGTGTATTTATACCTTGTGTAATTATTTTTATATTACTTCTCTTTTTTTCTCTCTGCATTGTTGGGAAGCATCCGTAAGTAAGCTTTTCACTGTTAGTCTACACTAGTTTATGAAGCATGTGAAAAATCAAATTTGATTGGATTTGACTTTAGTTTAAAATATACAAAATCTCTTCCATTCCTCTTCAGGTTGACAGTGCATAGTGGTCTGCTAGCGGAGGTTCTCAGTGATGGAGGTCTGTTGGAACTTCTGCTTGGAGAACTACGCAGGAGGGCCAAGATACTCAGGAAGGCTAGAGGAGCAGGTACGTGTATAGTATTGTAACAATGATGTTACCACATATAGTCTTATATAGAGCCTATAGAGCCTTTCACTCTTCCTCACAGTGATCTCTTCTCTCTCTGTCAGGTCCCCACGATCAGTCAGCTGTAGAGGACAATGAGAGAGCTCTCACCACCGGCATGCTCACAGTAGTGGCTGCTCTCACCCTACGCTCCATCAGAAACACAGGTAAGTGTCGGAATCTGGTCTAGCAGTAGTGCAACCAACATTGCCCCCAAAGGCACTGGTCCGATCCCTGGGTCCACCACTAGCCAGTTTCCTCTCATCCTCTCACTCTCATCTGTCTCCCCTCGCTATTATATCTGCGTCTATCCAAAGAAATGCTACGATCTATCAGGTACACACATCCCGATCACTCTGCAGCTCTCCCCCGCTCTCTCGCTTTCTCTCTTCCCCTCTCTCTCAGTGTCAGTCCGTGACCTTGGGATGGTTCCCTACATAAAGATCTTTCTAGATGAGGAGCAGTACAGAGGACCAACCCTCAGCATCCTGGAGCAGCTGTCAGAGATAAACCCTGACGAGTTTATGTCTACGGCTATAGGAGCTCTCTGTTCCTCTACACAACAGGAGCTGGGGCTCAAACAAGACCTGCTGCAGGTACACACACACGGACATTGATCTCTCTCTAATGTTTTATGGATTGTTGTCAAAAACACATTTTGCTAAAGCATGAGGAGAAACGACAGCCAACAAAAACACGTGAGGGTCTCGACTAATCTGCAGATTTCATTTTCACGTCAAATTTTAACAAATTGTAACATGTTTATATATATAAACATGTTACAATTTATAATAAGGCAGTGAATTTGTTATCCCATCCTCCAGGAGCTTTATTGCATTATAGACAAATGCAGATTGATTAGTTGATACAGGTTTAGCTGTTAGCCAGGGCGCAATTTGATTACCCCTCCAGCCCTGTGCTGTCACTCTATGAAGATTAGGACCTCTATCACATCAGAGAATGGCTGATAAACCTGATTAGGTCTAAATGAGTTAGCGACTTACTGTACGTGTCTATTTTTATAGATCAGAATGAGAGGGGTACTAACTCGCAGACGATATATATGTGTGTGTATGGGTGTGTGTGTGTGTGTGTGGTGGTGGGGTGTTTGTGTGTTTGGTGTGTGTGCGAGTGTGTGTATTTGTATACGAGTTTGTGTGTGTGTGTGTGTGTGCGAGTGTGTCTATGTGCGAGTGTGTCTATGTGTGTTAACTTGATTAAAGCAGGTGGCAGTCAGATTTAGTGTGACCTGGTTTGGCGTGTGTTGAGAGCCATTGTGATCAGTCTAGTTCTTGTTAATCACATTTCTCTCTGCGTTCTGCCACACACATTACCTATCAGATGGATTAGACCACTAAATTAGATGAAGCTAATCACATTTAGCTTAGTCCTCAACAACGGTTACCCCAAATAATTTATGATTTTGTTATTTATTTATGTCAGGACTATTTTTCATCCCTTCATGACCTGCTTGTTTTAATTGGCTGAATAGAACGGAGGAGATAAGCTCGAATTTTGCTTTGTTTACTTCTTGATAGGCAATTGAATGCATTATACATTATTACTCCAAATGTTTACACAGTGCCTAGTGAAAGTCTACACACCCCTTGCACAGATTCACATTTTGCTGCCTTAAAAATAAATATAAAAAGGGATAAAAAAATATGTTTAAAAAATATGTCTTGATTGGGTATGTCAGAGTTAAGAACGTACTGTAAGCTCACTTCGCAGCTAGCTTGAAATGTTGCCGATGGAACTATCCAATTGGAACCTTTTGTATAGTTCAATCGTTTTGCATGTTGTCAAGCGGGCAGTTACGTGTGTTGGTAAGGTAGAGGACCCTGGTACAAGCCCAGTCAGAGGCACGTCCAGGGTGGCAGCACTATATGCTAAGTTAGCATACTGACACTGGTTTTATAAAGACATGAGCAATCAAGACATCTTCGTTTGACTTTTTTTTATTTATTTTTTTAGAAAATGTTCTACAATGTTTCTTTCACTTTGAAAGTGGAGCAGGTTGTGTAGATAACTAGTAAAAAAGGCAGAAAAAAAACAGTGCAAAGGGTGTAGACTTTCACTAGGTATTGTACATATCTAGATGTTTTTCACTGATGGCTTTGTGACAACATTTTCCCAAACCTCAAACATCTCAAACATCTCAAAGAGAATACTGTGTGTGAGCTGAATAGTTTGGTCCAGGCTATTCTGTTTGTGCTGTCTGTAAAGGGTTAATTCTGTATGGGTCAAGTTCAAGGACCTCAATCTATGTCTGTAATCTTGCCATATAATCTTCTCAATAGCCATGTTAACCGGACTTTCTCGATCTGCCTCATCCATAGAACTGTATAATATAACATAGTCTACCTTGTTTGTTAGATAGTCAGAGAGGACTAAAGCACAAATGGAGCCAGACGTGTGTGTACATTTTCTGTAACTGAATTCTCTCTCTGTGTTCTCCAGTCAGTTTTGAAGGTTCTGGAGAGACCTAACAGTTGGGGGGCGTTTCGACGTGCGCGGGGCTTCACCGGCCTGCTGTCCCTGGTGGTGGACATGGAGGGGGCTTTGAGTGACCCCACTCAGGGTGGGGTGTTGGGTGCTATGGGGCAGCAGGGGATACTAGACCTCCTCTTCCTCACCCTACACACCCTCGCCCTAGCTGTCCACGTACACCCTGTCAACTCACACCAGTTCCAGGTATGCAACACCACTGTCCTGTGATGTCATTCATTCAAATGAGGTGTCCAATAACCTCGTAAGCCAAAGGGTGGGTTGTATGAATGTGACCAGACGTGAAAATAATTCATTAATTTGTTCCAGGCTGAAGGGTTCTACGAGAGGCTGGCTGAAGCCTTACTACGGCTGGGTTGTTTCCAGACTGAGGGCCGGGAGGCGACAGAGAGGATGGAGGGCCACGCCGGGGGTATGATGAGTAGGGGCCTGGGCCAGAGATGGGGTCAGAAAGGAACTGAGGACAATCATTGTCTTGGGAGGAGCTTCCACCAGTTTCTGGAGTTGTCTGAGACCCCAGTGCTCACCTCCCTCTCTTCCACCTCCAAGCCACCCCTGCCTCCCCCTTTACAGACCTGTATCAGGCTCCTCTCCTACCTGGACCAATTAGCTACAGGGACCTACGCTGCCCTTGAGATGACAGCAGGACATGTGGGAGAGAAGAGAGAGGAGGGGGGAGATGGGGAGACCCAGGGGGGTGGTGGTGGAGGAGAGAGGCTGCAGACTGTGCCACCAACCCGACAGACTTCACAGACACCAGAGGATGAACTACAGGGGGGATCCAGACCTGCAGCCCACAGCGTCGCTGTTGTCTGCTCTGAGACTAACTACAGGTGGAACTGTTGTTTCTTGTTAAAGAGATACACTATCGTACCAGAGTATCTCTATTTCAATGTCCATCTATATCCATCTCCCTTTCTACCTCCTTCTCCTTTCCTTCTCCTTCTCCCCCTCCCTTTCCATCTTCACCTCCCTATATATCTCAGTGGTTTTCTTGTAAGCTTTTACAGTGCATTCAGAAAGTATTCAGACCTCAGATCTGGGGAAGGGTACCAAAAAAATGTCTGCAGTATTGAAAGTCCAAAATAACACAGTGGCCTCCATCATTGTTATTTTGGAACAACAAAGACTTTTCCTAGAGCTGGCCGCCCAGCTAAACTGAGAAATCGGAGGAGAAGGACTTGGTCACAGAGGTGACAGAGCTCCAGAGTTCCTCTGTTGAGATGTGAGAACCTTCCAGAAGGACAAACATCTCTGCAGCACTGCTCCAATCAGGCCTTTATGGTAGAGTGGCCAGACGGAAGCCACTCCTCAGTAAAAGGCACATGACAACCCGCTTGGAGTTTTCCAAAAGGCACCTAAAGGACTCTCAGACCATGAGAAACAAGATCCTCTGGTCTGATAAAACCAAGATTGAACTCTTTGGGCTGAATGCCAAGCGTCATGTCTTGAGGAAACCTGGCACCAGCCCTACAGCAAAACATGATGGTGGCAGCATCATGCTATGGGGATGTATGTCAGCAACAGGGACTGGGAGATTAGTCAGGATCGAGGGAAAGATGAACGGAGCAAAGTACAGAGAGATCTTTGATGAAAACCTGCTCCAGAGTGCTCAGGACCTCATACTGGGGCAAAGGTTTACCTCCCAACAGGACAACAACGTTAAGCACACAGCCAAGACATCACAGGAGTGGCTTCGGACAAGTGTCTGAATATCCTTGAGTGGCCAAGCCAGAACCCGATCGAACATCTATGGGGAGGCCTGAAAATAGCTGTGTAGCGACGCTCCCCATCGAACCTGAAAGAGCTTGAGAGAATCTGCAGAGAAGAATTGGAGAAACTCCCCAAATACAGGTGTGCCAAGTTTGTAGCATCATACCAAAGAAGACTCGAGGCTGTAACCACTACCAAAGGTGTTTCAATACTTATGTAAATGTTATATTTCATTTAATATTTTTTATATATACGTTTGCAAAAAAATCTAAAAACCTTTGCTTTTGCTTTGTCATTATGGGGTATTGTGTGTAAATTGATGTGGGGGGAAGGGTATTTAATCCATTTTAAAATAAGGCTGTAACGTATCAAAATGTGGAAAAAGTCAAGGGATCTGAATACTTTCCGAATGTACTGTATATTCCAGGTGTGTTAAATTCTCTCGTATCCAATCTACCAGAGGCTTCATATTATAATCACGTTATAACTATGTGATACTATGTATCTGTGGGTTTATGGGTCCAGGTTTACCTGTGACCAGACCATACTGCATCCTGGAGCCCTCAGGGTCATCATGACTCTCCTGCCTCATGTCTTTACTGCAGAGGATCCACAGGTAACCTATCAGCAGACTGACTACACTGCTCTGTCATATGCAGGAATCAATTCAGGAATCAATTCAGGAATCAACTCAGTTCAGTTAGATTTAATTCACGCTTTATTGCTCTTTCATATTATGTTTTTATTTTTTTATTTTTTTTATTTAACCTTTATTTAACCAGGTAGGCAAATTGAGAACACGTTCTCATTTACAATTGCGACCTGGCCAAGATAAAGCAAAGCAGTTCGACACATACAACAACACATAGTTACACATGGAGTAAAAACAAACATATAGTCAATAATACAGTGAAAAAAAATAAGTCTATATACAATGTGAGCAAGTGAGGTGAGATAAGGGAGGTGAAGGCAAACAGATATATGTATAAATAAATAAAATATAAAAAGGCCATGGAGGCGAAGTGAGTACAACACAGCAAGTAAAATAAAAACTAAAAAACACTGGAATGGTTGGTTTGCATTGGAAGAAAGTGCAAAGTAGAGACAGAAATAATGGGGTGCAAAGGAGCAAAATAAATTAATAAATAAATACAGTAGGTAAAGAGGTAGTTGTTTGGGCTAAATTGTAGATGGGTTATGTACAGGTGCAGTAATCTATGAGCTGCTCTGACAGCTGGTGCTTAAAGCTAGTGAGGGAGATAGGTGTTTCCAGTTTCAGAGATTTTTGTAGTTCGTTCCAGTCATTGGCAGCAGAGAACTGGAAGGAGAGGCGTCCAAAGGAAGAATTGGTTTTGGGGGTGACTAGAGAGATATACCTGCTGGAGCGCGTGCTACAGGTAGGTGCTGCTATGGTGACCAGCGAGCTGAGATAAGGGGGGACTTTACCTAGCAGGGTCTTGTAGATGACCTGGAACCAGTGGGTTTGGCGACGAGTATGAAGCGAGGGCCAGCCAACGAGAGTGTACAGGTCGCAGTGGTGGGTAGTAT
This sequence comes from Salvelinus fontinalis, assembly GCF_029448725.1. Taxonomy (NCBI): domain Eukaryota; kingdom Metazoa; phylum Chordata; class Actinopteri; order Salmoniformes; family Salmonidae; genus Salvelinus; species Salvelinus fontinalis. The sequence goes on from NC_074665.1 coordinate 36,263,469, forward strand.
ATGGGGCTTTGGTGACAAAACGGATGGCACTGTGATAGACTGCATCCAATTTATTGAGTAGGGTTTTGGAGGCTATTTTGTAAATGACATCACCGAAGTCGAGGATTGGTAGGATGGTCAGTTTTACAAGGGTATGTTTGGCAGCATGAGTAAAGGATGCTTTGTTGCGGAATAGGAAGCCAATTCTAGATTTGACTTTGGATTGGAGATGTTTGATGTGGGTCTGGAAGGAGAGTTTACAGTCTAACCAGACACCTAGGTATTTGTAGTTGTCCACATATTCTAAGTCAGAGCCGTCCAAAGTAGTGATGTTGGACAGGCGGGCAGGAGCAGGCAGCGATCGGTTGAAGAGCATGCATTTGGTTTTACTTGTATTTAAGAGCAGTTGGAGGCCACGGAAGGAGAGTTGTATGGCATTGAAGCTCGCCTGGAGGGTTGTTAACACAGTGTCAAAAGAAGGGCCAGAAGTATACAGAATAGTGTCGTCTGCGTAGAGGTGGATCAGAGAATCACCAGCAGCAAGAGCGACATCATTGATGTAAACAGAGAAGAGAGTCGGTCCAAGAATTGAACCCTGTGGCACCCCCATAGAGACTGCCAGAGGCCCGGACAACAGACCCTCCGATTTGACACACTGAACTCTATCAGAGAAGTAGTTGGTGAACCAGGCGAGGCAATCATTAGAGAAACCAAGGCTGTCGAGTCTGCCAATGAGGATGTGGTGATTGACAGAGTCAAAAGCCTTGGCCAGGTCAATGAATACGGCTGCACAGTATTGTTTCCTATCGATGGCGGTTACGATATCGTTTATGACCTTGAGCGTGGCTGAGGTGCACCCATGACCAGCTCTGAAACCAGATTGCATAGCGGAGAAGGTGTGGTGTGATTCGAAATGGTCGGTAATCTGTTTGTTGACTTGGCTTTCGAAGACCTTAGAAAGGCAGGGTAGGATAGATATAGGTCTGTAGCAGTTAGGGTCAAGGGTGTCCCCCCCTTTGAAGAGGGGGATAACCGCAGCTGCTTTCCAATCTTTGGGGATCTCAGACGACACGAAAGAGAGGTTGAAGAGGCTAGTAATAGGGGTGGCAACAATTTCAGCAGATAGTTTTAGAAAGAAAGGGTCCAGATTATCTAGCCCGGCTGATTTGTAAGGGTCCAGATTTTGCAGCTCATTAAGAACATCAGCTGACTGTATTTGGGAGAAAGAGAAATGGGGAAGGTAGAAATGTAGAAATCAATGAATTGTAATTCAACTCAGTTCAGTTCAATTGGATTACTCATAGCTCCTCTCTTCTCAGACTGCTTTGCTGTCATTTGAATTTGAATCAATTTGGTTAAATTGAATTCTTCATCACTCTTCCTCTCCCCCAGCTGTCAGTGGAGGTCCAGTACTCAGTAGCCCACCACCTCCAGGTGATGGTAACATCAGAGAAGAACCGGCAGATCGTCTGCAAGGGAGGTTTGGTGTCTACTCTACTAACCCACTGTCGAAGCATCCTGCTCAGGCCGGACCACCCACTACACCTGCCTGACACACGCATCCTAGAGAAAATCTCCTCACACTCCATCTCCCACATAGACCTCAGGTCAGCTGCTTTTCTTGGCACCAAGCTTGGGTGTGCATAGTAGGCACCAAATGGCAGAAAATGGACTGAAAATATCTGGACATGCGTTTCCGTTTTCTGATTCAAGAAGTTTTAAAACATTGTCCCTGTGTTGATCTCACTACCCACCGTTGAGGAATCTTTTTTTGTTCACCCCAAAATCAAAGCTTGACGAATGTTATCTTACCTCTTATTTCCTTCTTCTCCAGGCGTTTCCTGTGTCTTTGTGAACCTCTGATGTGCCAAGCTAACAAAATTGCTGCCACCTCTGCTCCAGAATCCAACACACAATGCCCCTTTTCTCCCTCCAATGGTAAAGATACAGAACTTTCATCTGATTTTAACCATTTCATTGAGTCCTGCACTAGCACTGTTGATTCAACTAATAAGGCCATAATTATATGACCATTTGAATCAGCTGTGCTAATTCTAGAATACATCAAAGAAGTGGACTGGCTAGGGGTACTCGAGGAGAGGTTTGGGAAACAGTGGTCTAAAGGAAGCAGACAGCATTTGAAATGTTGCACATCTGTGTTCCAAAAAGTGTAGCTTTTAACTTTAAGCCTATACTGTATGTAGTCTTTACATGTAATTCTGTAACTACTAATAAAATAAACGTGGTTGTAATCGTATAATTAATCTAATTTTGCAGGCCACAGCCCAGAGAAGGCAGACAGCTTAACAGACAGTGAGACCACCACTTGCTCCATCATGAAGACATTAAAACGCTCTTTTAGCCTGCTGAGCTCCTCTCCTCCTATTGGCTCTCCTATCGGCCAGCCCCTCCCCCTGCACCAAATCATTAGCCTAGTCTCCATGACGTCACCAAGGAGCTTCCGACCACACCGAGTCTCCACCTCTCCGGCCTTTGTGGAGTTTGATATGACTGAGAGTGGCTATGGGTGAGTCCACTGTACCGGGTAGGTTGGAAGTGGGATGGGTTCTGGTAGGTTTGCATAGGATTCCAATGATTCACTAGCCTGATCCCAGACCTATTTGTGCTGTCTTGCCAACTTCTATGGTCATTGTCATACGAAATGTTCTGTTGCACACCATTGATTTGACAATGACGTGTGTCTCTGTGTGTGTGTTTTCAGCTGTCTGTTTCTACCATCCCTGGCTACAGTGAAAGGTGTCAATGCTGACTCCATCCCAACAGGGGGAATAGGAGGAGGTAAGACAGCAGGGGAGGGAGTTCACCTAGTACTGTATCAACTACGTTTTACTTTTAACAACTACATGTTTACCTATTTTACTTGTTTAAATGGATTTGCTTTGAAAATGCTGTATGACCTATGTTTGGTTTACTTTATCTCTGATTGTCCCCTCTCCTCCTCCTCCTCTTCCATTCAACCAGACTGTCGTGGTTTCCCTCCGGCAGCAGGCCTGTCATATTCCTGCTGGTTCCTGATCAGCAGGTTCAGTTCGGCCTGTGATTCCCACCCGATCTGGCTGCTGTCTGTGGTGCGCCATATGTCCCGTGCCGAACAACAGTACGTCTGTCTGTCTGTCTCCATCTCAGCCAGCGACGGATGTTTGGTCATCTCCACTGAGGAGGAGCCCTTCACCTTCCTGGGTAAAGACATGCTAAAGAGACATTGGAATGACCTAAACCTGTGCTGTAATGTTTTCTTTGGCACAATATTCTATTTACTCAAAAATACACCAATCCCAAACCAACCTCTAGACCAGGGGTGTCAAACTCATTTTTGGAGGGCCTAGTGTGTGCTGGTTTTTGGTGTTTCCTTTCAATTAAGACCCAGACAACCAGGTGAGGGGAGTTTCTTACTAATCAGTGACATCAATTCATCAATAAAGTCCAAGGGAGGAGTGGAAACCCGCAGACACTCGATCCTCCATGGAATGAATTAGACACGTGCTTTAGAACAATGTTCCTGCTAAGATGTGCGCGTGCACACACTTCCTCCAGGAATGCCTGGCAGAAGAAATGCAGTGCCGCACTGAAACCCAAGAGATTGAACTTCACTGAGTTCGCCCCATTAGTTTACACGATGTACACTACCGGTCAAAAGTTTTTGAACACCTACTCATTCAAGGGTGTTTCTTTATTTTGACTATTTTCTACATTGTAGAATAATAGTGAAGACATCAAAACTGTGAAATAACACAAATGGAAACATGTAGTAACCAAAGAAGTGTTATATTATATATTTTTGATTTTTGATTCTTCAAATAGCCACATTTTGCCTTGATGACAGCTTTGCACACTCTTGGCATTCTCTCAACCTTTTTCATGATGTATCAATCAATTAATCAATCAAATGTATTTATAAAGCCCTTTCTACATCTGCCGATGTCACAAAGTGCTATACAGAAACCCAGCCTAAAACCCCAAACAGCAAGCAATGCAGATGTAGAAGCACGGTGTCTAGGAAAAACTCCCTAGAAAGGCAGGAACCTAGGAAGAAACATAGAGAGGAACCAGGCTATGAGGGGTGGCCAGTCCTCTTCTGGCTGTGCCGGTGGAGATTATAACAATACATGGCCAAGATGTTCAAACATTCAAAGATGACCAGCAGGGTCAAATAATAATAATCACAGTGGGTGTACAGGGTGCAACAGATCAGCACCTCAGGAGTAAATGTCAGTTAGCTTTTCATAGCCGAGTTAGCCGAGTTAGAGACAGCAGGTGCGGTAGAGTGTCGAAAACAGCATATCCGGGACAAGGTAGCATGTCCAGTGAACAGGTCAGGGTTCTGTAGCCGCAGGCAGAACAGTTGAAACTGGAGCAGCAGCACGACCAGGTGGACTGGGGACAGCAAGGAGTCATCAGGCCAGGTAGTACTGAGGCCTGGTCCTAGGGCTCAGAGAGAAGGAGAAAGAGAGAAAGGGAGAGAGAATTAAAGGGAGCATACTTAAATTCACACAGGACACCAGATAAGAGGAGAAATACTCCAGATATACAGTAACAGACTGACCCTAGCCCCCCTGACCAATAAACTATTGCCGCATAATTACTGGAGGCTGAGACAGGAGGGGTCGGGAGACACTGTGGCCCAGTCCAACTATACCCCCGGAGAGGGCCAACCAGGCAGGATATAACCCCACCCACTTTGCCAAAGCACAGCCCCCACACCACTAGAGCCATATCTTAAACCACCAACATATAGCACACAAAGATCTCCCCCACGGCACGACCCCGAGGGGGGCGCCAACCCAGACAGGAAGATCACGTCATAGCCTCAACCCACTCAAGTGACGCACCCCTCCTTGGGACGGCATGGTAAGTCAGTGACTCAGCCCCCGTCATAGGGTTAGAGGCAGAAAATCCCAGTGGAGAGAGGGGAACCGGCCGGGCAGAGACAGCAAGGGTGGTTCGTCGCTCCAGTGCCTTTTTGTTCACCTTCACACCCCTGAGCCAGACTCCACTCAATCATAGGATCTACTGAAGAGATGAGTCTTCCATAAAGACTTCAAGGTCGAGACCGAGTCTGCTTCTCTCACATGGGAAGGCAGACCATTCCATAAAATGGAGCTTTGTAGGAGAAAAACCTGCCTCCAGCTGTTTGCTTACAAATTCTAGGGATAATAAGGAGGCCTGCATCTTGTAACAGTAGCGTACATGTAGGTATGTACGGCAGGACCAAATCGTGAAGATAGATAGGAGCAAGCCCATGTAATGCTTTGTAGATCAGCAGTAAAACCTTGAAATCAGCCCTAGCCTTAACAGGAAGCCAGTGTAGAGAGGCTAGCACTGGAGAAATATGATCACATTTTTTGGTTCTAGTCAAGATTCTAGCAGCAGTGTTTAGCATTAACTGAAGTTTATTTAGTGCTTTATCCGGGTAGCTGGAAAGCAGAGCATTGCAGTAGTCAAATCTAGAAGTGACAAAAGCATGGATGAACTTTTCTGCATCATTTTTGGACAGAGAGTTTCAGATTTTTGCAATGTTACGTACATGAAAAAAAGCTGTCCTTGAAACAGTCTTGATATGTTCGTCAAAAGAGAGATCAGGGTCCAGAGTAAAACCAAGGTCCTTTACAGTTTTATTTGAGACGACTATACAACCATCAAGATTAATTGTCAGATCCAACAGAAGATCTCTTTGTTTCTTGGGACCTAGAACTCAGATCTCTGTTTTGTCCAAGTTTAAAAGTAAAACATGTGCCCCCATCTTCTTCCTTAGGTCTTTAGTACAGGCTTCCAGGGAGGGCAATTTTGGGGCCATGTTTCATCGAAATGTATCGTCCTCTTAGCAGTGAAAGGTGGAAGGTGGAGGGTGTCTGGAAGGGCATCTTGGAATCTTTGGTTTGTCCGAGGATTTATAACACGGCTTTTGATTATCCTTGGTTGGGGTCTGAACAGATTTTTTGTTGTGATTGCAAACACAATAAAATGGTGGTCCGATAAGCCAGGATTCTGAGGAAAAACATTTAGATCCACAACATTTAAAACTAGGTCCAGAGTATGACTGTGGCAGTGAGTAGGTACGGAGACATGTTGGACAAACCGACTGAGTCGATGATGCCTCCAAAAGTCTTTTGGAGTGGGTCTGTGGACTTTTCCATGTGAATATTAAAGTCACCAAAAATGTGAATATTATCTGCCATGACTACAAGGTCCGATAGGAATTCCTCAGTGAGGAACGCTGTATAGGGTCCAGGAGGCCTGTAAACAGTAGCTATAAAAGGTGATTGAGTAGGCTGCATAGATTTCATGACTAGAAGCTCAAAAGACGAAAACAGTCTTTTTTTTGTTGGTAAATTGATATTTGGTATTTTAAATGTTAGCAACACCTCAGCCTTTGCGGGATGCACGGAGGATATGGTCACTAGTGTAACCAGGAAGAGGCCTCAAATTACACTGTAATTCATCATTCATTCATCATTCATCAAGTTAAAAGCCATGTTTCAGTCCGGCCAATCACATCAAGATTATAATCAGTGATTATTTCATTGACTATAACTGCCTTGGAAGTGAGGGTACTAACATTAAGTAGCCCTATTTCGAAATATGAGATATCACAATCTCTTTCAATAATGACATGAACGGTCTTTGTTCCAGTGAGATTGCTAAGGCAACCACGCCATGTTTAGTTTTGCCCAACCTAGATCGAGGCACAGTCAGTGACTAGGCACAGTCACTGACTAAGCTGGCAGGCTGGCCAACAGGCCTGCACCCTACCTGCTGCCTGGCCTGCACACTATCTCATTGTGGAGCTAGAGGAGTTAGAGCCCTGGCTATGTTCATAGATAAGATGAGAGCACCCCTCCAGCTAGGATGGAGTCCGTCACTCCTCAGCAGGCTAGGCTTGTTCCTGTTTGTGGGTGAGTCCCAGATAGAGGGCCAAATTCTATCTTTTGGGAGGGACAGAAAACAATTCAACCAGCGATTGAGTTGTGAGACTCTGCTGTAGAGCTCATCACTCCCCCTAACTGGGAGGGAGCCAGAGTCAATTACTCGATGCCGAAACATCTATCTAGCTGATTTACACACTTAGGCTATGTTGTGCTTGGTGACATCTGACTGTTTCATCCTAATATCATTGGTGCCGACGTGGATAACAATATCCCTACACTCGCCAGTTTTAGTTTTAGCCTTAACATCCGGTGAAATTGCAGAGCGCAAAATTCGAACTACAGAATTATAAATATTGAACTTTCATAAAATCACAAGTGTAATACATCAAAATAAAGCTTAACTTCTTGTTAATCCAGCCGCTGTGTCAGATTTCAAAAAGGCTTTACGGCGAAAGCACACCATGCGATAATCTGAGGACAGCGCCCCTCATACAAAAGCATGAAAAACATATTTCAACCAGGCAGGTGCGCCACAAAAGTCAGAAATAGCGATATAATAAATGCCTTACCTTTGATGATCTTCTTCTGTTGGCACTCCAAAAGGTCCCAGATACATCACAAATGGTCTTTTTGTTTGATAATGTCCTTCTTTATATCCATAAAAACTCAGTTTAGCTGGCGCTTCAGTCAATAACCCACCCAGTTTCCCCCCATCAAAATGCATACAAAATGAATTACAAACTTTACTAATAAACTTTTCCAAACAAGTCACACAACATTTATAATCAAACCTTAGGTACCCTAATACGTAAATAAACGATAGAATTTAAGACTCGTTATTGTCTTTATCGGAGAAAAATACCAAAGAAGGCGCTCTCTTTCACGCGCTTGGAAACACTACTGCCAAAATGGGAGCCACCTAGAAAAACTACAATTTATGGCTAATTTTTCCAAAAACCAGCATGAAACTCTTTCTAAAGACTGTTGACATCTAGTGGAAGCCCTAGGAACTGCAATCTGGGAGGATTTCGCCTTATAATAAAAGTGACAGCCATTGAAAACAGTGGTAGGCTGAATTTTTTGGAGGGGGGTGGTTTGTCCTCGGGGTTTCGCCTCCTATATCAGTTCTGTTATACTCACAGATATAATTGTAATAGTTTTAGAAACTTAGTGTTTTCTATCCAAATCTACCAATTGTTTGCATATCCTAGCTTCTGGGCCTGAGTAACAGTGTAACGGCTGTTGGAAGGAGAGGACCAAGGTGCAGCGTGGTACGTGTCCATATTTCTTTAATGAACACTGAAATAACAAAAATAACAAGATAACGACTGAAACAGTTCTTGCTGGTGCAGACACACAACAGAAAACAACTACCCACAAACACAGGTGGGAAATGGCTACCTAAGTATGGTTCTCAATCAGAGACAACGATAGACAGCTGCCTCTGATTGAGAACCACACCCGGCCAAACACATAGAACTAGACAACATAGAACACAACATAGAATGCCCACCCCAACTCACGCCCTGACCAACCAAAATAGAGACATAAAAAGGATCTCTAAGGTCAGGGCGTGACAAACAGGCAGTTTACTTTAGGCACGCTTTTCATCCGGAGGTGAAAATACTGCGCCCTACCCAAGAGAGGTTAACCAGCACCATCTTCAGATTAGCCTTAACTTCAGTAGCCCTGCCCCCTGGTAAACAGTGTCTGAACGCTGGATGATTCATTTTAAATCTAATACTGCGGTTAATGGAGTCGCCAATGACCCAGGGTTTTCAATTTGTCAGAGCTAATGGTGGGAGGCTTTCGGCGTCTCAGACCCCATAACGGGTGGAGGAGAGACCAGAGAAGGCTCGGCCTCTGACTCCAACTCGTTGCTTTAATGAGGAGAACCAGTTGAAAGTTTCTGTCGGATGAATGAGCGGGACCGGTTGAGCATTCCTACAGCACTTCCTTTCAGAAGCCATGAGAAAATCGTCCGGCTGCGGGGACTGTGCAAGGAAATTTATACTCCAATCTGTACTTATTTGCGGCACAGATGCTGTTTCGTCCTTTTCTACACATAAATTACCATTGCCTAACAATTGCATCTGAAGCAGGGCTTGCAGCATGGCTATCCTCACCATAAGGTGTGCAGGGCGCCAAATTCAAACGACAGAAATCTCATAATAAAAATTCCTCAAACATACAAGTATTTCACACCATTTTAAAGATAAACTTGTTGTTAATCCCACAACAGTGTCCGATTTCAAGGTTCTCCTGTGTATTTTTTTATTTCACCTTTATTTAACCAGGTAGGCAAGTTGAGAACAAGTTCTCATTTGCAACTGCGACCTGGCCAAGATAAATCAAAGCAGTTCGACACATACAACAACACAGAGTTACACATGGAATAAACAAACACACAGTCAATAATACAGTAGAAAAAGTCTACATGCAGTATGTGCAAATGAGGTAGGATAAGGGAAGTAAGGCAATAAATAGGCCATGTTGGCGAAGTAATAACAATATAGCAATTAAACACTGGAATGGTAGATGCGCAGAAGATGAATGTGCAAGTAGAGATACTGGGGTGCAAAGGAGCAAAATAAATAAATAAATACAGTATGGGGATGAGGTAGTAGGATGGGCTATTTACAGATGGTCTATGTACAGGTGCTGTGATCTGTGAGCTGCTCTGACAGCTGGTGCTTAAAGCTAGTGAGGGAGATATGAGTCTCCAGTGTTTTTGCAGTTCGTTCCAGTCATTGGCAGCAGAAAACTGGAAGGAAAGGCGGCCAAAGCAGGTGTTGCCTTTGGGGGCGACCAGTGAGATATACCTGCTGGAGCGCGTGCTACGGGTGGGTGCTGCTATGGTGATCAGTGAGCTGAGATAAGGCAGGGCTTTACCTAGCAGAGACTTGTAGATGACCTGGAGCCAGTGGGTTTGGCGACGAGTATGAAGCGAGGGCCATCCCACGAGAGCATACAGGACACAGTGGTGGGTAGTATATGGGGCTTTGGTGACAAAATGGATGGCACTGTGATAGACTGCATCCAATTTGTTGAGTAGAGTGTTGGAGGCTATTTTGTAAATGACATCGCCGAAGTCGAGAATCGGTAGGATGGTCAGTTTTATGAGGGTATGTTTGGCAGCATGAGTGAAGGATGCTTTGTTGCGAAATAGGAAGCTGATTCTGGATTTAATTTTGGATTGGAGATGCTTAATGTGAGTCTGGAAGGAGAGTTTACAGTCTAACCAGACACCTAGGTATTTGTAGTTGTCCACATATTCTAAGTCAGAACCATCCAGAGTAGTGAGGCTGGACGGGCGGGCAGGTACGGGCAGCTATCGGTTGAAGAGCATACATTTAGTCTTATTTGCATTTAAGAGCAATTGGAGGCCATAGAAGGATAGTTAATGGCATTGAAGCTCATCAAGAGGTTAGTTGAAACGTTTTATGGCTGAGATCCCGTTAACGGGATCGACTTGACAACAGCAGGGTGAATGTGCAGGGCGCCAAATTCAAACACCAGAAATCTCATAATAAAAATTCCTCAAACATACAAGTATTTCACATCATTTTAAAGATAACCTTGTTGTTAATCCCACAACAGTGTCCGATTTCAAAAAGGCTTTACAACGAAAGCACACAAAACGATTATGTTAGGTCAGTACCTAGTCACAGAAAAACACAGCCATTTTTACAGCCAAAAAGAGTCACAAAAAGCAGAAATAGAGATAAAATTAATCACTAACCTTTGATGATCTTTATCAGACGACACTCATAGGACTTCATGTTACACAATACATGTATGTTTTGTTCGATAAAGTTCATATTTATATAAAAAATCTTAGTTTAGATTGGTGCGTTATGTTCAGTAATGTTTCGCCTCCAAAACATCCGGTGATTTTGCAGATAGCCACATCAATTTACAGAAATACTCATAATAAACATTGATAAAAGATACAAGTATCATAAATGGAACTTTAGATAAACTTCTTCTTAATGCAACCGCTGTGTCAGATTTCAAAAAACTTGTACGGAAAAAGCACATCATGCTATAATCTGAGTACAGCACTCAGAACCCAAACAAGCCATACAGATATCCGCCATGTTGTGGTGTCAACTGAAGTCAGAAATAGTATTATAAATATTCACTTACCTTTGATGATCTTCATCAGAATGCACTCCCAGGAATCGCAGTTCCACAATAAATGTTTGTTTTGTTCGATAATGTCCATAATTTATGTCCAAATATCTCCTTTTTGTTCGCACGTTTAGTTCCAGAATCCAAATTGATGACGCGCAGGCCAGACGAAAAGTCAAACAGTTCCGTTACAGTTCGTAGAAACATGTCAAACGATGTATAGAATCAATCTTTAGGATGTTTTTAACATAAATCTTCAATAATGTTTAAACCGGAGAATTCCTTTGTCTGTAGAAATGCGATGTAACGCAGCTAACTCTCACAGGGGAGCGCCTGAGTGAGCCCGTGGCACTCTGCCAGACCCATGACTCAATCAGCTCTCATTCCCTCATCCTTCACAGTAGAAGTATCAAACAAGGTTCTACAGACTGTTGACATCTAGTGCAATATGACCCCATAGACACTCTATATTGGATAGGCAAACCTACAAACCTCAGATTTCCCACTTCGTGGTTGGATTTTTTCTCAGGTTTTTGACTGCCACATGAGTTCTGTTATACTCACAGACATCATTCAAACAGTTTTAGAAACTTCAGAGTGTTTTCTATCAAAATCCACTAATAATATGCATATCTTAGCTTCTGGGCCTGAGTAGCAGGCAGTTTACTCTGGGCACCTTATTCATCCAAGCTACTCAATACTGCCCCCAGCCATAAGAAGTTAACACAGTGTCCAAAGTTATCTTTTCCAAGATGGCGTAGCAGTCGGACGTGTGTTTGTCTTGTCTTGTCCCGTCTTGTCCCGCGTAAATAGTCCTCGTATTTTTTGTATACATTTCGTATATATTTTAATTTCACCTTCCATCTTGGAACTGAATATACATTCCCGCAACCCGCCTCACCCAATGTGGTACGGATCTGCTATTTTTTATACTTTAGAACCGTAGCCCCGATTAGAAGCTAGCCAGATAACTAGCTACTAGCTAGTAGTCAGTTAGCCACTGCTGCGGTCTTCACCCTTAACTCGGACACCAGCCAGCTTCAGCTCGGGCCAATACCTGCCAGTCTGCAGGCGCGATATCAACCCAGAGAATATAGGACTGCTTTTTCTCTACCACATCACCGGATTCCTGACGCAAGCTCTGGACAATTACACCGGATCATCGTCGCTAGCTAGCTGCAACCAAGTGGCTACTACTGGCTAATACCTCTGTCCCGAAACAAGCACCAGTTAGCCTTGAGCTAGCCTCGAGCTAGGCCCATCTGCCGGCTAGCCGAAGAGGCCTACCAGCGAATTCTTGGGCTACAATACCTCTTTTGCCAATTGGACTGGACCCTTTATTGCCGACACGGAGCCCCGCCGATCCATCACGACTGGTCTGCCGACGTAATTGTCCGAGGTGGTTTCAACAGGCTTTTCCATTGCGACGTTTCTGAATACCCATCTGCTAATTATTAGCTGTCTTATCGGCTGCTATCTAAATAAATATACCGGACAATTTTTTTTTTCTTTTTTTCCTGGGTCACTATATCTATTTTGCCAATTGGATCGATCCCCTCTACCACACGGAACCCCACTGATCTACCGACGGAAACGAACGAGGTGACAAAAAAAAAAAAAAAAAAAAAAAAAACAGACCTCCATCGTATGTTATCTTGCTACCGATAGCCAGCTACCCGGCCAGCTGTCTGGATCGCCGTGACCCCAACCAACCTCTACTCACTGGACCCTTATGATCACTCGATTAAGCATGCCTCTCCTTAATGTAAATATGCCTTGTCCATTGCTTTTCTGGTTAGTGTTTATTGGCTTATTTCACTGTAGAGCCTCTAGCCCTGCTCACTATATATCCAACCTCTCAGTTCCACCACCCACATATGCGATGACATCACCTGGTTTCAATGATGTTTCTAGAGACTATATCTCTCTCATCATCACCCATTACCTAGGTTTACCTCCACTGTATTCACATCCTACCATACCTTTGTCTGTACATTATTCCTTGAAGCTATTTTATCGCCCCCAGAAACTTCCTTTTACTCTCTGTTCTAGACGTTCTAAACGACCAATTCTCATAGCTTTTAGCCGTACCTTTATCCTACTCCTCCTCTGTTCCTCTGGTGATGTAGAGGTGAATCCAGGCCCTGCAGTACCTAGCTCCACTCCTATTCCCCAGGCGCTCTCTTTTGATGACTTCTGTAACCGTAATAGCCTTGGTTTCATGCATGTTAACATTAGAAGCCTCCTCCCTAAGTTTGTTTTGTTCACTGCTTTAGCACACTCTGCCAACCCAGATGTTTTAGCCGTGTCTGAATCCTGGCTTAGGAAGACCACCAAAAATTCTGACATTTTCATCCCTAACTACAAGATTTTCAGACAAGATAGAACCGCCAAAGGGGGCGGTGTTGCAATCTACTGCAAGGATTGCCTGCAGAGTTCTGTTTTACTATCCAGGTCTGTTCCGAAACAATTTGAACTCCTACTTTTAAAAATCCACCTCTCTAAAAACAAGTCTCTCACTGTTGCCGCCTGCTATAGACCACCCTCTGCCCCCAGCTGTGCTCTGGACGCCATATGTGAACTGATTGCCCCCCATCTATCTTCAGAGCTTGTGCTGCTAGGCGACCTAAATTGGAACATGCTTAACACCCCAGCCATCCTACAATCTAAGCTTGATGCCCTCAATCTCACACAAATTATCAATGAACCTACCACGTATCACCCCAATTCCGTAAACACGGGTACCCTCATAAACATCATCCTAACCAACTTGCCCTCCAAATACACCTCTGCTGTTTTCAACCAAGATCTCAGAGATCACTGCCTCATTGCCTGTATCCGTAATGGGTCAGCGATCAAACGACCTCCACTCATCACTGTCAAACGCTCCCTGAAACACTTCAGCGAGCAGGCCTTTCTAATCGACCTGGCCGAGGTATCCTGGAAGGATATTGATCTCATCCCATCAGTAGAGGATGCCTGGATATTTTAAAAAAATGCCTTCCTCACCATCTTGAATAAGCATGCCCCATTCAAGAAATTTAGAACCAAGAACAGATATAGCCCTTGGTTCTCTCCTGACCTGACTGCCTTTAACCAACAGAAAAACATCCTATGGCGTTCTGCATTAGCATCGAACAGCCCCCGTGATATGCAACTTTTCAGGGAAGCTAGAAACCAGTATACACAGGCAGTTAGAAAAGCCAAGGCTAGCTTTTTCAAGCAGAAATTTGCTTCCTGCAACACAAACTCAAAAAAGTTCTGGGACACTGTAAAGTCCATGGAGAATAAGAACACCTCCTCCCAGCTTCCAACTGCACTGAAGATAGGAAATACTGTCACCACCGACAAATCCATTATAATTGAGAATTTCAATAAGCATTTTTCTACGGCTGGCCATGCTTTCCACCTGGCTACCCCTACCCCGGTCAACAGCACTGCCCTCCCCTCTGCTACTCGCCCAAGCCTTCCCCATTTCTCTTTCTCCCAAATACAGTCAGCTGATGTTCTGAAAGAGCTGCAAAATCTGGACCCTTACAAATCAGCCGGGCTAGATAATCTGGACCCTTTCTTTCTACAACTATCTGCTGAAATTGTTGCCACCCCTATTACCAGCCTTTTCAACCTCTCTTTCGTGTCGTCTGAGATTCCAAAAGATTGGAAAGCAGCTGCGGTTATCCCCCTCTTCAAAGGGGGAGACACTCTAGACCCAAACTGCTACAGACCTATATCTATCCTACCCTGCCTTTCTAAGGTCTTCGAAAGCCAAGTCAACAAACAGATTACCGACCATCTCGAATCCCACCATACCTTCTCCGCTATGCAATCTGGTTTCAGAGCTGGTCATGGGTGCACCTCAGCCACGCTCAAGGTCATAAACGATATCTTAACCGCTATCGATAGGAAACAGTACTGTGCAGCCATATTCATTGACCTGGCCAAGGCTTTTGACTCTGTCAATCACCACATCCTCATCGGCAGACTCGACAGCCTTGGTTTCTCTAATGATTGCCTCGCCTGGTTCACCAACTACTTCTCTGATCGAGTTCAGTGTGTCAAATCGGAGGGTCTGTTGTCCGGACCTCTGGCAGTCTCTATGGGGGTGCCACAGGGTTCAATTCTTGGACCGACTCTCTTCTCTGTATACATCAATGATGTCGCTCTTGCTGCTGGTGAGTCTCTGATCCACCTCTACGCAGACGACACTATTCTGTATACTTCTGGCCCTTCTCTTGACACTGTGTTAACAACCCTCCAGGCGAGCTTCAATGCCATACAACTCTCCTTCCGTGGCCTCAAATTGCTCTTAAATACAAGTAAAACTAAATGCATGCTCTTCAACCGATCGCTGCCTGCACCTGCCCGCCTGTCCAGCATCACTACTCTGGACGGCTCTGACTTAGAATATGTGGACAACTACAAATACCTAGGTGTCTGGTTAGACTGTAAACTCTCCTTCCAGACTCACATCAAGCATCTCCAATCCAAAGTTAAATCTAGAATCGGCTTCCTATTCCGCAACAAAGCATCCTTCACTCATGCTGCCAAACATACCCTTGTAAAACTGACCATCCTACCAATCCTCGACTTCGGTGATGTCATTTACAAAATAGCCTCCAAAACCCTACTCAATAAATTGGATGCAGTCTATCACAGTGCCATCCGTTTTGTCACCAAAGCCCCATATACTACCCACCACTGCGACCTGTACGCTCTCGTTGGCTGGCCCTCGCTTCACACTCGTCGCCAAACCCACTGGCTCCAGGTCATCTACAAGACCCTGCTAGGTAAAGTCCCCCCTTATCTCAGCTCGCTGGTCACCATAGCAACGCCCACCCGTAGCACGCGCTCCAGCAGGTATATCTCTCTGGTCACCCCCAAAACCAATTCTTCCTTTGGTCGCCTCTCCTTCCAGTTCTCTGCTGCCAATGACTGGAACGAACTACAAAAATCTCTGAAACTGGAAACACTTATCTCCCTCACTAGCTTTAAGCACCAGCTGTCAGAGCAGCTCATAGATTACTGCACCTGTACATAGCCCATCTATAATTTAGCCCAAACAACTACCTCTTTACCTACTGTATTTATTTATTTTGCTCCTTTGCACCCCATTATTTCTATCTCTACTTTGCACCTTCTTCCACTGCAAACCAACCATTCCAGTGTTATTTTTTACTTGCTATATTGTATTTACTTCGCCACCATGGCCTTTTTATATTTTTATTTATTTATATATATATTTTGTTTGCCTTCACCTCCCTTATCTCACCTCACTTGCTCATATTGTATATAGACTTATTTTTCACTGTATTATTGACTGTATGTTTGTTTGACTCCATGTGTAACTATGTGTTGTTGTATGTGTCGAACTGCTTTGCTTTATCTTGGCCAGGTCGCAATTGTAAATGAGAACGTGTTCTCAATTTTCCTACCTGGTTAAATAAAGGTGAAATAAATAAATAAATAAACAGTGTCCAAAGAAGGGCCAGAGGTATACAGAATGGTGTCATCTGCGTAGAGGTGGATCAGAGAATCACCAGCAGCAAGAGCGACATCCTTGGTGTACACAGAGAAGAGAGTCAGCCCGAGAATTGAACTCTGTGGCACCCCCATAGAGACTGCCAGAGGTCCGTACAACAGGCCCTCCGATTTGACACACTGAACTCTATCAGAGAAGTAGTTGGTGAACCAGGCGAGGCAATCATTTGAGAAACCAAGGCTGTTGAATCTGCCGATAAGAATGTGGTGATTAACAGAGTCGAAAGCCTTGGCCAGGTCGATGAATACGGCTGCACAGTAATGTCTCTTATCGATGTCGGTTATGATATCGTATAGTACCTTGAGCTTGGCTGAGGTGCACTCATGACCAGCTCTGAAACCAGATTGCATAGCGGAGAAGGTACAGTGGGATTTGAAATGGTCGGTAATCTGTTTGTTAACTTGGTTTCGAAGACCTTAGAAAGGCAGGGTAGGATAGATATAGGTCTTTAGCAGTTTGGGTCTATAGTGTCTCCCCCTTTGAAGAGGGGGATGACTGCGGCAGCTTTCCAATCTTTAGGCTAGTAATAGGGGTTGCAACAATTTCAGCAGATAATTTTAGAAAGAGAGGGTCCAGATTGTCTAGCCCGGCTGATTAGTAGGGGTCCAGATTTTTCAGCTCTTTCAGAACATCAGCTATCTGGAGTTGAGTGAAGCAGAAATGGGGGAGGCTTGGGCGAGTTGCTGTGGGGGGTGGAGGGCTGTTGATCGGGGTAGGGGTAGCCAAGTGGAAAGCATGGCCAGCCGTAGAAAAATGCTTTGAAATTGAAATTCTCAATTATAATGGATTTATCAGTGGTGAGTGTTTCCTAGCCTCAGTGCAGTGGGCAGCTGGGAGGAGGTGCTCTTATTCTCCATGGACTTTACAGTGTCCCAGAACCTTTTTGAGTTTGTGCTACAGGATGCACATTTCTGCTTGAAAAAGCTAGCCTTAGCTTTCCTAACTGCCTGTGTATATTGGTTCCTAACTTCCCTGAAAAGTTGCATATCACGGGGGCTATTCGATGCTAATGCAGAACGCCACAGGATGTTTTTGTGCTGGTCAAGGGCAGTCAGGTGTGGAGAGAACCAAGGCCTATATCTGTTCCTGGTTCTACATTTTTTTGAATGGGGCATGCTTATTTAAGATGGTGAGATGGTATTATGAGTACAGCGACTGCAATTAGAAGGCATACTTAGCTTTGGCTGGTGGAGGTCCTGTAGAACCATGTCCAGATAAAGCGTCCGGGGGGAAAAAGCTGTATAAAAAAAATTGACTGAGGGAAAAAAATATATATAAAATGGTGATTAAAAAGTAAAAACCGTAAAGTTGGCAGGTAGCAAAGTTACGCTAGCAACAAAACGCACAGCAGCACGTAAAGAAGTTCACAAGTTGTGACAGGAAATTACGTCAGCAGTGATACCTGTGTGTCAGGCGTACCTTCTTGGAAAGGCTTACAGAATGTAGTCACCTGGAAGTTCATTTGTGGAATTTCTTTCCTTCTTAAGTTAATGCGTTTGAGGCAATCAGTTGTGTTGTGACAAGAAAGGGGGGTATACAGAAGATAGCCCTATTTGGTAAAAGACCAAGTCCATATTATGGCACGAACAGCTCAAATAACCAAAGAGAAATTACTTTCAGACATGAATGTCAGTCAATACGGAAAATTTTAAGAACTTCTAAAGTTTCTTCAAGTTCAGTCACAGAAACCATCAAGCGCTATGATGAAACTGCTCTCATGTCGACCCCCACAGGAATGGAAGATCCAGAGTTACCTCGCTGCAGAGGATAAGTTAATTGGAGTTACCAGCCTCAGAAATTGCAGCCAAAATAAATGCTTCACAGAGTTCAAGTAACAGACACATCTCAACATCAACTATTCAGACGAGACTGTGTGAATGAGGCCTTCATGGTCGAATTGCTGCAAAGAAACCACTACTAAAGGACACCAATAAGAGGAAGAGATTTTCTTGGGCCAAAAAACACGAGCAATGGACATTAGACCGGTGGAAATTTGTCCTTTGGTCTGGAGTCCAAATTTGAGTTTTTTGGTTCCAACCTCTATGTCTTTGTGAGACGTGATGTGGGTGAACGGATGGTCTCCGCATGTGTATTTCCCACCGTAAAGCATGGAGGAGGTGGTGTTATGGTGTGGGGGTGCTTTGCTGGTGACACTGTCTGTGATTTATTTAGAATTCAAGTCACACTTAACCAGCATGGCTACCACAGCATTCTGCAACGATACGCCATCCCATCTGGTTTGGACTTAGTGGGACTATCATTTGTTTTTCAACAGGACAATGAACCAACACACCTCCAGGCTGTGTAAGGGCTATTTGACCAAGAAGGAGAGTGATGGAATGCTGTATTAGATGACCTGTCCTCCACAATCCCCGACCTCAACCAATTTGAGATAGTTTGGGATGAGTCGGACCGCAGAGTGACGGAAAAGCAGCCAACAAGTGCTCAGCATATGTGGGTACTCCTTCAAGACTGTTGGAAAAGCATTCCAGGTGAAGCTGGTTGAGAGAATGCCAAGAGTGTGCAAAGCTGTCATCAAGGCAAAGGGTGGCTATTGGAATATTCTCAAATATAAAATATATTTTGATTTGTTTAACACTTTTTTGGTTACTACATGATTCCATATGTGTTATTTCATAGTTGTAATGTATTCACTATTATTCTACAATGTAGGAAATAGTAAAGATAAAGAAAAACCCTTGAAAGAGTAGGTGTTCTAACATTTTTGACCGGTAGTGTACATCAATGTTTTTTCTGCGATCGGATCAACCTTATATCAACCGCTTTTCAATGCAACAAACTAAAACAAATCTAATTTTGCAAGATTGAGTCTGTGATTTTGTTGTAGGCAGAGCCAACGCGCAACGGAGTAGAATTCTATTGGCTGGGGTAGCCGACTTGTGGTCTTCAATCACGCTTTTCAGATCAGTTCAGATCAGAGCCGCGCTTGTGCGCATTTGTTTATATTCTTTGCTAGTTAGCGAGTTATTAGCCCAGTTTTATTTAAGGATTGATCAGCAATGGGGATACTGCTTCCTAAAAGAGTACAAAACGTGTCGGCTACATTTCAAGCTGTCTTTGAAAACCTAGTCAGGTAAAAATTGATGTCTTAATTAAAGGGGCAGTGTTTGAAATTGAAATAGTGTTTTTTACATTGGATAAAAGTAGAGACTCAGAGCTAGACAATGGTATATCATACACTGCAGTTGAGGAACAATGGGAAAGTAATTATTCTTAGAAAGTTGATTGATGTTTTGGTACACCTACTGGAGAGCTCTTCTTTGTCTACACCGATTCAGCATCGTTCACACTCTTAAGCCTTAGCCCTAGCCTTCCATTTAAGGAGTCACATGAGGCCATGTGGTAAACACATGCTATATCAAATAGAATGTAAGTGTATTTGTCACATGCACAGGATACAGAACGTGTAAATAGTACAGTGAAGTGGTTGCTTCCATAGTAGCAATATCAAAAACAGAAAGTGTCTAAATTGATGGGTCATGTGAAGGAAATGCTATAACCCCCCCAGCCACATCTACTGTAGCTAAGTGGATGGGTCACTATTGTCTTGACATGTACACATCTTCATGAAATACAATAGATGGCTGTAATCACCCCCAGACACACCTGGCTAATTGGGTCATGAAATAATCTGTCCGAAGTGGAGTCTTTTGTTTAGACATGTAGCTCACTAGCTAAACAATGAACTGGCTTAGTCCCAACTCATACTACTACCAATACAAATATTTTCATAGCTGTGGTATGAATCTTTAGGTAGCTAACAAACTATGTGCAATGTTAGCTAGTTAACATTAGCCTATAAGTAGCAATGAAAATGGCTTTCTGATTCAAATAATATTACTACACAGACTATACACAGACTAATTTAACATTTTTGTTCATATTTATGGATGGAATACAAGTTTGTTATTAAGGCACATGAAAGTTCGCATGTTCCAGAAGGCATTTCTATAAAAAAACACTTTTTTATAAAAAAAAATGATGTTTACATTCAAATGCCACTCCTGTGAAGTTGTGACGTGCGACATACACCTAGTCTCCTGAAATGAGTCACATAGGTTACTGTAGGCTATATCATAGAAATTAAAAGCTATATCCATGTGAAAATGTAATGGGATTTGCTCCATTGGTAGGCCTACATTACGCTCAAATATACACAATAGAATATTTGTTGGTTACTGTTAAAACTGTAAGGGTACAGCCTCAGTGTTCACTGTGTCGTGTCTTTGGCATCATTAAATTGAAGACTGGTAGCTCTCATGCTTGAAAAGGTTGTAGACCCCTGCCCTACATCCGGTGCACTTGGAAATTTGAAAGGATTTGATTGGTATAAACATTATGATATAACTTCCAACTATCTTATGACAGGGCAAGGAAGAGAGATTACCATAATTGCTTACACCTGTCAAATTCTCTCAGATATCCACAAGTGGTCTAGGGGTCAATTTGGGATTGGGGCTACGATTGCTCTGAATGACCTACATTTAGAAAGATTTAGCAAAAGGTGGATTTTTGTCATTTTAGTTGATTACTGTTTGATCTGGACTGCAACTCCTTCTGTGATTGATTGATTGTTGTATTAATTGATTGATGTATTAATTGCCAGATATGATGGAGCCAGAGGTGCGGACCCCCAGCCCCCTGCCAGGTTCTCTGAGGTTCAAATGCTCCAGTCAGCTGACCCCAGGTCAGTGGCACCATCTGGCCATTGTCATGGCGAAGGACGTGAAGAAGAGCTGTAAGGTCACGGCCCACCTCAATGGGAAACTGTTGGGAGCAGCAAAGGTACAGGAGCAGGAGAGAGTAAATTCATCCATTTTACATTAAAAGATGATCGAAAAAAACTTATGTTGTGTTGGAGGCCATTGGCGATTTTTCCGCTGCTACTGTGATTTTTAGCTGTAGCTCATGTCATTGGTTGAAGTACTGTCTACTCCCTTACTCACTCTGTGCTGTGAAAATACAGAGAACTCTCTATGTGTTCTGATTGGCTGTCAGATGCTGTACATCCAACCGTTCCCGGGTCAGTACATTTCTATGGAACCCACGGCGGTGATTGACGTGTGTGCCTTCATTGGAACGCCGTCTCTATGGAAACAGCACGCTTCGTTGGTGTGGCGCGTCGGGCCCACCTACCTGTTTGAGGAAGTGCTGAGTCCAGGGGCTGTAGGAGTCATCTACAACCAGGGAACAACCTACTTGGGAAACTACCTGGCTCTACGCAACACAGGTGTTTGTCTGATCATTACCTGGCCATGGACTCAAGACCGTTTAGTCAATTTACTTAAAGCTTGCAGATACTGTATAATACATTATGATTCCTTTAGCATCTACGACCCCTTATAATGTATTAGAATCATCTCATGATGACCTTGACTATATGCCAGCCATTTTGAGTCAGTTGTGTTTCCAGAAATACAGAAACATATTTGAGTCAGTTGTGTTACCAACGTCAGTTTGACCAGGATTTGTGTCTCACAATGTAATTCTGTAATTATATGTGTTCCTCCAGGCTCTGGCCCAGACCCCCTCCCTCTCAGGCTGGTCCCTGAGGAGAGGATCTCATTTGGCATCAACCCGGCTGTAGCAACTTTAACCACGGTAGCAGAGATACGAGAAAGCTACAACGAGGTGGACTGCCGTCTCATCGCCAAAGAGGTAAAGAGCGTCCAGCGCAGTCTTCATGATGCCCGATCAGAAATATGGGGTCCTACTAATCACCCCAAACAACCACAAACAACCATAAACAGGTACCCAAAACAACCACAAACAGGTAACGCAAACAACCCCAAACAACCACAAACAGGTACCCCAAACATCCTAAAACAACCCCAAACAACCCCAAACATACCCTAAACAACCACAAACAATGAGAAGCAGATATGCGTGCTGAGGCCACCTGCAGGGTATTCCAGAAAGATGGTTGAATAAATTCAGGATTCCCTGAACATAACCTCCTTCTCTTAACCTGAGGGAGTCTGGGATTTCTTTGTTCCAGAACGGCTGCTTCTCGTTTAAGTAATTAGGCTAAGCAAAGCACAGATTGGTCCGACAACTGGCGCGGTTACGCAACATTCAAAAAGGTCCTCGTGTTGATGACAGAAAGAACCTTAGATATGGAGTCAAAAAACATTGTCCAATATTTCAAGTCTAGAACAAGAAACATTTGTAACAACATACAATGAATATGTTCACAAATTTACTACAGATGTAATTCACCGATACACATCGTTCCCCGATTCAAATGTTTAAGATATGACTGCATTGGAAATACATTCAAACATTATGAATCATTGATTTTGCTCATATTACGTGACAACTGATGCGCCCTGTCCTTCAGTGTCAAACTAAGTATGTAGTTGTGCTGACAGTCATTGATCTTCAAGTCATTTTGCATCCTGAACAACGTTAAGGAATGTCAGTAGCCTACTCAAACTACGCACTGTGCCCAGCTTCATGCTCTGACCAACGTGAGGTAGGAGGCCTGTTTCTTGCACATACAGTTGAAGTCGGAAGTTTACATACACTTAGGTTGGAGTCATTAAAACTTGGTTTTTCAACCACTCGAAAAATGTCTTGTTAACTTCTTATGGCTGCAGGGGCAGTATTGACTAGCTTGGATGAAAGCTGCACAGAGGTGCCCAGAGTAAACGGCCTGCTCCTCAGTCATAGTTGCTAATATATGCATATTATTATTAGTATTGGATAGAAAACACTCTGACGTTTCTAAAACTGTTTGAATTATGTCTGTGAGTATAACAGAACTCATATGGCAGGCAAAAACCTGAGAAGAAATCCAAATGTTATTTACATATAAATAAATAAAATATCCAAAATGTGACCAGCGGACAATATTCAAAAAGTATTTCAAAACCCGCGCAAAGTAGGTAATTTGATTGACAACGATTCTTTCTTCTGTAACAATGTAAAAATGCAAACAACTATTCAGAGACTATTTGGAAAATGTAGGTAACCTCTCTCAATAAGATTTAGTACAGACCAGGCCTGACACAAAATGTAGAAATAGTATCCTACTTTGACAACAATTCAATGAATGCAACAAGTATTAGAAAGTGTTAGCAATTGATGCTATTCTACAATGACACAAACCCCAAAGCATATCAGGGGGAGAAAAATAGGTTTATTCGAAGAGGACAAATCAAAGATGTTATGCTGCGAGGTAGATGTTCAGTCTCCCTGTCCTCAGATTTTTCTCCACCGAACAAAGGGACAGGATGCCATTTATAACCCCCCATCCTAGCCTGGGATTGACCAATCAAAGGTCCTTGCAGTACAACTGGACCAATGGCCCAGACTCAAAGTACAGAACGTAGCACCCGTAGCACACGTTACTCTGAGTTCAGGAGGGACATTCCACAGATTCTAAACAGCTGTTGAACTGAAACCCAACTCCTATTTACATTTCCCTAGGTACTCTAGTTTTTAGTCCTCTTATCTTCTGCGTTGTGTATTTATCTTCAGAATATTCTTATAATAGCGACAGATAAACAGAGAAGATACAAAACACAACAACTGCTCAGAGAAAATAAAAGATTTGTGGGACAAATTTATATTTCACAATGTCACTTTAGTGTTTGCATTCAGCCTACAACATGTCATGGAACTTCTGGAAGCACGCCCCATACTGCAAAGTGGCACAGAACACTTAGAGCACCCAAAGGAGCCTGCTTTCAAATGAGTTTACAACTCAGTCCACACGCACTGGTGCCGCACTCTTGGCTCCCCTCTTCATGCCACTGTAGCCATATCACAAAGTGAATGCACAAGCAGCATTTTGAATGCCTTCAGGGACCAGTGTCTGCGGTTTCTGGGAAGGGGCTTTTGCAGGGTCCCCCACACAATGTACTCATTTATGATGACAATGTTGAGCTTCCCACAAAACACATACTTAACTATTTTCAGCCTGTGCGTCCAACATTGTAATAGCTCCAAAATTGGTCAAGATGGTCAACCTTGGCCATTTTCTTGTTGTAATCCATTACAAGCTCTGGAACAGATATAACTTCCAACCACTTTTTAAAACATCTCCAAAATCCCTGCCACTGTCACTTTATGCCCAGGCTGTGTGGTACAAGGGTGAATGGTGGGACTTGGGGTAGACACACTCCATGGAAATGTAAGCTCCCGTCTCAGGTGTGCTCTACCTCTTCTCCTCCCTCTTCCTCCTCTCTCTGCTTCATCCTCTCCCTCTGCTTTGTCATCTCCCTCCTCTCCCTCCCCCTCCTCCTCGCCATGTTCTTCTCCCTCCACTCTCCTCTCCCTCCTCTTCACTCTGCTCTTTCTCTCTCCCTCCACTCTCCTCTTCCTCTTTCCCTCTACTCTCCCTCCTCTTCACTCTCCTCTTTCTCTCCACTCTCCTCTCACTCCACTCCTCCCTCCACATCTCTATCCCTCCACCTAAGCCCATTCGTGTGCTAACAGTCAGTATCTGGATAACATGTTAAATGCTTGATAATGTATGTGATGTCAACAGAGAGGTATGTTTAGCTGGGTGATTCAAATATTGACTGTTTTCCTCAAGCTGCCCACTCAAGAAAAAACGTCAACCTACCAGGGTAGTTACAAATAGCACAGGAATGAAGGCATCGACATGTATTGATCACATCTTTACTAATGCTGCAGAAATTTGCTTGAAAGAAATATCCAGATCCATCAAATGTAGTGATCACAATATAGTAGCCATATCTAGTAAAACCAAAGTTCCAAAGGCTGGGCCTAATACAGTGTATAAGAGGTCATGCAATATGTTTTGTAGTGATTCCTATGTTATTGACAAAAATAATTTTTGTTGGTCCGTGGTGTGTAATGAGGAGCAAAGAGACGTGACATATTTATGAAATTGCTTATTCCAGTTACTAATAAGCATGTACCCATTAAGAAAATTACTGTAAAAAGTGTTAAATCCCCTTGGATTGAAAAGGAATTGAACAATTGTTTGGTTGAGAAGTTGAGGCAAAAGGAATGACAAATATGTTTGGCTGCACAACCGATTGGCATATGTACTGCAAATTGAGAAATCATGTGACTAAACTGAATAAAAATAAGAAACTACATTATGAAACAAAGATGAATAAAGAATGATAGTAAAAGCTTTGGAGCACCTTATTAAAAATGTTGGGAAAAAAGGCAAACCAAGCTCCATCATTCATTGAATCAGAATGCTCATTCATCATAAAACCAACGGATATTGCCAACAACTGAAATTATTTTTTCATTGGCAAGCTTAGCAAATTTAGGCATGACATGCCAGGAACAAACGCTGACACTACACATCAAAGTATGTCTGACCAAATTATGAAGACAAGCATTGTAATTATGAATTCCGTAAAGTGAGTGTGGAAGAGGTGAAAACATTATTGTTGTCTATCAACAATGACAAGCCAGCGAGGTCTGACAACTTGGATAGAAAATTACTGAGGATAATAGCGGACGATATTGCCACTCTTATTTGCCAGATGTTCAATGTAAGCCTACTAGAAAGTGTGTGCCCCCAGGCTTGGAGAGAAGCAAAAGTCATTCTGCTACCTAAGAATAGTAAACAACCCTTTACATGCTCAAATAGCCAACCAGTCAGCCTGTTCCCCTTCATAAACTTAAAAAAAAATTGTGTTTGAATCTTTACTAATGACATGCCAATGGCTTTGAGTAAAGCCAATGTGTCTATGTATAGTCAACACTATACATGTCAGCTACTGAAATGACTGCAAAACTTGACAAAGAGCTTCAGTTAGTTTCAGAGTGGGTGGCAAGGAATACGTTAGTCCTAAACATTTCTAAATCTAAAAGCATTGTATTTGGGACAAATCATTAACTAAACCCTCAACCTCCACTAAATCTTGTAATAAATAATGTGGAAATTGAGCAAGTTGAGGTGACTAAACTGCTTGGAGTAACCCTGGATTGTAAACTGTCATGGTCAAAACATATTGATACAGCAGTAGCTAAGATGGGGAGAAGTCTGTCACACACAGAGAGGGAATATTAATAATATGCATGTCAATCTCTCCTGGCTCAAAGTGGAGGAGAGCGTGACTTCATCACTACTTGTATTTAAGAGAGGTATTGACATGTTGAAAGCACCGAGCTCTGTTTGAAGTGGTGGTGCACAGCTTGGACACCGATGCAAACCCCCCAGGACATGCCACAAGAGGTCTCTTCACAGAACAGAACAGACTATGTGAGGTGCACTACATAGAGCCATGACTACATGGAACTCTATTCCACATCAAGTAACTGATGCAAGCAGTAAAATTAGATTTAAAAAAACAGATCAAATACACCTTATGGAACAGCGGGGACTGTTAAACAACACAAACATTGGCACAGACACATGCACACACACACGATAACATGGATTTTGTATCGTAGATATGTGGTAGTGGTGGAGTAGGGGCCTGAGTGAGCTAATGGGAATCCATAATAAATACAGAGTTCACCAACGTTAGCTGATTAGTTACAAAGCTGGGACAGTTTCCAAATGAATTGCATTGGTTGAAACAGGACGAAACAAGCAAGTTGTAAGCTGGCTGTGTAAACAAATGTCCAACTCATCCTATGAGCTCCACTGAGCTGGCATCTACTACCCTAACAAGACAGCTAAAATATTTATTTTATTTAACCTTTATTTAACCAGGTAGGCCAGTTGAGAACAAGTTCTCATTTACAACTGCGACCTGGCCAAGATAAAGCAAAGCAGTGCGACACAAACAACACAGAGTTACACATGGGATAAACAAACGTACAGTCAATAACACAATAGAAACATCTATATACAGTGTATGCAAATGTAGTAAGATTAGGGAGGTAAGGCAATAAATAGGCCATAGTGGCGAAATAATTACAATTTAGCATTAACACTGGAGTGATAGATGTGCAGAAGATGAATGTGCATGTAGCGATACTGGGATGCAAAGGAGCAAAAAAAGAAATAACAATATGGGGATGAGGTAGTTGGGTGGGCTGTTTACAGATGGGGTGTGTACAGGTACAATGATCGGTAAGCTGCTCTGATGCTTAAATTTAGTGAGGGAGATATAAGACTCCAGCTTCAGGGATTTTTGCAATTCGTTCCAGTCATTGGCAGCAGAGAACTGGAAGGAAAGGCGGCCAAATAGGAGTTGGCTTTGGGGATGACGAGTGAAATATACCTGCTGGAGCGTATGCTACGGGTGGGTGCTGCTATGGTGACCAGTGAGCTGAGATAAGGCGGGGCTTTACCTAGCAAAGACTTAGATGAATGGAGCCAGTGGGTTTAGCGACGAATATGAAGCGAGGGCCAGCCAACGAGAGCGTACAGGTCGCAGTGGTGGGTAGTATATGGAGCTTTGGTGACAAAACCGATGGCACTGTGATAGACTACATCTAATTTGCTGAGTAGAGTGTTGGAGGCTATTTTGTAAATGACATCGCCAAAGTCAAGGATCGGTAGGATAGTCAGTTTTATGAGGGTAGCATGAGAAGGATGCTTTGTTGCGAAATAGGAAGCCGATTCTAGATTTCATTTTGGATTAGAGATGCTTAATGTGAGTCTGGAAGGAGCGTTTACAGTCTAACCAGACATCTAGGTATTTGTAGATGTCGTTTGGTGGCATATTTCTGCTTTACCAAATGAGGAGAGTTACAAACTACACACCAGTCAGAGTTATACTTAAACTACATCTTTAATAAGTTTTGCAATAGCCTTTGACTTTCAATGATGCACTATCTCTAATGAACCATTGAAAGTGCTACCAGAAAACTACAAAGATATTTTATAGCCAAGATACACCCCTCTCAACTTACATGACGAATCATAGATCTTAGGAACAGTTCACAAAGGTTAAGATTTGTATGAAAGATATCTATAAAACATAGCAGAGAGTTACTGCTGTGTCAACAGTTATCATTGTAAAGACCAGTGTCTGGACCCCTCTTACGCCAAACTGGAACCCGTCTCACCCTGGTACGGTATAGCACGATAACATTACCTCATGTTATCTCGAATGCTCTTTAGGCTTTATTACCCAAAGACATCGTAAATTTCCTCTGTCAGTGCTATCTCATAGAGGCCCATCCTCAGTGGAACACACACACAATACCCTATTCTGTCGAATGTAACAACTATTATAATGTAATACAAGCATTATAACAATCTTAGAAACGTTAAAACATAATCTTGCAATTTTCCACGACAGTCGACATATTCTAAGTTAGAACCGTCCGAAGTAGTGATGCTAGACGGGTGGGCGGGTGCGGGCAGCGATCGGTTGAAGAGCATGCATTTAGTTTTACTTGCATTTAAGAGCAGTTGGAGGCCACTGAAGGAGTGTTGTATGGCATTGAAGCATGTCTGGAGGTTTGTTAACCTCTCTGGGATATGTTGGACGTTAGCGTCCCAACTGGCCAACATCCAGTGAAAATGCAGAGCGCCAAATTCAAATAAATGACTATAAAAATTTAACTTTGATGAAATCAAACATTCAATATACCAAATTAAAGCTACACTTGTTGTGAATCCAGCCAACGTGTCAGATTTCAGAAATGCTTTACGGCGAAAGCAAACGATGCTATTATCTGAGCATAGCATCCAAGCAAACAAACACAGACCATCATATTTCAACCCTCCAGGCGCGACACAAAACACAGAAATAAAGATATAATTCATGCCTTACCTTTGACGAGCTTCTTCTGTTGGTACTCCAATATGTCCCATAAACATCACAAATGGTCCTTTTGTTCGATTAATTCCGTCGATATATATCCAAAATGTCCATTTATTTGGCGCGTTTGATCCAGAAAAACACCGGTTCCAACTTGCGCAACGTGACTACAAAATATCTCAACAGTTACCTGTAAGCTTTGTCCAAACATTTCAAACTACTTTTGTAATACAGCTTTAGGTCTTTTTTTACATAAATAATCAATAAAATTGAAGACGGGATGATCTGTGTTCAATACCGGAGGAAAACAACGTGTAGCGAGCCTCTGTGTAACGCTCCTCTAACAAAGAGTAAACTTCCCTCGAGCCTCATTCTGAACAGTGTTACTTCTTCATTTTTGAAAGGAAAAACCTCAACCAATTTCTAAACTTTTGACATCCAGTGGAAGCGATAGGAACTGCAAGAAGGTCCCTTAGAAATCTGGATTTCCAATGAAAACCCATTGAAAAGAGTGACCTCAAAAAAATAAATTCTGAATGGTTTGTCCTCGGGGTTTCGCCTGCCAAATTAGTTGTGTTATAGTCACAGACATGATTCAAACAGTTTTAGAAACTTCTTATGCATATCTTAGTTTCTGGGCATGAGTAGCAGGCAGTTTAATTTGGGCACGCTTTTCATCCAAAATTCAGATAGCTGCCCCCTATCCTAGAGAAGTTAACACAGTGTCCAAAGAAGGGCCAGAAGTATACAGAATGGTGTCGTCTGCGTAGAGATGGATTAGAGAATCACCAGCAGTAAGAGCGACATCATTGATGTATACAGAGAAAAGAGTCGGCCCGAGAATTGAACCCTGTGGCACCCCCATAGAGACTGCCAGAGGTCCGGACAACAGGCCATCCGATTTGACACACTGAACTCTATCTGAGAAGTAGTTGGTAAACCAGACGAGGCAGTCATTTGAGAAGCCAAGGCTGTTGAGTCTGCTGATAAGAATGTGGTGATTGACAGAGTCGAAAGCCTTGGCCAGGTTGATGAAGACGGCTGCACAGTATTGTCCTTTATCGATGGCTGTTATGATATCGTTTAGGACCTTGGGCGTGGCTGAAGGCTTTCAAATAATAGGAAAACAAGGCAATGTATAGCATATTAGTATCTGCACCTAGCAAAATTGACAAACCCATAACCTAAGCCCAACAGATAAACACTAATTATTCTAGCCTTCATTTCGGTGGCTATTTGTCTGTTTGGCTAGCTAGTGAAAGTGACAGCTGAGGTTTACACTTCGTGAGTGCAGCCCATATTTACTGCTACACACAACTTTTCTTGCCTGACAGACTAACTAATTAGCTAGCTAGCTTGCTACAGCAAGCAGCTTGGGCCATTTCCATATAATTTACATTGGTAGAAACAAGAATAAACAACCAACTAGTTAGCTGACTATATTCAGCTAAACACTTCAACAATTTCCATGCTCCACCGCTGACGTGCTCGCCTGTACCAACCTAGTTATCATGACAATCTATTCCCCAATCTATTCCCCAAGTTTCACTGCATCGACAACACCAAAAGAAGTCATATAACAGCATACATACCCTGTTTCCGGTTTCTGATTGATGACAACAGCCACGCGAATACAACAACAGGTTGTTTGCAAGTTCATTTTGCGATATTGACACATATATTATTTTAAGAAAAACAAGGTCATTCTCGGGCACTATAGTAATTTATAGAAAGTCAGTTGATGGCCGCTATGGGTTCTAAAAACTGCTGACTGTCACCATGCATATAGAGAATGGCACTCAACTTGTATTGTACTGATTCAGATGACAGATGATTGGTTAACCCTTTTGATGCATACAATCACATATTTGTGATCATTGTTGAATGGTCCTTGCAGCGTACCATCGCAAATATGTGGTTGGAACAGTAGCAACAGAACGTATGATGCAACGATCATGTTCAAACAGCATTGTTGTCTGAAAAGCATCTAAAAAATGTTTTGTACAGATGGGAAATACAACTATCTCTCAATTTCACCTTTAAATTGTAAAAGATCAACTCAAACTTTATCATACAAGCATCACACGGAACACATGGTCCAAACTCATTCCATAAACCAGTCTAAATAACAGGTTTCGCTGACAAAAAAACTAAACATAAGTTAGCGACCTAATAGCTAGACTTGTTTACAATGTACCACATCTCTGGTTAGCAAAATTGAGAAATATAATATTGTTTAGAAAAGAGAGGCTTGTCAGCTAAGCTAAATTCTTTATGATGGTAGCCATGTTTGTTTGACAAGTGAAAACTCCCTAATCCCAGATTGCCAATCACTATAATACGCAAATAAACAAAGTCAACAAGTTTGGCCACTTGTGATAGGAAAATGAATCTGGTTCATATCTCTTTAAATCCAGCAAAGGGAGGCTATGGAACATGGAGTTTTCATAATAGAAGCCACTTCCTGTTTGGATTTTCCTCAGGGTTTCGCCTGCAATCACAGACAATATTTTGACAGTTTTGGAAACTTTAGAGTGTTTTCTATCCAATGCTAATAATAATATGCATATATTAGCAACTGAGACTGAGGAGCTGGCTGTTTACAATGGGCACCTTTTCATCCAAGCTACTCAATACTGCCCCATGGTGACGCAGGAAATATTACTATGATGGGGGATTCATCAATAAATGGTGGGGCAAACACAGGAGGAGTCTATATACTAAATAAAAATAAACCCCCTGGAAACGAGGGTCTGAGCTGGCAACCCTGAGCAACAATAATTACAATCAAAGTCAGTCAAGTGAACCATCCGTTCACCTCGTTTTGTTATAACATCTTTGGTTTGACAGATGTTTACGTGAAAATCAGAATGCATTGTATGATGTCAACAAACATGGCGCCACACATAGCTGGCATTTAGTTTAGGATTAGCTCATTATAATCAGTACAACCTTCCAAAACGTAATTTACACACATCAAATCTGTCCATTACAATCTATGAAGAATCAGAATGCAGGATTTGTCACCAGCACTTCAAAACGTGAATAAAACAGTAAATGCATTATGCTCCATACATACCTATGGTGTGGTGTGCTACAGTAGAAATGACAACACGATATACAAAAACTATAATGATAATATAATAAGGCACTTACTTTGAGAGGAACGCACAGATATCCAAAGTTATTAGTAAGGAAAACAACAAAGGCAATGCGGGCACCAGCCATTAAATGTGTCGGGGGGGAGCAGTTTGTGCAGGTTCTGTTCTGACTGGAGATGCGCAAATGTCTGCATACTTGATCTGGGGAAACACTGGGGCTCTCGTAGAAGAGAGAAGTTTGTCCGGCTCAGTAAAGCCTCAAACATGAATTGCCTGCAAAACGCCCTCTCGCTGTCAACTGCGTTTATTTTTTTGCAAACTTAACATGTGTAAATATTTGTATGAACATAACAAGATTCAACAACTGAGACATAAACTAAACAAGTTCCACAGACATGTGGTCAGGAAATCACGCACAGAATGAGCAGTATGGCTGGTGGCATTGCTAGAGGGTCATGTCAGGATGAGCCTGCAGGAAGGGTATCAAATGAGGGAGCAGGATGTCTTCCTCAACTCTGGAGCTTTGTCAGAGTGACCATCGGGTTCTTGGTCACCTCCCTGACCAAGGCGCTTCTCCACCGATTACTCCTTTTGGCTGGATGGCCAGCTGTAGGAGGAGTCTTGGTGGTTCCAAACATCTTCCATTTAAGAATGATGGAGGCCACTGTGTTCTTGGGGACCTTCAATGCCGCAGACATTTTTTGGTACCCTTCCCCAGATCTATGCCTCGACATAATCCTTTCTCGGAGTACTACGGACAATTCCTTCAACCTCATGGCTTGGTTTTTGCTCTGACACTCACTTTCAACTCTGGGACCTTATATAGACAGGTGTGTGCCTTACCAAATCATGTCCAACCCATTGAATTTACCACAGGTGGACTCCAATCAAGTTGTAGAAACATATCAAGGATGATCAATGGAAACAGGATGCACCTGTGCTCAATTTCGAGTCTCATAGCTAAAGGTCTGAATAGAGACTACTCAGGATCGAGGGAAAGATGAACGGAGCAAATTACAGAGAGATCCTTGATGAAAACCTGCTTCAGAGTGCTCAGGACCTTGGTCTTTTACCATATAGGGCTATCTTCTGTATACCACCCCTACCAACTGATTGGCTCAAACACATTAAGAAGGAAAGAAATTCTACAAATTAACTTTTAACATTTCAAGTAACACCTGTTGGTTGAAATGCATTCCAGGTGACTACCTCATGAAGCTGGTTGAGCGGTTGCCAAGAGTGTGCAAAGCTGTCATCAAGGCAAAGATTTGCCACTTCGAAGAATCTACAATATATTTTGATTTGTTTTACACTTTTTTGGTTACTACATGATTCAATATGTGTTCTTTTATAGTTTTGATGTGTTCACTATTATTCTATAATGTAGAAAATAGTAAACATAAAGAAAAACCCTGGAATGAGTTGGTGTATCCAAACTTTTGACTGGTACTGTATATATTTTTTAAATCCCCTTGATCAGAGCTAGTGACAGATTATAGTGCTGGTCCAGAGCATTAGAGGCACCCATACCAACTGAGACACATGTTTTGTTTTACCTTTATTTAACTAGGCAAGTCAGTTAAGAACAAATTCTTATTTTCAATGACGGCCTAGTATCAGTGCCTTGTTCAGGGGCAGAACGACATATTTTTACCTTGTCAGCTCGGGGATTTGATCTTGCAACCTTCTGGTTACTAGTCCAACGCTTTAACCACTAGGCTACCTGCCACCCAGGGTTAAGGTTTGCGCTTTGAGGTTCGCAGACCAGGTGCCCTAAGCGTGCATAATCTGCAGCTGGATGCTTCCCTGTTGTTAATGGTTGTTTGGGGTATCTATTTGGGGTTGTTTGTGGTTGTTTTGCATTGTTTGTAGTTGTTTGTGATTGTTTGTGTTACCTGTTTGTGATTGTTTGGGTACCTGTTTGTGGTTGTTTGGGGTACCTGTTTGTGGTTGTTTGGGGTACCTGTTTGTGGTTGTTTGGGGTACCTGTTTATGGTGGTTTGTGGTTGTTTGGGGTGATTAGTAGGACCCCATATTTCTGATTTGGGGTTGTTTGGGGGTTATTTGGGTTACTTGTTTGGGGTTGGCATGTGCATAGAATTAATAGAATGGGCTTGGAACCTCTAATGCTGGCAATTTGACTGGTAAACTCATGGATACACTCAAAATGGCGGCCTGGTATTGTGATGCAATCTTTTCCATGGTCATGTAGAACGTTCATTCAAATTATGTTAACTGTTGTGAATCAACAAATCACATCACGTATTGATGGGTACACTTCCTGATTTTACTTCTTGCTTTGTTCCTATGGGTATACTCGCAATGGCCGCCAGTCCACCCATTATGCCATCTTTGAATAGGACGCCAGTTCTATTCATTCTATTTCTATGGTTTGTGTTTGTTTGGGGTGTTTGGGGTTGTTTGGAGTACCTATTTGTGGTTGTTTGGGGTATATGTTTGTGGTTGTTTGGGCTAACTGTTTGGGGTATCTGTTTGTGGTTGTTTGGGGTGATTAGAGGACCGGGGAAGTCCTAACAGTACTGAGAGTGTAACAAATTGTATGTTGTCTCCTGTGTGTTCTATTTCAGATGGGAATCACGTCCAGGGATAACTCCACCCCTGTGTTCCTGTCTCAAAACATCAGCCACCACCTGACTGGCACTGCACGCACCATAGGAGCTGCACTGGTTGGACACTTTGGTAAACAACCAACAGCGCATTCATTCAAATTAATTTGGTGGACTTAACTGTTGTGGAAGATGTGTGAAATTATTTGTGTAAAGGGTAACTTTAGTGTTCGGATCATATTATTTTCTAAGACTAACAAAATACACAGTGAACTCCTGTTTAACCCTTTACACTCGTGGGAATTGGCCTATATGGATAGGGCTAAATTGAAATGTTTCTTACAGAATAAATATGAAATGCATAACCATGGTAGCAATTGAAAGGGAACAGTTTGGAGATAAGGTGAGTACACAACAGGTCACCTGAGACAAGACTGAATCCAAACATGGCACTGTTGATTTTATGTCCATTTTACATTTACAGAAAATACTCTGGATGCATTCAGTAGCATTTCCTGGACAACAAAATGACAAGGGTTTGAGTGAGAGGACTAACTTGTGTCTCCAAGTGGCAACACACCTCTCCAAAGTGTGCACAGTCCCTAACCAATTTCAATGCACTTTTTATGCCTTAAAAAAGAGTCTAACTATAAAATACTTTTTTGAGCTTTCCTGGCTGTGCCATTGAGGAACTAGAGCAAGCACAAGGAACACAACTCTGCTACCCCTCCATCACACAATTACTGTTATTGTTTACACAATCCCAAAATTGTCTATTCTAAATCGCGATATGGGTCAGGTGGGCATGATTTGAAAGCCTGTTCTAATGCCAACATGACAAGCCAAGTTATAAAATATGATCTTATGGTGTTAGGCTTTCACAAGGCAATTCAGAGAAACACATCGTAATTTTGGTGCGCATAGAAAGGAGTCATGAGTGCATTCAGGGGTGTGTGAATTGTCTTCACAATAAATAAACAAATAAGTCAATTATGTTCAGAACAACCCAGGGTATTACACAGTGGCTGTCAGTGCCGTTAAAGAGGTGGAAGGACATTTTTTTTTCATGAGTATGGCCTTATTTGTATTAGAGCATATTGAATGACTCTCATTCATATTCCATTCGCCCAGTTCAGTGTAACAGCAATAGGTTTAGGCTACTACATGATGCTCAAATTTTCCCTATACCCATCATGAAGTTGCTACAACCTTGCCTATGAATGAAAGTTTACAACATTGGTGCACACAGGTCGAGAGACAAATTTGAGGTGACAGACAGTGACTTTCAATATCGCCTTGCAAACTCTTGACTCAACTAGCCTACCTGGTTAAATAAAGGGGAAATAAAAGTTGTCAGTTGATGCTGCAAGAGCTCTGATTGGCTGGAGGATGTCCTCCAGAAGTTCTCATGATTAGTGTGTAAGTCTATGGAAGGGGGTGAAGACCATGAACCTCCTAGGTTTTGTATTGAAGTCAATGTACCAAGAGGAGAACGGAAGCTAGCTTTCCTCCGGCAACACTATGGTGCTACCCTACGGAGTGCTGTTGAGGCTA
Organism: Salvelinus fontinalis; assembly: GCF_029448725.1. NCBI lineage: Eukaryota > Metazoa > Chordata > Actinopteri > Salmoniformes > Salmonidae > Salvelinus > Salvelinus fontinalis. Next base: position 36,299,910 of record NC_074665.1, read on the forward strand.
CTGTAGAACTTATTTGCAAAATAGTGTGTTTTAATCAATTATTTGGTGACATGATTATATTTAGGTTAGTTTTATCTAAAAAGGATAACTTTTTTAATGTTTTACAATTTACATTTTTATGATATTCACTGAGGAGGATGGTACTCCCCTTCCTCCTCTGAGGAGCCTCCACTGGTATGACGGCATGTCATATTGTAACTCTACATCATCTTGTAACTCTACATCTTGTAACTCTACATCAAACTCTACATCTTGTAACTCTACATAAACGTTGACACTGTATATGACATGAGTGTTATGATTTGGAGATGTGAAGTATACATTTGGACTCACAGGTGTTTGGCTTGCTTGTTTTACATCAAAGCGGTATTTATTATAATCCTCAACATCTCATCTTTCAAAATACATTGAGTCATCGTAATTTACAGCATTTTCCTCACTCAGACAACAAAACATTAGCAAAAGTTGCCCAATTACCGGGAGGGACGGGGGCAACGTCTGAGTGAGGGAAATGCTGAAAATGAAGATGACTCGATGCAGTGTCAAGTTTAGAATGGTTATCCGTTACAACACATACAGTGCTGTGAAGCGCAGAGCCAGTGCTCTGATGTTATTGTTCAGCCACTACGTTCAAATTTTGTCACTCCCAAATCTGACATTTCCAACCCGTATACGGGTCTGAGTGTAAAGAGTTAAGAAATGTAAGTGTGCTTTCATCAGAGGTCAATCTGTATGGTACTATTTACTAACTGTTCACAGTATACAGTTTGACCGTGTGTTGTGGTGTCGGTCAGGAGTGCGGACGTTCGCTCCCAGCAGCGCAGGGGATAGCTTTCTGTACCTTGGTGGGCCGGCGGTGATCCTAAGCATGGTTGCTATGGCGGCAGACGACGGAGCGCTGTACGCAGCAGTGAAAGTTCTGCTGTCTGTGTTGGAGACAAGCCCTGCCATGGAGCGGGAGATGACACGCATCAACGGCTACAAGGTAGGTACAACCCAAACACCTGTCATTAAAGTCATGTTCATTAGGCACCAAATGGAATAAAATGGACTGAAACGGAGTAATTAACTGGACTGCAAAATGTTTTGAAATGTTTTCCACTGCATCCCCTAATGAATACAACCCAGTCAGGTCTTTACGAAACGGAATGGATAGAATTATGGCGCATCATGACATACATAACTTCTGGATGCCCCCAAACGTAGATGACAATAATTACATTAAAAAGTGGTTGCCTTGGGATGATGACTCTGTTCCCCATCTCCTCCTCCCTGTCTCTAGCTCCTAGCATTCCTGCTGAAGATTAAAAGCGGTGTGTTGAGCAGTAGAACCTTTCAGCTGGTGCTGTCTCTGTCTGGTTCAGTGGACCACCTGGGATCTGGAGCCGCTTGTCTACACAACAGACCCGCCTTCAATGCTCTGCTCTGTGACCTGGAGGTACCGTACTCCCACCAGCCCCACACCAACCCTACATTCCCAAATCAACTCCTAGAGCTGATACCTAGACACCTCCTCTTAGATATAGACTGGGTGTACAAAATATTAGGAACACCTGCTCTTTCCATGACATAGACTGACCAGGTGAATCCAGGTGAAAGCTATGACCCCTTATTGCTGTCACTTGTTAAATCCACTTCAATCAGTGTATATGAAGAGGGAAGAAGATGGGTTAAATATTTTTTCTTATGCCTTGTGATAATTGACACATGGATTGTGTATGTGTGTTATTCAAAGGGTGAATGGGCAAGGCAAAATATTTAAGTGCTTTTGAACGGGGTATGGAAGTAGGTGCCAGGCGCACCCATTTGAGTGTGTCAAGAACTGCAACGCTGCTCGGTTTTTCATGCTCAACAGTTTCCCGTGTGTATCAAGAATGGTCACCCACCCAAAGGACATCCGGCCACTTTGATACAACTATGGGAAGCATTGGAGTCAACATGGGCCAGCATCCCTGTGGAATGCTTTTGACACCTTGTAGAGTCCATGCCCCGACGAATTGAGGCTGTTCTGAGGGGGGTTGGGGGTGCAACTCAATATTAGGAAGGTGTTCTAACATTTGCTCCTTCCCTTGAAGGTGTGGAAGAACACTGCGGAAAGTCTGGACCTGTCAGTTCTCAATCACTTTGCTGAAATCCTGAAATCATCAAGGTAGAGTATCAGCATGAGCCATCACAACGAAATGTTGTGCTACCCTTGTTAAAATTACAATTACACACTTACTTTTCTTCAACCACAAGTAAATTGAACAAGGAACTTCTGCACCTCCCCCTTCCTTTCCCCTAGTGGTGATCATGGTAATGCAAAGGTCATGCATAACCTAGGTCTGGTGCCTAAACTGCTCTTCCTATTGGCTGACCCCATGGTGACCCCCAGGAAAGTAAAGGTTGCCACCTGTATCATCACTCGCCTGCTTAGAGGACACTTCACCTCCACCGACATACGCAGGTACACACACACACACACACACACACACACACACACACACACACACACACACACACACACACACACACACACACACACACACACACACACACACACACACACACACACACACACACACACACACACTTCTGTGTCACAGGCATATGCAGTACACACATAGGAAGCTACTCATCTGTGTTTCGTTTTGTCTTTTATGGGACAGCCATTCACTCTTCTTATTGTGCTGTGTGTATGTCACTAGTGTACGAACACCAAGTGTGTGTTTTCTATTTGTTCCAGACTTGGCCTCTTCCTGGTGTACACCGTGCCTCCCCCAAGTGTGAGTGAAAGCTCTGGAATCTCTGACTCTCTTGATGAGGAAACCAAAGGTACAGCCCCACAAGTAGCCAATAGCTCTATTCCAGTCCAGCCTAATCTCACGTGGACAGATGCACGTAACATAACTGGTGTCATAGTGTTTGTTTGTCAACAGACCGTGGGATGCGACGACGAACAAGGAACTTGGTTCCAGCACACATATTTGTTTTTAAATGAATTCTGATTTTGCAAGTTTTTGCGTCTTTCTAATTTCGGTAGGAAAGGGGACATTTGGCCCATAGACTTGTCTGTAACTTGCAGAGAGAGAGGTTGGAGCTACCGCCCTGCTTCCACTCCTCGTTCTAGTATTGTCTAACACGTCTCACCCAGAACTTAATCAAGCATCTGACGGCACATTTTAGTTCTGGTTTTCCAAGATTAAGTATAGCCTAACCCTAATCACATCCTTAACGCCCCTGCAGACATCTAATTAGCGTAACAATAAAAAATCCCCATCAAAATCTGTCTGTTTATATTAGAGATCTGTTTTTTTGCAATCCACCATATCCACCAATGTCAGCCTTCCGCGTCTGCGGTGGAAGGTGGCAAAGCTACAGCAGTGTTTGTCAGACCAGGAGACATCCCGAAAATCGGTATTCTCACGAAAACGTCTGTAGTGTTCAAACGGTCTGGCCTACAAACTAATATGACCCCTCTATGGAAAGACGAACATGATTGTGCTCTATGCTTTACTCTACGACCCCCACAAGAGTCACGGGACTCGTCTGAAGTCGGTACCGCCGATTTGCCCATTTCTGTCTGTAGCGTCCGAACACTTTAGGCTACACACTAATGTGACCCCGACATCGAAAGGTGAGACTCTCACAAACATGTTGGTTGTTTTGCTCTAGGATGCCCACAAGCCTCACAAGACGTGTCTGAATGTAGCCCAGTACCAGTTAAAAATAAAATGGAAGTACAGTATACCCTTAGTGTACAAAATAGTCATAGACTGAACGGGTAAATCCAGGTGAACACTATGATCTCTTATTGATGTCACTTGTTAAATCCACTTCAATCAGTGTAGATGAAGGGGAGGAGACAGGTTTTAACAAGGATTTTTAACATTGTTTGTGAATGTGTGCCATTCAGAGGGTGAATGGGCAAGATATAATATTGAAGTGCAATTGAATGGGGTATGGAAGTAGGTGCCAGGCGCACCAGTTTGAGTGTGTCAAAAACTGCAATGTTGTTGGATTTTTAATGCTCTACAGTTTCCCGTGTGTATCAAGAATGGTCCACCACCCAAAAGACATCCAGCCAACTTGACATAACTGTGGGAAGCATTGGAGTCAACATGGGCCAGCATCCTTATGGAGCGCTTTTGATACCTTGTAGAGTGCATGCACCATCTTATTAAAGCTGTTCTGATGTAAAATGGGGTGCAACTCAATATTAGCAGGGTGTTCCTGATGTTTTGTACGTCCAGTATACATGGAAGTACTTTAGTGACAAAAAAGGGGCTTAAATATGGGTAAAAAACATATAAATAATTTCCTGATCCTTGTTATATGTCTCAGATATCCACTCAATGTCCAGGTTATTAGGTACACCACCCCATTCACAAAAATGGTTAAATCCTACAGACAGGAAGTCATGTGGCTGTGGCTTGCTATATAAAGCAGGCTGACAGTCAATGAGGCATTCAGTTACTGTTCGATTGAATGTTAGAATGGGCAAAACAAATGACCTAAATGACTTTGACCGTGGTATGATCGTTGGTGCCAGGCGCGCCGTATGCAATATCTCAGAAATGGCAGGCCTCTTGGACTTTTCACACGTGACAGTGTCTAGGGTTTAACGAGAATGGTGCGACAAACAAAAAACATCCAGTCAGTGGCAGCCCTGTGGGCGAAAACAGCTCATTGATGAGCAGTCAAAGGAGCTCAATCGTGCAAGTTAACAGGTGGGCCACAAAGAGACAAATAACAGCGCAGTATAACAGTGGTGTGCAGAACAGCATCTCGGAATGCAGAACTCGTCGGTCCTTGTCACGGATGGGCTATTGCAGCACTATCCTGCCTGGCCCCATTCTGTCTGGTGTCAACTGGTGGTGGTGGTGGTGTAATGGTGTGGGGAATGTTTCCTGACACACGTTTGGTCCCTTGATAATGATTGAGCAGCGTTTCCATTCCCTGAAGAATTCAGGCTGTTCTGGCGGCAAAGGGAGATCCGACCTGGTTCTAGATGGTTGAACCTAATACACTGACCACTGAGTGGAGGACAGACACAAAACTTACTTCCTTTTGATAAATGTTTTGACTGTGTTTTGCCATGTATGAATATGTTATTCAATGCATTTCTATGGGCTAATAGCAGTAAGACCAAATTCAACAATTTTTTTGTTTATCTTTTTTTATACTTACAGGGGACCTAAAATTCAAAATTAAATAGCTAAATGATCCATGGTATGGCCATCTTAAAACAATGCCATATATTAGCTTAGTAGAAACCCATCCCCGGGCCAACCATTACCCCAACCACTGTCAGTGTTTAGTAATTCTCTCCTCTCTCTCCTGTAGCTCATAGTTTCAGTCCAGCCAGACTAGTGTGGGTCCGTAATCAACTGCTGTCTACTCTCTGTGACCTCATCAGCTCAGACAGTCTTCTCACTGCAGAGTGAGTACCTGCAGGGTCAAACAGCTCACCATAGGGTTAACGTGGGTTTCAATGGAACTACTGCATTTTTAACATGTTTGATCTACTGTGTGTGTGTGTCCACCTGCAGTGAGCAGAAAGAGCTGATCCAGACGCTGGGCAGTGATTGGTTCCTGCTGTTCCTGCAGCCCCGCCTCCACACTTCCACCCTGTGCCTAGGGCTCCGCCTACTCACACTCCTCCTGGCCAATCAGAGCGAGCGGAACAGCTTCAGAGAGGGCGTGTTCCCAGGCACCCTAGTAGAGAGCCTGGATGAACCCTCTGTTGCCATAGGTACGATACTTTTGTTTAGATACTGTATGTTTTATAGTTCATTAACATGATTTGTATTATATTTCATAAACATGTTGTGAATTGTTATGACCCAGTCTTTCAATATATTCATTCCACGTTGCAATGTTAAAGAAATCATTGGCATGTAGCTAGCTAGCTAGCAGAGGATCAATAATGACGAGAGACAAGAACTTCAATAAATGGGCCTAATGATTTAATAAATAATTTATACTAAACAAAAATATAAACGCAACATGTAAAGTGTTGGTCCCATGTTCATGAGCTGAAATGAAAGATCCCCAAGTTTTTCCATACGGACAAAAAGCTTATTTCTCTCAAATGTTTTTTCAAATTTGTTTACATCCCTGTTAGTGATTGTTTTTCCCCCTTTGCCAAGATAATCCATCCACTTGACAGGTGTGGCATATCAAGAAGCTGATTAAACAGCATGATCATTACACAGGTGCAACTTGTGTTGGGGACAGTAAAAGGCCACTCTAAAAAATCTGATTTTTTTACAAGTTTTGAGGGAGTGTACAATTTGCATGATGACTGCAGGAATGTCCACCAGAGATGTTGCGAGAGAATTTAATGTACATTTCTCTACCAAAAGCTGCCTCCAACTTCGTTTTAGAGTATTTGTCAGTATGTCCAACCGGCCTCACAACCGCAGACCTCATGTAACCACGCCAGCCCAGAGCTTCACATCTGGCTTCCTCACCTGCAGGATCATCTAAGACCACCCAGACACTTGATGAACTGAGGTGTATTTCTGTCTGTAATAAATCCCTTTGGTGCGGAAAAACTAATTCTAATTGGCAGGGCCTGGCTCCCCAGTGGGTAGGGTGGGCCTGGCTCCCAAGTAGGTGGACCCACCCATGGCTGCGCTCCTGCCCAGTCATGTGAAATCCATAGACTAGGGACTAATGAATTTAATTAAGTTGACTGTTTTCTTATATGAACATTGACTGTTTTCTTATATGAACTGTTACTCAGTAAAATCGTTGAAATGGTTGAATGTTGCATTTATATTTTTGTTCAGTATATAACTAGGCAACAAGAACTCAATGATTTGATGAATAATGTATAAATAGGCAGCAACCAGCTGATTGTCAAGTCAATAATATAGTTATGGAGGATAGCTAGGCTAAAGGCAAGCTAACACACAATAACATCAAGCAGCTGAAATGACAGCAAACTATGTGCACTTTTGTTTCTTTTACCCTAATTTCTTTATCGCCATTTATTTTGTTCATATCCTTTATAATGACCCTGATAACTGAATTTGCGTTGCTCAGAGACACTCAATCACGCCTGTGGGAGAGTGGATGTTAACAGGCATTACCTGTGGAATGCGGAAATTGTGGTGCTTTAACTCCCTGCTATCAACCAATCAGCATCCAGGATCCAAACAACCCGTTTTCTAATTGTTTATATTACATGAGTAGATATGCAAAGAAGTTTATACTCTCATCGTGTCGACTGTGTAGACTTACTCTCTAATCAATGGCTTGTTGTTTTGTGTACTTCCCTCTAACCAAAAGTATTGTAAAACACCTTAAATACCCACTGTAGTCTGGCACCGGTGGTGTATTCTTTCCATTAATGTATTGAATGGTATTTGTCTTTGTGTGTCTCTTAGACAACCTGAGAGCTTATGAGTGGTCCTATAAGTGTCAGAGTGTCACCTGCGCAGGCTTCGACGTGCTGCAAAGGCTTCTGGTCTGCCAGGCTCACATGCCTCAGGTGTACGGAGCGCTGGCCGCTCTACTGCTGGGGAAGAGAGGAGGAGAAACAACTGACGGACAGGTAACATGACACTAACCTGGATATAAAGTAGTTAAAGTACATTGAAGTGACATGGCAAGATATTAGGAGCATTTTAATAGGGCTCCTACCACTCCTGTTATTTTGCACAATTCAATTCTCATGATTAACTGTAAAGTAAATCAAACAAAGCTAAATCTATTTTGGCATCCATGAGATGATTCCTGTGTTGGACTTTAAAAGTGTATGTCCTCTGTGGTCTCCTCTGTAGCTGGATCTGGATGAAGTTCTGCAGGCAGTGATTGACAGCACAGAGTACACAAACTCTGCTCCCCTACAGCTGTGTTCCAAGTCTGCAGCCATGCTACTGGAGCTGGTCAAGGCCATCATCACACAGGTGAGACAACTGGGTTCAAAACATAACAGAGAAATTATTTTACATTCTCACTCTGAGACAATTGCGCTAATGTAGTCTCAAAGCACTTAACATTGTAAATGGTTACTATTAAGGGCATCAGGTTGAACTTACTATACACCCTTCCTCAATCTAAATACTGTCCTGTTTGTTGTCGCTCTCCATGTATAGCGGTCATCTGCCGCTGATGCATCTTGGGAGTTGCAGTTTCCCGGCAGTGTAATGCAGTTCCTCTGTCTGGTACACAATCACCGCCCCCGAGACCCACTATGGACGTCTCCAGAGTTTCTACACACACTCGCCAGCACTGTGTTTCCCCCTGAGGTGTGTGTGTCTTTCTCCTCCTCTACTTCATCTTCCTTTTGTAGTGGCATCACACATGGGGGTTTTGATAAAAAGTGATATTCTTGCTCTCGTCTCCTCAGAGTGAAGAGGAGGTGTGTCAGCCAACCAGGAAGCAGGTGTGTGACTTCATCCGTATCCTCTTAATGGACAGCCTGCTCAACGTGCCTGCCAAAGAACACACACACCCCCTACTGCTGCTACTGGAGGTATATATACACACACACACACACACACACACACACACACACACACACACACACACACACACACACACACACACACACACACACACACACACACACACACACACGCACACACACTGGTGAAGTTAATAAACGACTGTATTCCCCTGTGTCATCCAGGATGTGCCACTTTTGGCCCATAAGACAAAGAGGGAGAGTATTCATTGAGTACCTTAGCATGCACACTAATAATTCAATATTAAACAGATTATGGCAGCAGTCATGTAAACACTTTACTCTGCTTATCTTAATCAGCATAAAGTCAAAATCAAAGTAAGCATGCACTGATTAAAACATCTGGTTTTCTTAGCAACCTTTCTAATTATTAGGACGTAAGCAGTTTAACTTCTTATGGGCAGGACGGTAGCGTCCCACCTGGCCAACATCCGGTGAAATTGCAGAGCGCGAAATTCAAACTACAGTATTATAAATATTTAACTTTCATAAAATCACAAGTGTAATACATCAAAAATAAAGCTTAACTTCTTGTTAATCCAGCCGCTGTGTCAGATTTAAAAAAGGCTTTATGGCAAAAGCACACCATGTGATTATCTGAGGACAGTGCCCCGCAAACAAACACATGAAAAACATATTTTAACCAGGCAGGTGCGACACGAAAGTCAGAAATAGCGATAGAAAAAATGCCTTACCTTTGATGATCTTCTTCTGTTAGCACTCCAAAAGGTCCCAGTTACATCACAAATGGTCCTTTTGTTCGATAATGTCCTTCTTTATATCCATAAAAACTAATTTTAGCTGGCGCGCTTCAGTCAATAATCCACCCAGTTTCCCTCCACCAGAATGCATACAAAATACAAACCTTAGGTACCTTAATTCGCAAATAAACTATAAAATTTAAGACGGAGATTCGTTTTGTCTTTACCGGAGAAAAATACCAAAGAACGCGCTCTCTTCCACGCGCTTGGAAACACTACAGCCAAAATGGGAGCCACCTAGAAAAACTACAATTTCCGGCAACTTTTTCCAAAAACCAGTCTGAAACTCTTTCTAAAGACTGTTGACATCTAGTGGAAGCCCTAGGAACTGCAATCTGGGAGTACTTGGCCTTATAATAAAAGTGAGAGCCATTGAAAATAGTGGTAGGCTGATTTTTGGGGGGGGAGGGATGGTTTGTCCTCGGGGTTTCGCCTGCCATATCAGTTCTGTTATACCCACAGACATAATTTTAACAGTTTTAGAGTGTTTTCTATCCAATCTACCAATTATATGCATATCCTAGCTTCTGGACCAGAGTAACAGGCAGTTTACTTTGGGCACGCTTTTCATCCAGATGTCAAAATACTGCCCACTAGCCAAGAGAGGTTAATTGGCATTCCAGCTGTGTGTTTGATCAGTGCATGTGCCCGCGCCGGTAGCTCAAGCCTCCCTTTTATACACGAGTGAAGTGAGTTCGGAAAAAACGTCTTAGAAATTGTTTTCGCAAACAAATTTTATAAGTCAGAACTCAATCAAATAGGCTTTGCAAAATAACATGGCCGCTGTGGTAGAAAAATGTTTTTGATTGGCGAAATGCGTTTTCTGCTTTTATTTAATGAAGTCCCATCAGGTAGCCTGATTTTAGATGTGTCCATGTAAACAGCATTATTAGGGAAATTGTTAAATCGTTCTTCTTGCAGAGCATGTACACGTTTTAAACTAATTATTTTAACTATTTTAGCTATTATAATTATTACAACTATTGTCATGATGTGACTATCATTAATCTGATGACTGTTATTTATTGAAATAAACAAACTATGTTTAATTGGGGTGGCAGGTAGCCTAGTGTTAGAGCGTTGGTGCCAGTAACCGAAAGGTTGCTGGTACGAATCCCTGAGCTGACAAGGTCAAAATCTGTCGTTCTGCCCCTGAACAAGGCAGTTAACCCACTGTTCCCCGGTAGGGCATCATTGTAAATAAGAATTTGTTCTTAACTTAGCCTAGTAAATTACTTAAAAATAATAATGTTACTCGATTGAATTAATCATGTAACAATTAACTCGTTAGGAATTTGGGGCACCACGGGAAAAGTTGTTTAACGAGTTACAATCTCCCGACTTAAACTCAAGATATATAGATATCGCTTACATCAATAACAGTCAATTATTAATTATTACCTCATCAAGTCTCATTCTGAACGTCGCAAGAATCCTAGCCCTTCTGAATATTCAGTACTACACAAATGTATTGAATAATTTATTTACTAACTAACTAAATAATAACACAGAATACACATACACACTTACATAAGGTAAAAGTCCCGAGTGGACTGACACGATATGATGGCTTGTTACACAATGGAATGGGGGTGGGGAAAGATAAAGTGAGTGAGAGACAAAGAGAGTCAACTTATCTTACATACATTTGGAAACTACGCTCACAGTAACCAGAATATCTAGCACCCTAACCACTGCTCATTTGAATTAGAAATGCAATATATATTTACGCGTAGCTGTCTTTCTCTGTCATCTCTCTGTTGAAACCAATTGATCCGTCTATGGGTAGTGGCTCAATGTAAGGCTCTGGTTGTTCACCAGAGGTCACAATGTCCTTCTTCTTTGGTAGTGGAGTGGTTGTTAGAATAGATGCTTCAGATGTACCAAGAGGGATCTGTTCTTTCCCCTCGTGTCTTTGGTCAAATTCTAGGACCAATTTTACTTGCACAGCTGCAGACTGTGAATGTTTCTGGTCTCCTAAGGGAGGCTATCTTCTCTTGTAGAGTTTGAGAGCTTCAGAGTTTCTAACCATTTCAAAGTGTGGACCACGTTCTCACGTATTGTGGTCTCATAGTGGTCTCAATGACTGATTTACATGCCAGCTGCTGGCGTGTAAAGTTGTCGGGAGCTGAACCCTGAATAATCAATCATTGAGACCACTACGAGACCAAAAGACATGTTTTGGTCTTGTAGTTTTAACCATTCGTGACATCTGGTTTACACCGTCCGTGTGCTTAGTCTGTAGAGTTTAAACAACACAATGTAACTCCAAGTCAATCACACTTCTGTGAAATCAAACTGTCCACTTAGGAAGCAACACTGATTGACAATAAATGTCACATGCTGTTGTGCAAATGGAATAGACAAAAGGTGGAAATTATAGGCAATTAGCAAGACACCCCCAATAAAGGAGTGGTTCTGCAGGTGGTGACCACAGACCACTTCTCAGTTCCTATGCTTTCTGGCTGATGTTTTGGTCACTTTTGAATGCTGGCGGTGCTTTCACTCTAGTGGTAGACGGAGTCTACAACCCACACAAGTGGCTCAGGTAGTGCAGCTCATCCAGGATGGCACGTCAATGCGAGCTTTGGCAAGAAGGTTTGCTGTGTCTGTCAGCGTAGTGTCCAGAGCATGGAGGCGCTACCAGGAGACAGGCCAGTACATCAGGAGACGTGAAGGAGGCCGTAGGAGGGCAACAACCCAGCAGCAGGACCGCTACTTCCGCCTTTGTGCAAGGAGGAGCAGGAGGAGCACTGCCAGAGCCCTGAAAAATGACCTCCAGCAGGCCACAAATGTGCATGTGTCTGCTCAAACGGTCAGAAACAGACTCCATGAGGGTGGTATGAGGGCCCGACGTCCAGAGGTGGGGGTTGTGCTTACAGCCCAACACCGTGCAGGACGTTTGGCATTTGCCAGAGAACAACAAGATTGGCAAATTCGCCACTGGCGCCCTGTGCTCTTCACAGATAAAAGCAGGTTCACACGCACATGTGACAGACGTGACAGAGTCTGGAGACGCCGTGGAGAACGTTCTGTTGGATCAGCCTGTAGTGTGGTTTTCCACTTTAATTTTGAGTGTGACTCCAAATCCAGACCTCCATGGGTTGATACATTTGATTTCCATTGAGAATTTTTGTGTGATTTTGTTGTCAGCACATTCAACTATGTAAAGAAAAAAGTATTTAATAAGAATATTTCATTCATTCAGATCTAGGATGTGTTATTTTAGTGTTCCCTTTATTTTTTTGAGCAGTGTATATTGAATGCATTAACATAAATAACCTTAACCAAACAAACATTGTAGATTAGAAATTATGGGAATTAACGGTAAATGTACTACTGGTGATACTGGTGTGCCATCCCCGCAGCCTCCGCAATGGATTAGTCCACTGGGACAGGTGATTCAGACAGGTGTCTCGTCTGCCACAGGAAAATATATATACTGTAACTAGTCAAAGGTTTGGACACATCTACTCATTCCAGGGTTTTTCTTTATTTGTACTATTTTTTACATTGTAGAATAATGGTGAAGACATCAAATCTATGAAATAACACATATGGAATCATATAGTAACCCCAAAAAGTGTTAAAACAATCTAAATAAATTTATTCAAAGTAGCCACTCTTTACCTTGATGACAGTTTTGCACACTCTCGGCATTTTCTCAACCAGCTTCATGAGGTAGTCACCTGGAATGTATTTCAATTAAAAGGTGTGCCTTGTTAAAAGTTATTGTGGAGTTTTTTTCCTTCTTAATGCATTTGAGCCAATCAGTTGTGTTGTGACAAGGTAGGGTTGGTATACAGAAGATAGCTCTATTTGGTAAAAGAGTCCATATGATGGCAAGAGCAGCTCAAATAAGCAAACAGAAACAACAGTCCATCATTACTTTTAGACATGAAGGTGAGTCAATACGGAAAATGTCAAGAACTTTTAATATTTCTTCAAGTGCAGTCGCAAAAACCATCAAGCGCTATGATGCAACTCTCATGAGGACCGCCACAGGAAAGGAAGACCCAGAGTTACCTCTGCTGCAGACGATAAGTTCCTTAGAGTTACCAGGCTCAGAAATAAATGCTTCACAGGGTTCAAGTAACAGACACATCTCAACATATACTTTTCAGAGGAGACTGCGTGAATTAGGCCTTCATGGTCGAATTGCAGCAGAGAAACTACGAAAGGACACCAATAAGAAGAAGAGACTTGCTTGGGCCAAGAAATACAAGCAATGTACATTAGAGCGGTGGAAATTTGTCCTTTGGTCTGATGAGTCGAAATTTTGGATTTTTGGTTCCAACTACCGTTAGTTTGTGAGACGCAGAGTAGGTGAACGGATGATCTCCGCATGTGTGGTTCCCACCGTGAAGCATTGCGGAGGAGGTGTGATGGTGTGGGGATGCTTTGCTGGTGACACTGTCACTGATTTATTTAGAATTCAAGGCACACTTAACCAGCATGGCTACCACAGCATTTTGCAGTGATTCGGCATCCCATCTGGTTTGCGCTTAGTTGGACTGTCATTTGTTTTTCAACAGGACAATGACCCAACACACCTCCAGACTATGTAAGGGCTGTTTGACCAAGGAGAGTGATGAGTGCTGCATCAGATGACCTGGCCTCCACAATCACCCGACCTCAACCCAATTGAGATGGTTTGGGATGAGTTGGACTTCAGCGTGATGGAAAAGCAGCCAACAAGTGCTCAGCATATGTGGAAACTCTTTCAAGATTGTTGGAAAAGCATTCCAGGTGAAGCTGGTTGAGAGAATACCAAGAGTGTGCAAAGCTGTCATCAAGGCAAAGGGTGGCTACTTTGAAGAATCTAAAATATAAAATGTATTTTGATATTTGTATCACTTTTTTGGTTGCTATGTGATTCCATATATGTCTTATCATAGTTTTGATGTCTTCACTATTATTCTACAATATAGAAAATAGTAAAATAAAGAAAGATCCTTGAATGAGTAGGTGTGTCCAAACTTTTGACTGGTACTGTATATTTGCGACTGCTCGACGAAAAACCTATTTGTCGACCAACAGCTTATCGACCAGTCGATTAAATGGGGTTTGCCCAACCTAGATTCTACAATATTTTCACATTATTCTTTCTTCAATTCTTCAAGCTCTGTCAAGTTGGTTGTTGATCTTTGCTAGATAGACATTTTCAAGTCTGCCATAGATTTTCAAGACACTTTAAGTTAAAACTGTAACTAGGCCACTCAGGAACATTCAATGTCATTTTGGTAAGCAATTCCAATGTATTTCTGGCCTTGTGTTTTAGGTTATTGGCCTTCTCAAAGGTGAATTTGTCTCCCAGTGTCTGTTGGAAAGCAGACTGAATCAGGTTTCACTCTAGGAAATTACATTTAAAAAACTCCCTAGTTCTTGCCAATGACAAGCATACCCATAACATGATGTAGCCACCACCATGGTTGAACATTTGAAGAGTGGTACTCAGTGATGTGTTGTGTTGGATTTGCCCTGAGCATAGTGCTTTGTATTCAGGACATAATGTTTCTATCTTTGCCACATGTTTTGCAGTTTTACTTTAGTGCCTTATTGTAAACAGGATGCATATTCAGTATAGTCTTCCTTCTTTTCGATCTGTCATTTAGGTTAGTATTGTGGAGTAACGACAATGTTGTTGACCCATCCACAGTTCTTCTATCAGAGCCATTAAACTCTGTAACTGTTTTATAGTCACCGTTGGCCTTAGCTCTCCGGCATCTGAGTTAGGAAGGACGCCTGTATCTTTGTAGTGACGGTGTATTGATACACCATCCAAAGTGTTATTAATAATTTCACCATGTTCAATAGGATATGTCAGCTTTTTTTTAACCTTCTTCCAATAGATGCCCTTCTTTGCGGGCATTGGAAAACTTCCCTGGTCTTTGTGGTTGAACCTGTGTTTGAAATTCACTGCTCAACTGAGGCAACTTACAGATAATTGTATGTGTGGGGTACAGAGATGAGGTAGTCATAAAAAAAAATATGTTGAGTCCATAAAACTTATTATATGACTTGTTAAGCTTTATTTTTACTCCTGAACTTATTTAGGCTTGTCATTAAAAAGGGGTTGAATACTTATTGAATCAAAATATTTCAGCTTTTAATTTTTTATATTAATTTGTAAAAATTGACATATGGGGTATTGTGTGTAGGCCAGACAAAACAAAATCTAAATGTAATCCATTTTAAATTGAGGCTGTAACACACATTTTTTTGAAAAATTCAAGCGGTGTGAATACTTGCTGAAGGCAATGTATTTGCGTCAACTCAAAAACAGAATGCTTGTGGATCCCGAATAATAACGGGATATTGGTATGCATCTAAACGTGGTCCCTGTAGCTAAACACCAGGGGAGATGGAGAGAAGACAGGGATGGCTGCTATCTTAGGAGCACATGTTCAACCCTCTCTGTGTGTGTGTGTGTGTGTGTGTGTGTGTGTGTGTGTGTGTGCGTGTGCGTGTGCGCGTGTGCGTGTGCGCGTGTGTTGCAGTATTCCCCAGAAGGAGCATCGTTGGAACGGAGACAGGTCTTCCAGACTGAATTGCTTGAGTTCTTCATGGAAATCATCCACATGACCAGCCAGGAGAATGAACATAACACACACCTCACCACACAGGGTAGAGCACACACACACCTCACACATGCACTCACACATGTCCACAAAGCATAAACACACACACAGGCACACAGACACACCTCACACATGCGCACACACTCGCGCACGTACACAGACACACACGCACGCACACAATCACAAACTAATTTTCCATGCAAATGGACAATAAAATATTGTATCATGTCACTCAACAGATCTTTCTCCCTCTCTGTCACCAGAGTCAAACTCCCAGAGACCTGAGGGGCAGATGGCCACACTGATGGAGAACATGGTGCTTTTCAGTCAGAAGTTTCTGGAGAAACTCTACAGCGGCATGTTTATGGTTGAGCCAGAGAACCTGCTCACCTTCCTAGCTGACCAGATAGTGGTGGTGAGAAACACTCTGAAGGCTATGTGCTGCCATGGGTGAAAGTAATGTTAAAGAATGTTCAGATAAAAATGTAATGTGAAACACAAACATGATTGTTCTTCATTTATTGAGTAAGTCAAGATTTGTCAGCTCTATTCAGCTATATTCATAACATTTTTGGTAGCGTTCCAGGCTGACTACGTTGCAGTTTCCTGCCCTATCTCACAACGCATGGATAAACAAATTAGCAGTCTGATGTCCGACTTCCAAGTCGGTGACATGGCATGCAACTGCAACTGCAACCACAATTCCACACAGCGCGACTACAATGTTACACAGGCTTTCTGTTTATCTGCAACCGTCTGAATGTTTTCACCTGCTGTTTCCTGTCAGGTGCTGGAGAAGGGCCTATCACAGAAAGAGAACACAGTTTCCTCCCTCTACAGCAGCACCAACCGAGCCCTGCTCTACTTCCTGTCCCGCCCACAACATACACAGGCCGAACAGGAAGCTGTCATCAGGACACTGCGGGTGGTCATGGCGCGCTGGGACATAGTCATGGCAACCTACAATGCCAACGTGAACTTTATTGCCTGCCTGCTGCACTGTCTACTGTTGATACGATCTGGCAGGTAGGTTACACACATACGTCCACACACACACGTGTGCACGCACACTCATACACACACAAACGTACACAGGGTGTTAAAAAGTCAGACCTATGATTGGCTTTATGATCATGGATTCTTTGTACAGTGGCGATTTCAGCATGTAAATCTTGGTGGGGCAAACTCCCACCCAATTGTTTTTAGATGCATGCCAGCAACACAACACAACACTAAACAATGCATTAATTGCACTATAACGGTGACGAATGATGCCCACAAACTGTTAGGTCCTACATAAAGCTGTCCCAACAGCAGAGATTTCTTTTCAGCACCATGGAGTGAATCTTTACTGTTGCTACACCTGGCTATCAGCGGAGCCTTGAAAAGGTTTCTACTGGCAATTGAGATGTACAAACTATGGCATAAGGGAATGATGAGCGGATAACTCTTACTGACAGTTGTGGCTGCTTTGCGTGATGTATTGATGTCTCTATCTTTGTGAGTTTGTCTGTGCCTAATAATGTTTGTACCATGTTTTGTGCTGCTACCATGTTGTGTTGTTACCATGTTGTGTTGCTACCATGCTTTGTTGTCATGTGTTGCTGCCAGGCTATGTTGTTGTCTTAGGTTTCTCCTTATGTAATGTTGTGGGGTCTCTCTTGTCGTGATGTGTGTTTTGTCCTATATATATTTTTAATTTTTTATTTCACCTTTATTTAACCAGGTAGGCAAGTTGAGAACAAGTTCTCATTTACAATTGCGACCTATGAAGAATACCAAGAGTGCGACGTATGAAGCGAGGGCCAGCCAACGAGAGTGTACAAGTCGCAGTGGTGGGGAGTATATGGGGCTTTGGTGACAAAACGAATGGCACTGTGATAGACTGCATCCAATTTATTGGGAAGGGTATTGGAGGCTATTTTGTAAATGACATCGCTGAAGTTGAGGATTGGTAGGATGGTCAGTTTTACAAGGGTATGTTTGGTAGCATGAGTGAAGGATGCTTTGTTGCTGAATAGGAAGCCAATTCTAGATTTAACTTTGGATTGGAGATGCTTAATGTGAGTTTGGAAGGAGAGTTTACAGTCTAACCAGACACCTAGGTATTTGTAATTGTCCACATATTCTTTTTTTTATTTTTTTTATTTTATCCCTTTTTCTCCCCAATTTTTGTTGTATCCAATCGCTAGTAATTACTATCTTGTCTCATCGCTACAACTCCCGTACGGGCTCGGGAGGGACGAAGGTCGAAAGCCATGTGTCCTCCGAGGCACAACCCAACCAAGCCGCACTGCTTCTTTAACACAGCGCGCCTCCAACCCGGAAGCCAGCCGCACCAATGTGTCGGAGGAAACACCGTGCACCTGGCCCCCTTGGTTAGCGCGCACTGCGCCCAGCCCGCCACAGGAGTCGCTGGAGCGCGATGAGACAAGGAAATCCCTACCGGCCAAACCCTCCCTAACCCGGACGACGCTAGCCCAATTGTGCGTCGCCCCACGGACCTCCCGGTCGCGGCCGGCTGCGACAGAGCCTGGGGGCGAACCCAGAGACTCTGGTGGCGCAGTTAGCACTGCGATGCAGTGCCCTAGACCACTGCGCCACCCGGGAGGCTCATTGTCCACATATTCTAAGAGGGAGCAGTTATGTTGGACAGGCGGGGCAAGTGCAGGCAGCGATCGGTTGAAGAGCATGCATTTAGTTTTACTTGTATTTAAGAGCAATTGGAGGCCACGGAAGGAGAGTTGTATGGCATTGAAGCTTGCCTGGAGGGTTGTTAACACAGTGTCCAAAGAAGGGCCAGAGGTATACAGAATGGTGTCGTCTGCGTAGAGGTGGATCAGAGACTCACCAGCAGCAAGAACGACATCATTGATGTATACAGAGAAGAGAGTCAGTCCAAGAATTGAACCCTGTGGCACCCCCATAGAGACTGCCAGAGGCCCGGACAACAGACCCTCCGATTTGACACACTGAACTCTATCAGAGAAGTAGTTGCTGAACCAGGCAAGGCAATCATTTGAGAAACCAAGGCTGTCGAGTCTGCCGATGAGGATGTGGTGATTGACAGAGTCGAAAGCCTTGGCTAGGTCAATGAATACGGCTGCACAGTATTGTTTCTTATCGATGGCGGTTAAGATATCGTTTAGGACCTTGAGCGTGGCTGAGGTGCACCCATGGCCAGCTCTGAAACCAGATTACATAGCGGAGAAGGTATGGTGGGATTCTAAATGGTCGGTAATCTGTTTGTTGACTTGGCTTTCGAAGACCTTAGAAAGGCAGGGTAGGATAGATATAGGTCTGTAGCAGTTTGGGTCAAGAGTGTCCCCCTCTTTGAAGAGGGGAATTTGGGAATCTCAGACAACACGAAAGAGAGGTTGAATATATATATATATATATATTAAATCCCAAACCCTGTCCCCGCAGGTACCAAATTATTAGGGTGAGGCACATTGGCTACTATCAGCTTACTACACAACATACACTTAGCATTACTTTCTTAGCTACAGTATATATATCTCCCTGGCATATTACATAATTTATGTAACAGTGTACAATGCATTTTTTGACTCACCTTGTTGTGCTGTGCTCATTTGAACATGAAGGTGGCACAGCAGTCCTTCTTGTGGGCAAATTTAGTCATCAAAGTTTGGCATTCTCTGGATTTATGGTGCTTTCAAGACAACTGGGAACTGAAGAAAATATGATTTAAATCATGACATCAGTGATCTTCAGGTCGGACCTTTAGAAAGAGGCCTGGGTTCCCGACTTGGAATTCCGAGTTGGAATACCGTTCTAAACATATCTTCCCCGTCGGAGCAGTTGACCAGTTGTCTTGAACTCACTGAAGTCTGAGATTTCCCAGTTCCGAGTTTCCAGTTGTTTTGAATGCGACAGAAGTCATGCTGGATTGACAGCATGGCCAATGTATTCAACCTTTTCTGGCCCATGGTGTTGCATGAGAAAATGTATCCTTTTGAGCTTGGAAAAGAGACCCTTAAACCCAGACTTGGACCACAATCTCCACTGAATAGCAGGCTAGTGATTGCTTTGCAAAGCTTGCAGTTAGCCCCTGATTCCTTCCAAACCACTCATTGTTGAATTTGCGATTTCCTACTTGTTGTGTAATATTTATGTCCAATGCCTGATGAGCACTGATACGTTTTATCTATAATTTATTTTATCTATAATGGATTTGCCAGTAGATTGTCAACTTGATTCATGATGATGACTACTTGTCTAGCTTGCTAGCTAAGATTTTGAAAGTATGATGTTGACATGATCAGTCCAATCAAAGCTACGGTAAAGCCATGTGATTTGATGTAATTTTATCTGTGACCATTGACCCTCAGCCTTCTAGGATGTGCATTTCTAAGGTAAATCTATGGCAGCACTCAAGGGGCTTGAATTTTCAAACTCTCCCTGTAGATTTAGCGGTGACATAGTGTCCCCATGAGTGGCAGAACACTGAGCCAATCACAGCGCAACTAGAGAAAATTACAAACCACTATTTTCTGTTGGCTGCCCCACCACCACAGAAACCACTGATCTAGGCTGAAACACCTGTATTTTGGAGCTGCCTTAATCAAGAAAGCAAAAAAGAGACCATGTTTGTATTAACTCAAAGATTTCAACAACAAAAAAATTGCAAACTGATTTGTGACATGTATTCATGCCAAAATAATGTGCAAAACAGACCACTAAAATTATGTGTATTATATATATATATATATATATATATATATATATATATATATATATATGTATTATTATTATTATTATTTTATCTCAGGGGCTGAGCCCCACCTGCCCTTAATGACGAGTCGCCACTGGCTTTGTATTATTTGTAGGTTTATGCTATGGGATATTGTTTGTGTGCCCTACAGCTGCCAAGAAGGCTTTGGGTTTGAAAGGCACAAGAAACACCAGCGGAGAATCCTGTCTCATCTGTTCCCTCTCAAGACCAGCCACACTACCACACTCAGCCAAGTACCTGATTCTGACACAGGTAGTGTGTGCATGTGTGACAGTAGTGACAGCTGAGCTGATGTCCCTGGTCAAGGCCTGCATCCATAACCCATGAGATTGAGCTGAATGTGTGTGTGTGTTACAGAGCTGATGTCCCTAGTAGAGTTTGTGTGGTCAAAGATCCTGACTGAGAGACGCACCATTCTAGAAGACACCTATAAGATTGAGCTCTCAGCTAATCAGACACAGAGGATGGGACCTGTCAGCATGAGTGACATCAGCCCGCTGTGGGAGGAGACAGCACTCAAGGTGTGGCAGTTATACACAGGTGAGACCACTCACAGGCATGGACATAGACAGACATCACTCGGGTATACACACAGGTGAAACCACACACATTAATTGACGTACATACACATCACTCAGGTATACACACAGGTGAGACGCAGGCCTGCACAGAATATCAGATCTTTATGCCTGAAAAAGTGAACCACATCAGTATGATCTGCTGATCTTGTAATATGCTCAGGCCTGCACTTCAATTTGTACTTGTATTTGCACTTGTATGTCTGACTGAAGGATTGATGGTTTTTGTCCCGTCAGGCAATGTGAAGAGGAAGCTGACTAGCACCATCCAGAGGAAAGATGGTGTAATCAGCTCTGCTATTCGCTCTGTCCACAAACGACTGGGGAGAGAAACTGGCACTGTGGAGGTAACACACGCACGCACGTACTCACGCACACGCACACGCACACACACACACACACACACACACACACACACACACACACACACACACACACACACACACACACACACACTCACACACTCACACACTCACACACTCACACACTCATCATGAATCATCATCATCACAGGAGAAGGTGCATGAGATGGAGCCAACGTTTCACCTATCAAAATGGGTATGATAGTATGGGAGGTATGAAGGAAAGCCAAACTACACTGGACAAGTAGTGTAAGCATAGTGTGGGTATGTGTTTGTTGGTATTACTATACTTTTGAGGACCTTGAGTGTGTGTGTCCTTAGGGAATGTCGGTTCATTAGCTACATGACCTCTTTGTCACACACATTCCCCTAAACACCATCACACATGCAGACACACACACACACACACACACACACACACACACACACACACACACACACACACACACACACACACACACACACACACTGTCTTGTATAGCTAACCTTGTGGGGACACACAATTCAATCCCATTCAAAATCTTTTTTTTTACCTTAACCCCAAAACCTAACCTAACCTTAACACTAACCCTAAACCTAACCCTATCTCCTAACCCTAAAACTAACCCTAGCTCCTAGCTCCTAACCCTAACGCTAAACCTAATTCTAATGCTGATTTTAACCTTAATCCACTAGAAATAGTTTTTGACCTTGAGGGGACAAACAAAACGTCCCCAGTTGGTCAACTGTTTGTTTACTATTCTTCTGGGGACGTCTATTCCCCACAAGTATAGTCAAACATGTCCACATGCAACTAAAGCACCACACACACACCAATGTCACTGTGCTGTGTGCGTTGGTCTGTCCAGCCCTGTGGGTTTGTTTTGATTATTTCTGTAAATGGATCTGTATTGTCCCATCTGACCACCCCTCAGCGGGCCCAGTAATTGATATCTGTTAGTTGTATCTGTAGTAATACACAGACACACACACACACACACACGCTCATGCTGCTGTTGAAGGTTAAAGACGCGCCTTTTGTTGTTTTCCTCCCGAAACACGCTGCACACATCATTATTTCCTCCTGCAGATGAAGACGTTGCACCATCTGGATCAGGACGTGGAGACGTATTACCCATGCGCACAGGCATGAAATTACAGCGTCTGTCTGTCTTTCAGTCTTGCCCCACAAACTGTGTTTGTTTGTGTGTGTGTGTGTCTGTGCATGTCTCTCCCTTCCTGTGTGTGTGTGTGTGTGTGTGTGTGTGTGTGTGTGTGTGTGTGTGTGTGTGTGTGTGTGTGTGTGTGTGTGTGTGTGTGTGTGTGTGTGTGTGTGTGTGTGTGTGTGTGTGTGTGTGTGTGTGTGTGTGTGTGTGTGTGTGTGTGTGTGTGTGTGCGTGCGTGCGTGCGTATGTGTCTCTCGAACCACCTAAACAGGGGTTGGTAATTTTAGCGGTACAAATCTGATGAAAACATGATTCATCTTGTGTTCTTCTTTATCATATAATCTGCTGACAGACCATTGACTGCTTGATGAATGGTCTCTACCTTCTGAAAGGCAGAGCAGTCAGGAAATAGGATTTAACAGAATATATTTTTCATCACATTGGCCCCGCAACAAGCGGTGTTCGTCAGACCATGAGACATCCAGAAAATTGGTCTTAATAGTCTCTAGCGCCTGAACGGTTTGACCTACAACATTATTATGACCACTGTTATGGAACGGGGAGACTCACAAACACTATGCGTCAGGAGACTCAACTGAAGTGCACCTGCTCTAGAGCTCTCAGGATCTCAGACAGGGGGTGAAGGTTCACCTTCACTGACCCTAAACACACAGCCAAGACAATGCAGGAGTGGGTTTCGGACAAGTCTCCGAATGTGCCCAAGAACACTAAGGTAACCTGCCTAAATGACTACCAACCCGTAGCACTCACGTCTGTAGCTATGAAGTGCTTTGAAAGGCTGGTCATGGCTCACGTCAACACCATTATACCAGAAACCCTAACTCCAATGTGCATACCGCCCCAACAGATCCACAGATGATGCAATGTCTATTGCACTCCACACTGACCTTTCCCACCTGGACAAAAGGAACACCTATGTGAGAATGCTATTCAGTGACTACAGCTAAGTGTTCAACACCATAGTGCCCTCAAAGCTCATTACCAAGCTAAGGACCATGAGACTGAACACCTCCCTCTGCAACTGGATCCTGGACGTCCTGACAGGTCTTCCCCAGGTGGTAAGGGTAGGTAACAACACATCCGCCACGCTGATCCTCAACAGGGGGGCCCCTCAGGGGTGCGTGCTCAGTCCCCTCCTATACTCCCTGTTCACTCATGACTGCATGGCCAGGCACAACTCCAGTGGTAGGCCTGATCACAGACAACAATGAGACAGCCTATAGCGAGGAGGTCAGAGACCTGGCCGTGTGGTGCCAGGACAACTGTAGTGGAGCAGGTTGAGAGCTTCAAGTTTCTTGGTGTCCACATCACCAGCAAATTGTCATGGTCCAAACACACTAAAACAGTCGTGAAGAGGGCACAACAAAGCCTAGGGTCCTCATATCCTCAATAAAGGTCCTCATATCCTCAAAAGGTTCTACAGCTGCAACATCGAGAGCATCCTGACTGGTTGCATCACTGCCTGGTATGATAGCTGCTCAGCCTCTGACCGCAAGGTGCTACAGAGGGTAGTGTGTACAGCCCAGTACATCACTGGGGCCAAGCTTCCTGCCATCCAGGACCTCTATACCAGGCGGTGTCAGAGGAAGGCCCTAAAATTGTCAAAGACTCCACCCTAGTCACAGACTGTTCTGTCTGCTACCACATGGGAAGTGGTACCAGAGCACCAAGTCTTGGACCAAAATACTTCTTAATAGCTTCTACCCCAAAGCCATAAGACCCCTGAACAGCTAATAAATTGTCTACCCTGACTATTTGCATTGTCCCCCCCTCCCCTTTTACTCTGCTGGTATTCTCTGTTTATTATCTATGCATAGCCACTTTAACTCTACCTACATGTACATATTACCTCAATTACTTTCTGAAGTCACTGTATATATTTCCAGAGTTTTTTTTATATCTCTTAGATTTAGGACAGACATTTCAAAACCTTTTTTCTTATGATTTATTTTAGCTTATTATGAATGTGTTATTTAATGCATTTCTATGGGCTTTAGTAGTAAAGGACAACATCTATATGTTATCCAATTTTTTTATATATATATTTTTATATCCTAAAGGTCCTGAAATTCAAAATCAAATACAGTTGAAGTCGGAATTTTACATTCAGTTAGGTTGGAGTCATTAAAACTCATTTTTCAACCACTCCACAAATTTCTTGTTAACAAAGTATAGTTTTGGCATGTCGGTTAGAACATCTACTTTGTGCATGACACAATTTTTCCAACAATTGTTTAGAGACAGATTATTTCACTTATAATTCACTGTATCACAATTTCAGTGGGTCACACATTTACATACACTAAGTTGATTGTGCCTTTAAACAGCTTGGAAAATTCCAGAAAAGTATGTAATGGCTTTAGAAGCTTCTGATAGGCTAATTGACATCATTTGAGTCAATTGGAGGTGTACCTGTGGATGTATTTCAAGGCCTACCTTCAAACTCAGTGCCTCTTTGCTTAACATCATGGGAAAATCCCCCAAAAATCAGCCAAGACCTCAGAAGAAAAATGTGTAGACCTCCACAAGTCTGGTTCATCCTTGGGAGCAATTTCCAAATGCCTGAAGGTACCACGTTCATCTGTACAAACAATAGTATTCAAGTATAAACACCATGGGAGGACGCTGCCGTCATTCCGCTCAGGAAGGAGAGTCTCCTAGAGAAGAACGTACTTTGATGCGAAAAGTGCAAATCAATCCCAGAACAACAGCAAAGGACCTTGTGAAGATGCTGGAGGAAACAGGTACAAAAGTATCTATATCCACAGTAAAATTTGTCCTATATCGACGTAACCTGAAAGGCCGCTCAGCAAGGAAGATGCCACTGCTCCAAAACCACCAAAAAAAGACAGACTACGGTTTGCAACTGCACATGGGGATAAATATCGTACTTTTTGGAGAAATGTCCTCTGGTCTGATGAAACAAAAATAGAACTGTTTGGCCATAATGACCATCGTTATGTTTGGAAGAAAAAGGGGGAGGCTTTCAAACAGAAGAAGAATCACAACCATGAAGCACGGTGGCAGCATCATGTTGTTGGGGTGCTTTGCTGCAGGAGGGACTGGTGCACTTCACAAAATAGATGGTGTCATGAGGAAGGAAAAGTATGTGGATATATTGAAGCAACATCTCAAGACATCAGTCAGGAAGTTAAAGCTTGGTCGCAAATGGGTCTTCCAAATGGACAATGACCCAAAGCATACTTCCAAAGTTGTGGCAAAATGGCTTAAGGACAACAAAGTCAAGGTATTGGAGTGGCCATCACAAAGCCCTGACCTCAAACCTATAGAAAAATTGTGGGCAGAACTGAAAAAGTGTGCGAGCAAGGAGGCCTACAAACCTGACTCAGTTACACCAGCTCTGTCAGGAGGAATGGGCCAAAATTCACCCAACTTATTGTGGGAAGCTTGTGGAAGGCTACCCGAAGCGTTTGACCCAAGTTAAACAATTTAAAGGCAATGCTGCCAACTGCAAATTGAGTGTTTGTAAACTTTTGACCCACTGGGAATGCGATTTAAATAAATAAAAGCTGAAATAAATAATTCTCTCTACTTTTATTCTGACATTTCACATTCTTAAAATAAAAATAAAGTGGTGATCCTAACTGACCTAAGACAGGGATTTTTTTATCTAGGATTAAATGTCAGGAATTGTGAAAAACTAAATGATCCATAGCATGACCATCTTAAAATATTCCCCCTCACCCCCCCCCCGACCCCCCCGCCCCCAACGTCTTAGACACTAAATAATTTAGATAGTACTGTACATTACCTCCCGGTTCCACTCTGTTTCGGGCCACTTTCTTCCTCTTTCTGTCCTAGTGTGTGAAGATAACTACAGGTGAGTGTAGGATTGTAAATGCTTATCATTGGTGCCTGAGACAAGGTGCCCATGGTAAATGGTTACAGATATCAGCAGCATACTGCATGAAGAGACTGACAGACAGACTGGGAGCAGTCAAATGCTTTCAGGGATTCAGCAGCGTTCTATAATTCTATCTGTGCCTTCACAATATAAAGATAATTAATAGGACTAATAATCACGTTAAGTTCCTTGCCAGTCACTGCCAGCACACAGAGAAGTTGACATTACACACACACATTACACCCCACACACACACAATCATCAGAGTTGGTGTGTTGTTGGGAAGTCATTAAAATGGAAATGAAAGTGTGTGATGTTGTGGTGTTAATTGCATAGGGGAAGAGATTAGTTATGTTATTTAATGCAGTGTTTAAAGAGCCAATGAGGTTGCTATCTGCTAATTAGAGTAATTAATGCTATATATTATGTTTCTTCTCTCTCTTTAATATTTCTTCAATTTCGCTTCCAATTCTTCCTTCATTTGTTTTTGTCTTCTATACTGTATTGTCACATTTTTGCCAGCCTTTGAAATGCCATATAAAGTTACTAGGGTTTCATTCTGTATCAGGGATGAGAGTTCAAGCTCTTGGGGGTTGGGGGCGGGGGTGTACTAAGCTAACCCACGGAATTGTTTTAATATGGTCATAGCATGGATCATTCAGCTGTTTGATTTTGAATTTTAGTACCCCTTTAGGTATAAAAATGATGTATAAAAAAATATATTTGATAAAGTATTGAATTCGGCCTTTACTACTATAGCCCATAGAAACGCATTGAATAACACATTCATAAATGGCAAAAAAAGACAGTAAAAAAACTAATCATAAGGAATAATGTTTTGAAGTGTCTGTCCTATATCTAGAAAGCTCAGGTAATATTTTCGTTTTTTTTGGACACATATTTATCCTTTTATTTTTGTTGGCACAAAACTACCTCCATACTTCCACTCGTTTGTATGGGTTTTCTTCAGACTAGTCCCGTGACAGTTGTGGGGGTTGTAGAGCAAACCCGGAGAAATAGTTTGTAGGCCAACCCGTTTGGACTCTTTAGACGTTTTCGTGAGATGACCGATTTTCAGAATGTCTCATGGTCAGTCAAACACTGCTGTAGCTCGGCCATCTTTCACCCCAGATGCGGAAGGCCAACATAGTATATGTAGTATACTGGTATCTCTATCTTAAACTGACACATTTTGATGGGGATTTTGTGATTATGTTACTTTGATTGATGCACGAGGATTTTAAATTCTGTTTCTGTTTTTTTACAAAAAAATAAGTATTTATTAAACTATGCATTTATTTCCCCAGGTGGAGGCAGTAGAGCAGAGAAATATGATTACCAATACCACAAAGAAATCGAGTTAGCCATGCACGACCATGACTGAAGCTCAAGTCTGCAGCATATGTTCTGTCTGTAACCGACTGAAATGTGCGTTCTTGGTCACACGTTATGGCAGGAGATGTGTTGTTTCACCCTCTCTGTGAGGCCTATGTTGTGATGATTGTCTTAATGATTCTGTGAGCCGTGCCAATGTGAGTCCTAAGTGTCACTAGCTAGCGCTAATGTAGTAGAAGGACATGCACACACACAAAGACACGCACACAGACACACCCCTGCACCCTGCCCACTGCCGCAGCGTACCACTGAGATATTAATGTTTAAGCTAATTAGATCACAGACACCAAGGGTTTAGATCCATAGACAGTATTATTGGAAAGCTGTGTAGCCACTAGCTTATTTCACCCACTGAATGCAATTTATATGAGCTGTAATTATATGAGTGTATGGTAATTTCATGATGAAACAAACAATACTAATATGAATACGCAGTATGGGAAGTGGCTGTTTTAGGCTACGGAAAGGTCATAAGGAAAAGATGGGACATTGTTTTTCATACATAATTATTGAGGTGTGTTGTTTTTACACACACACTACTGTAGAACTGGTCTAAATGATCACTGAACATTGATTCTAATTTTCAGTTTTTTCAGTGATTTGTAAGATATTTGTTTTATGATGTAACACACTTTGAGGGATAGTCATAGTAGTGTTGCCTGATGACTCAAACTGAATCCTTTTGCTTCTTTATGTTCGCTACATACACTATATGACCAAAAGTATGTGGACACCTGCTCGTCGAACATCTCATTCCAAAATCATGGGCATTAATATGGAGTTGGTTTCTTCTTTGCTGCTTTAACACTCCTCTTTCCACTAGATTTGGGAACATTGCTGCTGGGACTTGCTTTCAGCTGGGACTTGCTTTCAGCCACGAGCATTATTGATGTTGGGCACTGATGTTGGGCAATTAGGCCTCGCTAGTGGTCGGCGGTTCAATTCATCCCAAAGGTGTTCGATGGGGTTGAAGTCAGGGCTCTTTGTAGGCCAGTCAAGTTCTTTAACACCGATCTCGACAAACCATTTCTGTATTGACCTCGCTTTCTGCACAGGGGCATGATGCTGAAACAGGAAAGGGCCTTCCCTAAACTGTTGTCATAAAGTTGGAAAAACAGAATTGAGTTAAGATTTCCCTTCACTGGAACTAAGGGGCCTAGCCCAACCATTCCTCCTCCACCAAACTTTACAGTTGGTACTAGGTAAACCCAGAGCTGCATTGGGACAGGTAAACCCAGATTTGTCCATCGGACTGCCAGATGGTGAAGTGTGATTCATCACTCCAGAGAACGCTTTTCCACTGCTCCAGAGTCTAATGACGGCGAGGTTTACACCACGCCAGCCGACGTTTGGCATTGGCGCATGTTGATCTTAGGCTCGTGTGGCTCGTGTGCGGCTGCTCGGCCATGGAAACCAACAGTTCTTGTGCTGACGTTCTTCCAGAGGCAGTTTGGAACTTGTTAGTGAGTATTGCAACCAAGGACATGCGATTTTTTTTTTTCCCCCCGCGCTACTTCTCGGCTGAGCAGTTGTTGCTCCTAGACGTTTCCACTTCACAATAACATAACTTACAGTTGACCTGGGCAGCTCTAGCAGGGTAGAAAGGTGTCAGAAAGGTGTAGTTCAGTTTAGATTGCCATTGTTGAAGTCATTTGTGGTAACGTCAAAATGAGGTCTGTTGTACAAAAAAGTCATCCGCGATTGGATCATCTCTAACCAGAGTATCAAAGCCAATGACACATTGTCTTTTATTTGATTATAAATTTTTTTGCCCTATTTCGTGGTATCCAATTGGTAGTTACAGTCTTGTCCCAACGCTGCCGTGAGAGCCGTGCGTCATCCTAAACTACCCAGCCAAGCTGCACTGCTTCTTGACACAACGCCCGCCTAACCCGGAAGCCAGCTGCACCAATGTGCCTATCTACCAGGCGACCATTTTAGCGTGCATTGTGCCCGGCCCGCCACAGGATTCACTAGTGAGCAATGGGACAAGAACATCCCTGCCGGCCAAACCCTCCCCTAACCCGGACAGCGCTGGGCCAATTGTGTTCCGCCTCATGGGTCTCCCGGTCACGGCCGGCTGCGACAGAGCCTGGACTCGAACCAGGATCTTTAGTGGCACAGCTCGCACTGCGATGCAGTGCCTTAAACCACTGTGCCACTTGGGAGGCTAATGACACATTTTCTAAACGCCGCTTTAACCACGTGTGTTCTGGCTCTGGCCCAACCCTTCAGTTTCTGGGACCAATCAGAACAGTTAGAATGTGTTTGCGTTCTAGAAATTGTTGAGGCGATACTCAGATCCAGACTCATTACGGAGAAGAAACTACAAGTGGCATAGCGTTTTGCCGGAGCTCTGACATTGTTCATTTATATATTCCTAATTCCATTCCTTTACTTAGATGTGTGTGTATTGGGTATATGTTGTGAAATTGTTAGATATTACTTGTTAGATATTACTGCACTGTCGGAGCTAGAAACAATAATTACACCCGCAATAACATCGGCTAAACGTGTGTGACCAATACAATTTGATTTGATTTGTCTCTCTGTCTCTCTCCTCCTTTCTAGGAGTTCCTGTCTTGTATGGAGGCCCATTTGAAGAGAGGTCAGGAGATGTTTGAGAAGCTGAGGAAGAACCACACACAGGTACTGCGAGATCTTTTGTGCCCATGTAGAATGTGACTGAACAGTCTTTTGTAGAGCATTTTTACATTCCTACAGTATTCCTATTACGTTCCCTGAGCATAATTTTACATTCCTCTTATGGTTCCCCAACATAATTCTGACATGCCTCTAATGTTCCCCATATGTAATTTTCACGCTCTTCTTATCCCCCCCAACGTTCATTTTAACATTCCTTTCCCTCTCTCTCCTGCAGCTGTGTGTTTATGAGTGGGAGCGGTTGGGGACTATGTGGCTGTGTGTGGAGGAGGAGCTACTAAGGGAGAGGGGTGTGTTCGGCCCGGGGCCGGGGGTGGTGCTGACACGAGGCTGGGTCCAGGATGCAGCTGAAGGCCCCAACCGCACCAGGCCTCGCATCCGCAGGAGAGCCCAGCGACGCTCCAAACGGGTACTGGCCATTACTGTATACCATAGCTGTCTCACACTCAACTGTATCTCTCTCTATTCCCTCTTTGTCAGCCTCTCTCTCTACGAGTCTATAGCTTTCTCTCTCTTTCTGTCTCTCTCCATGAGGTTTTACATCGTTACGTCATTAATGAACACAGTTACAATGATTAGTCTAAGACATTTCTACTTGAATTAGTACCAATATTTGATTATGTGAAGTCCTCCTGGCATGTGGACAATGGGGAACGTATTCATAAAGCAACATCTCAAAGTAGAATTGCTGATCTAGGATCAGTTTTGCCTTTGAAACCACCGGCACAAATCATCGGCTCAGCTAAATGAACTAGCGCCCAGTTGAAACCAGTTGGTTTATGAGTGTAATGGCTGTTCTTTTGAGTAGTGTGTAACAAATCAAATAAAACTGTATTTGTCACATGTGCCGAATACAACAGGTGTAGACCATACAGTGAAATGCTTATTTACAAGCCCTCAAGCCCTTAACTAACAATACAGTTTTAAGAAAATATACAAAAAAAGTAAGAGATAATTAAAGAGCAGCAGTAAATAACAATAGCGGGGCTATATACAAGGGGTACCGGTACAGAGTCAATGTGCGGGGGCACCGGTGTCGAGGTAATTGAGGTAATATGTACATGTAGGTAGAGTTATTAAAGTGACTATGCATAGATAATAACAGAGAGTAGCAGCAGCGTACCGGGGGGGGGGGCAGAATCTATTTAGGAACCTCTTGGACCTTGACTTGGCGCTCCAGTACCGCTTGCTGTGCGGTAGCAGAGGCCACAGTCTATGACTAGGGTGGCTGGAGTCTTTGACAATTTTTAGGGCATTCCTCTGACACCGCCTGGGATAGAGGTCCTGGATGGCAGGAAGCTTGACCACGGTGATCTACTGGGCCGTACTCAGTATCCTCTGTAGTGCCTTGCGGTCGGAGGCCAAGCAGTTGCCATACCAGGCAGTGATGCAACCCGTCAGGATGCTCTTGATGATGCAGCTGTAGAACTTTTTGAGGATCTGGAGTTGTGCCTGGCCGTGCAGTCATGAGTGAACAGGGAGTACAGGAGGGGGCTGACCACGCACCCCTGAGGGGCCCCCGTGTTGAGGATCAGCGTGGTGGATGTGTTGTTACCTACCATTACCAACTGGGGGAGGCCCGTCAGGAAGTCCAGAATCCAGTTGCAGAGGGAGGTGTTTAGTCCCAGGGTCCTTAGCTTATTGAAGGAGCTTTGAGGGCACTATGGTGTTGAATGATGAGCTGTAGTCAAATGAATGGCATTCTCACATAGGTGTTCCTTCGTCCAGGTGGGAAAGGGCAGTGTGGATTGCAATGGCGATTGCATCATCTGTGGATCTGTTGGGGAGGTATGCAAATTGGAGTGGGTCTAGGGTTTCTGGGATGATGGTGTTAATGTGAGCCATGACCAGCCTTTCAAGGCACTTCATGGCTACAGATGTGAGTGCTACGGGTCGGTAGTCGTTTAGGCAGGTTACCTTAGTGTTTTTGGGCACAAAGACTATGGTGGTGTGCTTAAAACATGTTGGTATTACAGACTCGGAAAGGGAGAGGTTGAAAATGTCAGTGAAGACACTTGCCAGTTGGTCAGTGCATGCTCTGAGGGCACTATGGTGTTGAACGCTGAGCTGTAGTCAATCAATAGCATTCTCACATATGTGTTCTTTTTGTCCAGGTATGAAAGGGCAGTGTGGAGTGCAATAGAGATTGCATCATCTGTGGATCTGTTGGTGCTGTATGCAAATTGCATGCTCGGAGTACACGTCCTTGTAATCCGTCTGGCCCTGTGGCTTTGTGAATGTTGACCTTTTTGATATTCTTAATCACATCGGCTGCGGAGAGTGTGATCACACAGTCGTCTGGAACAGCTGATGCTCTCATGCATGTTTCAGTGTGACTTGCTTCAAAGTGAGCATATAAGTTATTTAGCTCATCTGGTTGGCTTGTGTCACTGGGCAGCTCTCGGCTATACTTCCCTTTGTAGTCTGTAATAGTTTGCAAGCCCTGCCACATCCGATGAGCGTCGTAGCCGGTGTAGTACGATTTGATCTTAGTCCTGTATTGATGCATTGCCTGTTTGATGGTTCATTGGAGGGCAGAGCGGGATTTCTTATAAGCTTCCGGGTTAGAATCCCGCTCCTGGAGTGGAAGCTCTACCCTCTAGCTCAGTGCGAATGTTACATGTAATCCTTGGGTTCTGGTTGGGGTATGCACTCCCGTTCCAAGATGGCGTAGCTGTCGGACATCTGTTTTGCTCGTCACGTCCCTTGTATATATCTTTTATTTCGCATATATTTCGTATATATTTTTAAAAATGTTTATTCTCAATTTCCATCTACGGACTGAACATACTGTCCTGCAACCCGCTTCACCCAATGTGGTACGGATCAGCAATTGTTTTATACTTTAGAACCCGGAACCCCCATCAGAAGTTAGCCAGCTACCTAGCTACTAGCTAGTAGTCAGTTAGCCACTGCTAGCGGTCATCACCGTTAACTCGGACATCAGCCAATCTCAACCCGGTCAATTCCTGCCAGTCAATTCCTGCCAGCGCAATATCAACCCAGAGCATATCGGACTGCTTTTTTTCTACCACATTTCCGGATTCCTACCGCAAGCTCTGAACCTTTACACCGGATCATCAGAGCTAGCTAGCTGCTATCCGAGTGGCTACTCCTGGCTAATGTCTCTGTCTCGAAGCAAGCACCAGTTAGCCAGGAGCTCGACTGGAGCTAGCCCATCTTCCGGCTAGCCGAAGAGATCCATCAGCCAATTCCTGGGCTACAATACCTCTTTTGCCAATTGGCCTGGACCCTTTTCTGCCGACACAGAGCCCCGCCGATCCATCATGACTGGTCTGCCGATGTAACCGTCCGAGGGGGTTTCAACAGGCTCTTCTGTTGCGACGTCCCCAGGAGGTCTATCTGCTAGCCCTGGCCTGCTAGCTGTCTGAATTCGCCGTGTCTCCAGTTCGCCTAGCTACTCGCTGGACAATTTTTAGGGCCTTCCTCTGACACCGTCTTGTGTAGAGGTCCTGGATGGCAGGCAGCTTTGCCCCAGTGATGTATTGGGCCGTACGCACTACCCTCTGAAGTGCCTTGCGGTCAGAGGCTGAGCAATTGCCGTACCAGGCAGTGATGCAACCGGTCAGGATGCTCTCGATGTTGCAGCTGTAGAACCTTTTGAGGATCTGAGGACCCATGCCAAATCTTTTTCGTTTCCTGAGGGGGGATACGCTGTCTTGGTGTGTTTGGACCATTCTAGTTTGTTGTTGATGTGGACGCCAAGGAATTTGAAGCTCTCAACCTGCTCCACTACAGCCCCGTCGATGAGAATGGGGACGTGCTCGGTGATCCTTTTCATGTAGTCCACAATCATCTCATTAGTCTTGGTTACGTTGAGGGATAGGTTGTTTCTCTGGCACCACCCGGCCAGGTCGGCTACACATGCCTCTCCCTAATGTCAATATGCCTTGTCTATTGCTGTTTTGGTTAGTGATTATTGTCTTATTTCACTGTAGAGCCTCCAGTCCTGCTTAATATGCCTTAGCTAGCCCTTTTGTTCCACCCCCCACACATGCGGTGACTTCACCTGGCTTAAATGGTGCCTCTAGAGACAAAACCTCTCTCATCGTCACTCAATGCCTAGGTTTACCTCCACTGTACTCACATCCAACCATACCCTTGTCTGTACATTATGCCTTGAATCTATTCTTCCGCGCCGAGAAATATGCTCCTTTGACTCTTTTTTCCGAACACACTAGACGACCAGTTTTTATTGCCTTTAGCCGTACCCTTATCCTACTCCTCCTCTGTTCCTCTGGTGATGTAGAGGTTAACCCAAGCCCTGCCTCCCCCAGCATCACTCCCATTCCTCAGGCGCTCTCATTTGTTGACTTCTGTAACCGTAATAGCCTTGGATTCATGCATGTTAACATTAGAAGCCTCCTCCCTAAGTTTGTTTTATTCACTGCTGTAACACTCTCCGCCAACCCAGATGTCCTAGACGCATCTGATTCCTGGCTTAGGAAGGTCACTAAAATTCCTGAAATTTCCATCCCTAACTACAACATTTTTCGACAAGATAGAACTGCCAATGGGGGCGGAGCTGCAATCTACAGAAGAGATAGCCTGCAGAGTTCTGTCATACTATCCAGGTCTGTTCCCAAACAATTTTAGCTTCTACTTTTAAAAATCCACCTTTCCAGAAACAAGTCTCACCGTTGTCGATTGTTATAGACCCCCTTCAGCCCCCAGCTGTGCCTTGGACACCATATGTGAATTGATCACCCCCATCTATCTTCAGAGTTTGTACGGTTAGGTGACCTAAACTGGGAAATGCTTAACATCGCGGCCATCCTACAATCTAAACTAGATGCCCTCAATCTCACACATATTTTCAAGGAACCTACCAGGTACAACCCTAAATCCGTAACCATGGGCATCCTCTTAGATATCATCCTGACCAACTTGCCCTTTAAATACACCTCTGCTGTCTTCAACCATATGCATAGGCCCCCACCCCGTTTCTTACCAGATGCTGCTGTTCTGTCCTGCCGATGGAGTGTATAACCCGCCAGCTGTGTGTTCTTAATGTCATCGTTCAGCCACGACTCGTTGGTAGAATATACATGCTTTCAGCTCGTCCCCATTTATTTTACAGCGATTGAACATTAGCTAGCAGGACGGAAGGCAAGGGCAGATTAGCCACTTGTCGCCTGATCCTCACAAGGCACCCAGATCTTTTTCCACAAAATCTGTTTCCTTATCCAGCGAATCACAGGGATCTGGGCCTGGTCAGGTGTCTGTAGTAGTATATCCCTCCCTTCCGACTCATTGAAGAATAACTCTTCATCCAGTTTGAGGTGAGCAATCGCAGTTCTGATGTCCAGAAGCTTTTTTCGGTCATAAGAGATGGTAGCAGCAACATTATGTACAAAACAAGTTACGAACAACGCGAAAAAATAAACAAAATAGCATGGTTGGTTGAGAGCCGATAAGACGGCAGCCCTCCCCTACGGCGCCATCGTGATTGCTTCATCTGTCCTCTCTGTGTTGCTGTGTAGTTGGCAGATATGTGTGTGAAAAATGGTCTGCCAGAGGAGAGCAAAGGAAGGACAGAGACTGACTCAGGTAAGACCACAGACACACACCTGACATAATATAATATGTCATTTAGCAGACAATTTTATCCAAAACAACTTAGTCATGCGTGCATCCATTTTTCGTATGGGTGGCCCTAGTGGAAATCGAACCAACAATCTTGACATTGCAAGCGCCGTGCTCTACCAACTTAGCACCTGTGCCCACACTCATGTGTCTCTGTGTGTGTTCCAGAGTCAAGGATCCTGTTTGAGCCAGGGACAGAGGAAGAGGAGGATGTTGGAGAGGACTGTAACCGCCTAACCTTTTTCCCTGTCCTGACTGAGACTACTGCACCTCTCTCTGAGCCCTTCGCCACAGCGTCCACCACCCCTGAGCCCTGCTCACATACACACACCTGCAGCCACACACACATCGTACTACAGGAGCTGGAGCCTGAGGAAGAGGTGAGTGTGTGTGTGTTTGTGTGTGTCTTGTTGTATACTGGTTAAATAATGTATTTTTAGCAACCAGAAAAATACATATTTATCATGTTTTAATCAGATCTGACCAGATATCAACCAAAATGTGACGTCGTTCCCATGAGGTCTTGCTCTTGTCATAAAAAAGACGTATTTAACATGTTGTAACAAAGACCAGTTGGTTGTAATCCAGTATGACGTCTTCTCAAACAGAAAGGTCCCACACTTTGAGAGAGATCTATATTTTTTATCATCCAGATAGTCTATGGGATTCCAATACCTCCCATCTGCTATCAGAATCTCATCTGTTATAGTTAGTTTAGTGTGTGTGTGTGTGTTTGTGTTAGTCAGTGGTAACCCAGGGCCGTTTAAAGCTCAGACAACGAGCAGAGGGTTTTACTAATGTTTCTGACAGAAGAATTAACAAAAAAACTGTAGGAAGTTGTATCAACTGTCTCTCAGCTAGCTGGCTGATGTGGCTGTGTGTCCTGATGAGCTGTTGTCAGATACACAGGCGTTTACACGCTTATTAATCCAGGAGCACTATTCTTAGAGCCACCGCCCTCCCACACACACACACACACACACACACAATCTTTGGCATGATTAGACTGCCACTGCCGATAGTGTGATTATGATGGTAATGTTTCTTGGGAGAAATCAATGGTGTGACATTAGCATCTCAATCAATAAGAACCCTCCTATCCTCCACTTCACTCCTCCACTGCTCTCTCTCTCTCTCTCTCCTCCACTCATCCACCTCTCCTTCTCTTCCCTTCTATTTTCCACTCATCCTTTCCTCAGTTCACCTGATGTCCTCCTCTTTTCTTCCCTTTTTCCTACTCTCCCTCAATTAGTTGATTCAAATCAGCTTGAAAATTCATTGTCACTTTAGTTAGGGTCTCTGTAGGTTGTAGGCATATTATTGTGGGGTGTTTTTCTGTTGGCAATAAATATAAAAAATGTTCTACATCAATTACACTGTGTGTGTGTGCGTGTGTGTGTGTGTGTGTGTGTGTGTGTGTGTGTGTGTGTGTGTGTGTGTGTGTGTGTGTGTGTGTGTGTGTGTGTGTGTGTGTGTGTGTGTGTGTGTGTGTGTGTGTGTGTGTGTGTGTGTGTGTGTGTGTGTGTGTGTGTGTGTGTGCGTGCGAGCGAGCACTCACTTGCTCGTGTTTGTTCAGTGTGTTCAGACGAGAGGCTCTGATCACTTAGCAGGTTTCCTATTGTGTGTGTGGCAGTGATTAATTTCCCTAATAATCACTAGGCCCCTCTTTCTCCCAGTGTGTGTGATTTGATTAGTATTCATTCTGAGAGGCCTGTGGGTGCGTTGTTGCCCCATATGGTTTTTGGGTGGTGGGTCCCTTGGGGCCGAGAGAGGGAGAGAGACAGGGAGGGGCAGGTGCACACACACATGCATGCACACACTCACGCACAGTGGTAAATGAGGGGAGACAATAGAATTAGTCACACATAATCACACTCGTAGCAGTGACTGTCTTCAGAGTCACACATAATACAAGCATCAGGGTCCATTCAGGCTCTGAGTCTAGCTGGAGCACCGCCATCTTGGTGAAAAGGGGGACAGTTTCTCTCTTATCCATCAATCAATGTTAATAATCTGAATAAGGAAGTGGTGACTGTGTCGTTTTAATCACGATGAAGACGTGTGATTAAAATGATCAATCATGTGCAGCCTGGAGTGGTGATGATGTCTTTACGTCCCATGGGAGCATAAGAGTAGACATGGGCTGGGTTTCATGGTTTACACATTACTTTTTGAAACTTTACAATGGAACATCTCTGGTTACTTAATGCATACACCTCTCCTCTAACTGACCTAAATAACTTGTAAACCTAAGTGTATGTACCAGTGGAGGCTGCTGATGGGATGATGGCTCATAATAATGGCTGAAACAGAGCAAATGGAATGGCATCAAACAATGTGTTGGATATAATTTATACCATTCCACTAATTCCACTCCAGTCATTAACATAAGCCCACTCTCCCCAATTAAGGTGCTACCAACCTCTTGTGATATGTACTGATATGTGTGTATGTTTGTGACTGGTGGATGCTGCTGGGTGTGAATGTGATATTGGGGAATTACAATGGAAATGTAAGACAAGTTGCTGAGGTGGAAACCATATTAACAGGTCATGTTAAAGCAAAGTCAACCAGCAGAGTGTTTTAATAATGTTATTAAATTAATAAATAAAAAAAACAGTAGATAGTTGTATCAACTGTCTCCTAGCTAGTTGGCGTGTGTGTGTCCTGCTGAGCTGTTGTCAGATACACAGGCATTTACACGCTTATTAATCCAGGAGCACATCACCCCCCCCCCCACACACAATGTTTAGCATGATTAGACTTCCACCGCCGATAGTGTGATTATGATGGTAATGTTTCTGGGGAGAAATCAATGGTATGACATTAGCCTCTCAGTCAATAAACGATTAAGTTGAAACTCTAGTGGGAGTAAACTCCACACGATTCAAGGTATGAATCTTACCTAATGAAATCCATGGCGGGTGGTACTGTAAAAAGTCTATATTTTACCCCATGTTACCTATTAAGGCCGATAACTGTAGATGACCATGTAGCTTTATTAATCTCGGGGAAATGTAGCGAAACAAGGTAGCTTTATTCACGTCAGGGGAATTTAGCGAAACAGGGTTGCTACATTCGTCTATGAATCACATAATTACGCATAGTATTGACGTCAAATAGAACAAACAAGGACACGGATGGTTTGGGATGTTGTGAGATTCTCTCTGATGTTCACAGATCGACTGGTGCTATGCGATTTAGGATATCAGGACCTGCTTGGTCAAAGCAATTGTAACAGTAGAGCAAAGGATCGCAATAATGGAAAAATTAATGGCTGTAGTGTTGCCGTTATGAGTACCCGAGGCATGGAATGCTAAGGCATAAATGTATGAAAGCGTGTATTCTTATTTAAAATTGATGTAGTTCTGTCCTTGTGCTGTGCTTGTCTATTAACCCCCTAAGGTCGATGTCTGCGCCCCCATGGAAATCTAATTAGCATAACAAAAAAAAAACCATAAAAATGTCAGTTTAAGCTAGAGATATCTATTTTGCATTGGATGCGTCTCAATCAACCACATCCTCCTAGGTCACACTTCCGCATCTGCGGTGAAAGATGACAGAGCTAGAGCAATGTTTGTCAGACCATTAGACATCCCGAAAATCGGTCTTCTCACAAAATCATCTGTAGCATCCAAATGTTTTGACAAACTATTACCCCTCTATGGAAAGATGAGACTCTCACGAACACAATGGTGTTCTCCATTTTGCTCTATGACCCCCACAAGCGTCTTGGGACGTACATACAGTTTGTGCTATACACTAATACGACTCTCATGAACACATACATGTCAGTTGTTTTGCTCTAGGACACCCACAGGCCTCACAAGACGTGTCTGAAGGTCGCCTGGTACCAGTTGAAAAAGTGAATGGAAGTACTGTATATACATGTTTAGTGCCAAAAATAAAGGGTTAAATACATGTAAAAAAAATATATAGAAGTTTCCTGATCTTTCTTGTATCTTTCAGATATAGGACAGACACTTCAGAACTATCATGATGTAACACTGATTGTGAATATAACCTTTGTTTAACAATATAACCTTGACTTTTCATTTACAATTATGATCTGTTGTGTTCACTCTCCCCCAAGGTTAAAGCGAAGGTGTGTGTGGTGGTGGTCAGTGGGCTGTCTGTAACAGAGGGGCTTCTGTTGTTTGGGACAGACAGCCTGTACATGTGTGAGGGCTTCACCCTAACCCCCGCAGGAGACGTCTGCTGCAGAAAACACCACCCCACTGGGTACTGTGTGTGCGTGCGTCCGTACGTGTGGTTGTGTTTGTGAGAGAGAGAGATGAGTTGGACAATGTCTGTGTGTACTTACATATAGGGAGGTTACATACTATACTATTGAATATGAATCATTATGAACTGTTGTTCACACCCCGTGTCTCTCTATCCCCCAGTGTGCGTGACGCGTTCGTTTCCAGTATGTTGACTAAAGACATATCTTCATCCAGCCCCAGCTGCAAACGATGGCCCTACCAGGACATAAGAGATGTCCGCTTTATGCGTTTCCTTCTAGAGGTGAACTTACACGGCACCTAATTCCCTATATAGTCTACTTTTTGGAGTAAAATGTTAAAACTTATATATTTCTCCGTCTGCATGTTGGTGTGTTTCATGTGTCTATTAGAAAGTTGTTGCAATGTTGAAGAAACGTTTCCCGTTTTCTGACACCTCAGGAAAATGCGCTGGAGATCTTTATGCAGAACGGATACTCTACTTTCCTGGTTTTCTTCAACAAAGACCATGTGTCTGCTTTTAAAAGGTAAGAGATGGAGAGAGATAGGAAAACATGGAGAGAGAGATGGAGAGTGTGGCTTTATGGGACAGGTTTGATTTACTTTTTCTTTCTCTCGATCTCTCTGTTTTCCATTCTTACTACTTTCTATAGGCTGTGTTCAGTGGTGCCGGCATTGATAGGTAGAGGGGTTGCTGAGGTCATAACTAATGCCAGGTGAGTGTGGACACATACACAACAGGTACAGTTGAAATTGGAAGTTTACATACACCTTAGCCAAATACATTTAAACTCAGTTTTTCACAATTCCTGACATTTAATCTGAGTAAAAATTCCCCGTCTTGGGTCAGTTAGGATCACCCCTTTATTTTAAGAATGTGACATGTCAGAATAATAGTAGAGAGAATGATTTATTTCAGCTTTTCTTTCTTTCATCAAATTGATAGTGGGTCAGAAGTTTACATACTCTCAATTTGTATTTGGTAGCATTGCCTTTAAATTGTTTAATTTGGGTCAAACGTTTCGGGTAGCCTTTCACAAGCTTCCCACAATAAGTTGGGTGAATTTTGGCCCATTACTCCTGGCAGAGCTGGCGTAACTGAGTAAGGTTTGCAGGCTTCCTTGCTCGCACACACTTTTTCAGTTCTGC
The DNA here is from genome assembly GCF_029448725.1 of Salvelinus fontinalis. Taxonomy (NCBI): domain Eukaryota; kingdom Metazoa; phylum Chordata; class Actinopteri; order Salmoniformes; family Salmonidae; genus Salvelinus; species Salvelinus fontinalis. The sequence continues at coordinate 36,341,496 of NC_074665.1, forward strand.
CCACAAATGTTCTATAGGATGGAGGTCAGGGCTTTGTGATGGCCACTCCAATACCTTGACTTTGTTGTCCTTAAGGCATTTTGCCACAACTTTGGAAGTATGCTTGGGGTCAGACCCATTTGCGACCAAGCTTTAACTTCCTGACTGATGTCTTGAGATGTTGCTTTCAATATATCCACATACTTTTCCTTCCTCATAACACCATCTATTTTGTGAAGTACGCCAGACCCTCCTGCAGCAAAGCACCCCCACAACATGATGCTGCCACCCCCGTGCTTCACGGTTGGGATGCTGTTCTTTGGCCTGCAAGCCTCCCCCTTTTTCCTCCAAACATAACGATGGTCTTTATGGCAAAACTGTTATATTTTTGTTTCATCAGACCAGAATGAAGGTAGGCCTTGAAATACATCCACAGGTACACCTCCAATTGACTCAAATGATATCAATTAGCCTATCAGAAGCTTCTAAAGCCATGACATAATTTTCTGGAATTTTCCAAGCTGTTTAAAAGCACAGTCAACTTAGTGGATGTAAACTTCTGACCCACTGGAATTGTGATACAGTGCATTATAAGGGAAATAATCTGTCTGTAAACAATTGTTGGAAAAATGACTTGTGTCATGCACAAAGTAGATGTCCTAAACGACTTGCCAAAACTATAGTTTGTTGACAAGAAATTTGTGGAGTGGTTGAAAAACGAGTTTTAATGACTCCAACCTAACATACTGACCAGACCGGACACGTCACGTGCGCGAGCATCGCAAAATAAATGTAGAAATCCATGTTATTCAATTATTGCACCCACACTGCTCGCGCGCGCCTCTCCCATCTCCTCATTGGTTTATGGAAGCAGGTACCCACGTGCCATTTCCTCATTGGTTATAACCACGTGGGTGATTGAAAGACGAACTTTGTTGCCGGTTGTCGTGGTAGTACTATGAAAGTTTAGATGCGATCACCATATAAGTTCAAAGATGAAAAAGCCTGGAAGGAGGAGAGATGACTAGAATCTATTCGGTTGGCCGTTTTATGTGTGGATTAATTTGTCGGAGTAGAGGACCTTGTGCACTTCAGGTAAAATAACAACTCACTGTTTATATCCCAGGACAAATTAGCTAGCAACAGCAAGCTAACTAGCTAAATTGCCATACATGCTTTTCGACCTGTCCCCAAATTAATATCATTGGTTCAGAGTTTGTTTTGATATTTTAACCTGCGTGTCGTGTCGTGATCGCTTTTGGTGTAGGGGAACAAAATAAATGTATGCACGATGGCGCACTCGCGCAGCCGGTTTGGGTTCCGTGTTAGTGTATGTAAACTTCCGACTTCACCTGTAGATACACTACATGGCCAGAAGTAGGTGGACACCCCTTCAAATTAGTGGACTCTGCTATTTCAGCCACACCCGCTGCTGTCAGGTGTATAAAATCGAGCACACAGTCATGCAATCTCCATAGACAAACATTGGCAGTAGAATGGTCATATGGAAGTGCCCAGTAACTTTCAACATGGCACCGTCATAGGATGCCACTTTTCCAACAAGTCAGTTCGTCAAATTTCTGCCCTGCTAGAATTTCCCCGGTCTATTATAAGTGTTGTACTGTTGAAGTCGAAACGTCTAGGAGCAACACTGGTTGCTAAGGATATTCCGCCAGCAGAGCGGGACCAGGTCACCCGGACGACCACAAAGGGAATAGATTTTACTTAATTGTGGCATACTCGATTGTTACATGTAGGAATGTGCTTGGTCCTTTTTTTTAAAAGGTAGACTCAGCAATATGGCAATCATACACAGCGGGGTGACAGACATCAACAACAACAGAATCTAAATCTGCCAGGACTGGTACGATTGGCTCCTTCCAATCAAATACATGTTTTATTTGTCACATGCACCGAATACTGTAGGTAGACCTTACAGTGAAATGCTTACTTACAAGCCCTTAACCAACAATGCAGTTTTAAGAAAAATAAGTGTTAAGAAGGTATTTACTAAAATGAACTGAGGTAAAAAAAGATATAAATAAAAATACAGAAGAAAAATAACAAATAATTAAGGAGCAACAATAAAATAACAGTAGCGTGGCTATATACAGGGGGTACCGGTAGACCTGTGTGTGTGTGTGTGTGTGTGTGTGTGTGTGTGTGTGTGTGTGTGTGTGTGTGTGTGTGTGTGTGTGTGTGTGTGTGTGTGTGTGTATGTGTATATATATATATATATATATATATATATATATATATGTATATATATATATATATATGCCTTTTCACTCATTGCAGCCTGGGCATGCTTCTCTAATTAAGGCTAATGCAAGAGAAAAACAGAAGAGAGCTGGCAGAACAGACACAGAGTTATACATAAGATAATACTGGCAAACAAATGAGTGGTATTTATTTATTTTTACCCCTTTTTCTCCCCAATTGGTAGTTACAGTCCTGTCCCATCGCTGCAACTCCCGTACAGACTTGGGAGAGGTGAAGGTCGAGAGCCGCGCGTCCTCCAAAACACAACCCAGCCAAGCCGCACTGCTTCTTGACACAACGCCCGCTTAAAAACCTCTTAGGGCTAGGCGTCCCGCCAGCGGGACACCTGTCGACAACTTCCGGTGAAATTGGAGGGCGGGCAATTCAAATAAATAATCATAAAAATTATGGATATTAAACATTTAGGTACATACAAGTGTCTTATATTGGTTAAATGCTTAAAGGCTTGTTCATCTAACTGCATTGTCCAATTTACAATATGCTTTACAGCGAAAGCATGCCATGCGATTGTTTGAGGATGACGCCCCACATCAAAATATTTTTCAACCAACACAGGCTTCATAAAATCACAAATAGCGATGAAATAGTCACTTACTTTTTGAAAATCTTCCACTGATTTGCAATCCAAAGGGTCTCAACTACAACATGCATGATCGTTTTGTTAGATAAAATCTTTCTTTATATCCCAAAAAGTCAGTTTAGTTGGCGCCATCGATTCGAGTAATCCACTCGTTCAACATGCAGAGAAAGGAATCCAAAAAGCTACCGCTAAACTTTGTTAAAACAAGTCAAAATACATTTCTATTTAATCCTCAGGTACCCTAAAATGTAATTAAACTATAATATTTCATACGGAAAGAAGTATGTTCAATAGAAAAGCAAAATTAGCAAGTGCGCGTCCTATTGGTCGCGCTCGCACAGACTGATTTCCAACTCTGACTCCCAGTACAAAAACTCCAAATTCGTCCTTGTTTGGGAAGAAACAAGCCTGAAATTTTGAACAAAGACGGTTGACATCTACTGGAAGCTATATGAATGGTAATCTGGGAGCTGGATTTGGATATGACCCTATACGTTCCATTGGAAGAGCATAGGCTCTCAAAAAAGAACATTTTCCTGTTGTTTTCTTTTTGATTTTCTTCTACAATATCAATTGTGTTATAGTCTCATACATTATTTTAACATTTCTACAAAATTCAAAGTGTTTTCAATGGTACCAATTATATGCATATCCTGGCTTCTGGGCCTGAGTAACAGGCAGTTTAATTTGGGCACGTCAGTCAGACAGGAAGTGGAGAAAAATAGACCCTAGCATGAAGAAGTTTTAACCCAGAAGTCAGCCGCACCAATGTGTCAGATGAAACACCGTACACCTGGCGACTGTGTCACTATGCATTGTGCCTGGCCCGCCACAGGAGTCACTAGTGCGCAATGGGACAAGAACATCCCTGCCAGCCAAATCCTCCCCTACCCCGGACGACGCTGGGCCAATTGTGTGCCACCCCATGGGTCTCCCGGTCACGGCCAGCTGTGACAGAGACTGGACTCCAACCAGGATCTCTAGTGGCACAGCTAGCACCGTGATGCAGTGCCTTAGACCACTGCGCCACTCGGGAGGCCCACAAGATACAGCTTGTTGAACTGGGAAGCCTCTCCCAGGTGGGGAGTGTGTGCTTGTATGAAAAGAGACTGAGTCAAATCAGGACTTTGAAAAATTACAGTTAGGGCTCTGCTCCTCTCACAGAGAGCAGTGTGTGTGTGTGTGTGCGTGCGTGCGTGCGTGCGTGCCTGCCTGCCTGCCTGCCTGCCTGCCTGCGCCTGTGCCTGTGCCTGTGCTCTCAGAGAGCAGAGTGTGTCTGTATTAAAGCCCTAAGGCCCTCTATCACCTCATTAATCATATTGAGGATCACAGAGAACAGAGAAGTGATTCACCATCGCTTGTTTCCACTACAACCTCCTATAGGAAATTATTGCTTGCAATTACTACCTGCAATTATACTATATTGTACACGGGACAAATGCAATGATTGATTTAGGCTGCTTTCTACAAAATAATGTGGTAAGGAGTTACTGGGGATAGAAATTGGATATACTTCAGATGGCTCTTGATTTGTGAAATCAAGTGTATTATTTTGTATGAGTATCATATAACCCGGAGATATTTCTGTAAATTGGAACGAGAACATTTACTACAAGTCTGCTGTTTCGAATTTATTTCTGGGCCTTATGAGTGAGAAATTACTCAATATTACTGCTGTTTCTGAGCTTAGTTAAGCAACCTGTCTGGATTAAGCCCATGTCCATTATTAGATGTAATTCGGGAGCTTTCACACGACTGAGCTGAAGCAAGCTGAGTCAAAGCAAGCTGCACTGAGCCCGCCTGTTTACATACACATCAACCATAGTCGTGGAAACCAAGCCTGCATAGTTTGTACTGTTATGTACAAAACAGTTATGTACTGTAGTAATATATGACGATAAGTACTTACCGTTTTCTATTTACAGTAGAGTGAAGAGGTTCAACCAGTTGATATGGCCTGCAAAGTTAGGTAGCAGTGTAGTCTGTCAGCAGCTCCAGTTAACTGGTCATTCCATACCACCTGAGAGCTCTTCCATTGGTTCACACACACAAACACACAATATTAACTACCCAGCAAACCGGCCTATCTGGGTGATGTTTTTTCTGCCTGAAAGATCGGATTCTAGGATTACAGGGACTCTCTGCAACTATATTCAATGTGCGGAACAACATTGAGGCTATGATTAAAAAGTTGGAGCCTTCTCTGTCTGCATTAACAAGGATAACACACAGGTCTTTCCGTCATTGTATGATTTTTTGTGTGCAAATTAACTCAAGCTTACGGACAATGTCAAATGTGATATAGCGAAGCACCTGAGTGTTGGGTTCCTGAAATGGATGACACAAACAACGAGAATCGTTATCCTTTCATGCCCTGCCTCCAGTCCACTTACCAATATCTGAACAAGAGAGCCTCATCGAAGTTGCAACAAGCGGTTCTGTGAAAATTGTATTTAATCAGAAGCCACTGCCAGATTTCTGGATTGGTCTGCGCTCAGAGTATCCTGACTTGGCAAATCGTGCTGTTTAGACACTGATGCCCTTTGCAACCACGTACCTATGTGAGAGTCGATTCTCGGCCCTCACTAGCATGAAACCTAAATACAGGCACAGACTGTTTTTGGAATATGTTTTAAGACTGAGACTCTCTCCAATACAACCCAACATTGCAGAGTTATGTGCATCCTTTCAAGCACACCCTTCTCATTAAACTTTGGTGAGTTTTTCACAATTTTCGATGAACAAATAAGGTTTTATATGTAAGATGGTTAAATAAAGAGCAAAATGATTGATTATTATTATTATTTGTGCCCTGGTCCTAAAAGAGCTCTTTGTCAATTCCCACAAGCCGGGTTGTGACAAAAACTTACACTCATTCTTATGTTTAATAAATGTATCGTAAAGTGTGTGTGTGTGTGATAGGCTTACAATGATATCAAATATTGTTTTTGGTGCTAAAGGGGGTACGTAGCTGGAGGTTGAATGTTTGAAGGGGTACGGGACTATAAAAAGTTTGGGAACCACTGGCATAGAGGATAGATGATCTGGCTGCAGATCTGCAGGTTCAATCCCACATGTTCTTTAACCTGTCTAGCCTGAGGGTGCCGCTAGCGGCACTCCCCCCCACCCCCACTGAAAAGGCAGAGCCGCGAAATTCAAAAAAAATATTTTTTTTAAATATTTAACTTTCACACATTAAAGTCCAATACAGCTAATGAAAGACACAGATCTTGTGAATCCAGCCAACATGTCCGATTTTTAAAATCTTTTACAGGGAAGACACAATATGTAAAGATGTAAATCTATTAGCTAAAAACACATTAGCATAATCCACCATCTTTTATTTGTCCACCAACACCAGTAGCTATCACCAATTCGGCTAAACTAAGATATTTATAGCCCCTAACCAAGAAAAAAACTCATCAGATGACAGTCTGATAACATATTTATGGTATGGGATAGGTTTTGTTAGAAAAATGTGCATATTTCAGGTAGATGGCATAGGTTACAATTGCACCCACCGTCACAAATGGACTAGAATAACTACATAGAGCAACGTGTTTACCTACTTACTAATCATCAAACATTTCGTAAAAATACACAGCATACACTAATCGAAAGACACAGATCCTGTGAATACAGACAATATTTCAGATTTTCTAAGTGTCTTACAGCGAAAACACAATAAATCGTTATATTAGCATAGCACATAGCAGCCCAGCATTGATTCTAGCCAAAGTGAGCGATAACGTCAACATCGCCAAAATATATTAATTTTTTCACTAACCTTCTCAGAATTCTTCAGATGACACTCCTGTAACATCATATTACACAATCCATATAGAGTTTGATCGAAAATGTGCATATTTAGCCACCAAAATCATGGTTAGACAATGTGAAATGTAGCCCAGCTGGTGAGAAAATGTCCGTGCGCCATATTAGACAGTGATCTACTCTTATACATAAATACTCATAAACGTGACTAAAAAATATAGGGTGGACAGGGATTGATAGACAATTTAATTCTTAATACAATCGCGGAATTACATTTTTTAAATTATCCTTACTTTTCAATACAGTTTGCGCCAAGCGAAGCTGCGTCAAAAAACATGGCGTCCTAAGCCACTAACATTTTTCGACAGAAACACGATTTATCATAATAAAAATGTCCTACTTTGAGCTGTTCTTCCATCAGTATCTTGGGCAAAGGATCCTTTCTTGGGTCTAATCGTCTTTTGGTGGAAAGCTGTCCTCTTGCCATGTGGAAATGCCAACTGCGTTCGGGATGAACTGGAAGCGTGCCCAGCGATTCACAGCGTTTCAGAAATAAATGTCCCAAAATCGCACTAAACGGATATAAATTGCTATAAAACGCTTTAAATTAACTACCTTATGATGTTTTTAACTCCTATATCGAGTAGAAACATGACCAGAGTAATATTACTCCCTCCACTAATGCTTGGAACAGGTGCGGGTCGGTGTCCTCCACGCGCATAACGCAGCAAGAAAAGAGTTCCTAGCTACAGGGTTTTTTAATTTGTAGTGCCTGTGAACGCGCAATCGACCCCATTCAAATCGTCATCACGTAAAGGCATCCAGGGGAAGACGTAAGCAGTGTCCGTATACTCATAGCAATAACTGTGGCCTTTTAACTGACTCCAGATCAGGGGCCAACATTTCTGAAATCTGACTCCATGTCAGGGAAATTGCTGTAGAATGGGTTCTGTTCCACTTAGAGACAAAATTTCAACTCCTATAGAAACTATAGACTGTTTTCTATCCAATAATAATAATAATATGCATATTGTACGATCAAGAATTTTGTGGGAAGCCGTTTCAAAAATTACACGATTAGCATAAATAGTGACAACAGCGCCCCCAGCCTCAACAGGTTAACTTCTCACGAGTCACCATCCTGGATCCGGGAGCACCCTCATCAGTAAAAAAGCTGAGTAGCATAGCCTAGCATAGTGCCACAAGTAAATACGAGCATCTAAATATCATGAAATCACAAGTCCAAGACACCAAATGAAAGATACACATCTTGTGAATCCAGCCATCATTTTTGATTTTAAAATGTTTTACAGCGAAAACACTATGTATTTCTATTAGCTGACCACGATAGCAAAAGACTCAACCGCATATTTTCACCATTTTTTTACCGCATAGGTAGCTATCACAAATTCGACCAAAAAAATATATAATTAGTGCCCAACATCACATAATGCAAAGAAAATAAAATGCCAAAAATTGCAATAAACTGATATAACTCGGTTTAAAATAACTACTTTATGATGTTTTTAACACATATATCAAATAAAATCAGAGCCGGAGATATCTAACGTCTATACCGAAAGCTTTTCAGAACGCAATCTGGGGTCCCTTCTCGCGCCTTCCAAGACAATGAAAATTCTGGTCACGTCATTCCAAAAGCTCTTGTTCGGCCTCAGATCAAGCTAGACACCCCATTCCACCTCTCACTGCCTATTGACATCTAGTGGAAGGCGTATGCATTGTATGTAGATCCATAGATTTTAGGCAAATTAATAGGAAGGCCCTGGAACAGAGCCTCGATTTCAGATTTTTCACTTCCTGGCAGGAAGTTTGCTGCAAAATGAGTTCTGTTTTACTCACAGATATAATTCAAACAGTTTTAGAAACTTGAGAGTGTTTTCTATCCAATAGTAATAATAATATGCATATTGTACGATCTAGAATAGAGTACAAGGCCGTTTCATTTGTGCACGATTTTTTCCCAAAATGAAAATAGCGCCCCCTACACACTAACAGGTTAAGCATATCCCAGTTTAGGTCACCTAACAGAACGAACTGTGAAGATAGATGGGGGGCAATCAATTCACATATGGTGTCCAGGGCACAGCTGGGAGATGAGGGGGGTCTATAACAGGCGCCAACAGAGAGAGACTTTTTTCTAGAGAGATTCATTTTGAAAAGTAGAAGCTCAAACTGTTTGGGCATAGACCTGGAAAGTATGACAGAACTTTGCAGGCTATCTCTGCAGTAGATTGCAACTCCTCCCCCTTTGGCAGTTCTCTCTTGACGGAAAATGTTGTAGTTGGGTATGGAAATCTCAGAAATTTTGGTGGCCTTCTTAAGCCAGGATTCAGACACGGCAAGGACATTAGGTTTGGCGGATTGTGCTAAATCAGTGAGTAAAACTAACTTAGGGAGTAGGCTTCTGATGTTAACATGCATGGAACCAAGGCTTTTTCGGTTACAGAAGTCAACAAATGAGAGTGCCTGGGGACATGCAGGGCCTGGGTTAACCTCCACATCACCCGAGGAACAGAGGAGGAGTAGGTTGAGGGTACGGCTAAAGGCTATCAAAACTGGTCGTCTAGTGCGTTGGGGACAGAGAATAAAAGGAGCAGATTTCTGGACGTGGTGGAATAGATTCAGGGCATAATGTACAGACAGGGTTATGGTGGGGTGCGGGTACAGTGGAGGTAAACCCAGGCACCGAGTGATGATAAGAGAGGTTGCATCTCTGGACACGCTAGTTATGCTAGGTGAGGACACCGCATGTGTGGGATGTGGGGCAAAGGAGGTATCTGAGGCATGTTGAGTGGGACTAGGGGCACCCGAGTAAACTAAAACAATGATAACTATCCTAAACAACAGTATACAAGGCATATTGACATTTGAGAGAGACATAAAGCGAGGCATAAAGCAATCACAGGTGTTGATTGGGAGAGCTAGCTAAGACAACAACGGGTAATATGGTGATGAATGGGCAGAGAGGGTCGGTTAACTATACACAGGGCCTGAGTTCGAGGCTGGGGCCAACAGATAAACAAAAAAATAGACAACATGGAGTACGGTGATTAATGATCAGTCCAGCAGACATCAGCTACGTAGCCAAGTGATCATAGAGTTCAGTGAACAGCAATAGATGGAACAGTAGTCGTTATTACACTAGCACACGGGAGACACAGTGTTTAAAGTTAGCAGGCCGGGGCTAGGAGAAGCATCTGCTCCGACGTCTGGCAAAGGCCGGTTGAGGGCACAGTGGATGGAGTTCCGTCGGCAGACCAGTCGTGGTGGTACGGCAGGGCGCCGTGTCGACAAAGGGTCCAGGCCAGATGGCGAAAGAGGTATTGTAGTTGTAGTAATTTTGTTTGCTAGCCGGGAGATGCGCCTGTCTCGCGGCTAACTGGTGCTAGCAGGGGCATTAGCCACTATAGCCACTCGGTAGCAGCTAGCTAGCAGCGACGATCCGATGTAAAGGTCCAGAGCGTATGGCAAGGATCTGGTGGAGTAGTGGATTCTAGCCATGTTGGGGTAGAGTCCAGGAGGCATCAGCTGTGTAGCTGAGTAATCACTGAGTAGGCCGGGAGGTGGGCCTGGCTCAGAGCTAGCTTCGGGGCTGGGTCACTCGGTGGCAGCTAGCTAGCTGTGATGATCAGGAGTAATGGTCCAGGGCTTACGGCAGGAATCCAGCGTTGTAGTGGAGAAAACAGTCCGATACTGGCAGGCTGGCAAGTATTATCCAGGCTAAAAAACGGCTGGTGTCTGTGTCGAAGGTAAAGGCCGCTAGCAGTGGCTGACAATGACTAAATAGCTAGTAGCTAATTAGCTGGTTAGCTTCTGATGACGGTTCTGGCTATAAGGTCTAAAAGAAATAGAGGATCCGTATCACGTTGAGTGAGGCGGGTTACCGGAAGGTATATTTAATTTAAAAATGGAAAAGATATTGAAAATAAATTGAAATATATACAAAAAATACGAAAAATACAAAAAAGTACACGAGAGAACGACAAACCTCGTCTGCACTGCTACGCCATCTTGGAACATTGATGTGTGGCAATTTACTCTTCATACTGAAATTCGCTTCCATTCAAATACATACCTGTTGACCAAACTGCTGGCAGTTGTCTATTGCTTAGCTTGTATCATAACTTCAATCAAATGTCAAGGCAAAAATGTAAAATTGACTTTTTTTTTGTTGTCTTACTGTATTTAAATTATTTGATTTGATTTCAACTGACTTATGTTTTAATTCAATTAAGTTTTTAGCTACAATAAAGAAAATGTACAAAACATTCTTTAGCCTCCCCTGTGCTTACTACCAGTTGAGTAAAGGAACACAAAACATTGACTCAAAGGGAAGCGCCAAATGGTAAATATTGTTATGTTATGTAACTTGATTATGCCATTCTTAGTGCAAATTTCGGAAAATAAAAAAGACCGAGCTAAAAGATAAATTGCAGTTAATTTTTTCAAACCGTTAATTGCACCCCACAACTGTCCCAGACTATGTTTGTAATATTTATTTCTCGCACAGAATAGAATAGGTCAACTTTTGTATTACGGGGGATAGTAGATTGGCATAGGCTAGTGTTCGTTAAGCCTACTCATCTTGTTGGCTGACGAAAAGCAAATGTGGACAGTTCTTCCAAAATCGTCAATATGCACCTCGGAATACGATGCGCGCAGTTGCGTCCCGGATGTGTCTGTATTCACTTGTAGCTTATGAGAGAGACCTGATCACGTGATGGAGTGCAATGTGAGTGAGAGGTACTTCGGTTTACGCAGCACTCAGGGAGAGGCATGGATTTTTTTAGGGTGCATTACGGGCACACACAGGGAATTCTGCCGGGAAATGTGAGGCATTATCAAGTGCTTGTCAAATTGTGAATGATAGACTGATGAAGTGTGTAAAGCCTGTTTATGCCTTTCAAGCTACTTTTTTCAAATCATCATTAGAGTCGCATCAGGCAGCGACTTACAATGTATTAAAAATCAAAACATGTAGCCCAACATTTGTAGAACAACTAAAGTTACATTAATAACTCTAAATTAAGCATATAGGAGTACCTAATTCTTTGTTAACCGCTCAACACAGAATAGCCGCATGTGCACACTATCTCAAATCGTTTGGAGAAAATATACTTTCTATTTTTTTCAGATTTGTTCAGTTGGATTCTTCATACTATAAAATAATACTGTATAAAATAATGCCAAGGAATTCTAAGCAAATCTTGTCTGCTAAATTAACTAGTGTTTCCCACAGCTTTATGGCATAGCCAGGCCAGGACCTAACATAAGGACAACTCAGAGTCCTGAAATAGACTACATTTTCTTCATATAATTTTTCTTTAGACCTGTCTAAAATAAGTAATGAATTTATTGTGAAGGTGTAGGCTATATTACATGGATTCATCAGTGGCTTGTTGGCTATGTGTGGAAGCCAGGAGATGCTAAATGTGTTTATGTTAATTAATGGTCAATTACCAGTTATTTGCTTGACAATCACAGGCTGACAAAATTTAGTGACTGCCACAACCTTAATCTCCACCTATTAAAACATTCCCCTTTCTGTTCCTAACAATCCTAGAAAATGCATCTTGCACTGCATCTTGCAATTGCAAATCACTGTAGGCCTACTGTTGTTATGCTTTGTGTCCTACATCAGAGTATAGTTTATAGTAGTATCAAACCTGAAAACACCTTTTGTATGCTGATAAATAGATTTAGAGTAGAGTCAAGTCCTGAAATATGCACACTGTCTCTCTCAACGCCCCAGTCGCACCCTCCCTCTACAGAGGAGGGCAGGAAAAGGTTTATCTTGTTTAATGATGTTACTAAGCAACTGACTTTATAGCCATGTTACTGCCCCAGAGACAGAGACAGAGACAGAGACAGAGACAGAGACAGAGACAGACAGGTGTGTTACAGCAGGGAAATTTCAGCAACAGTTCAAATGTAATGTTCTCCCAAATCAGATTGCCATAGACACAGTGTAGCTTAATCACAATGATTACATTTCAGGCTTTCGTTGTTAAAATTTGATATTTAGTGTGAGTAGTGCTCAGTAGTTGACAGGTCTCACCCCCTCTTTTAAACCCTGGCTTAATGATCATGATATTACAGTTGAATTAGAAAACAGTGGGAGAGGAAACTTCTATGATCTGATCATATTCTATGTAAGATTTGTGTATTCTTGGGGTACAAAAATAACGAATTCCCTGTAAACCCATAGATGGCACAATTCACTACTCCACTACACTACACCATTCTGTCACACCCTAATCTGTTTCACATGTCTTTGCGCTTGTCTCCACCCCCCTCTGGGTGTCGCCCATCTTCCCCATTATCCACTGTGTATTTATACCTGTCTTCTCTGTTTGTCTGTCGCCAGTTTGTTTTCTTCGTGAAACCTACCAGCGTTTATTCCCCTGCTCCTGTCTGTTTCTTGGTCCTGTTTTGACCTTTCTACCTGCCGTGACCCTGAGCCTGCCTGCCGTTCTATACCTTGTCCCACCTCACTAGATTATTGACCCCTGGCTGCCCTGACCCTGAGACCGCCTGGCGTTCTGGACCCTTTGCACCCTCTCTGGATTACTGACCTCCGCTTGTCTTTGACCTGTCGTTTGCCTGCCCCGCATTAGAAATAAACTTTTGTTTCTTCGACACGGTCTGCATCTGGATCATACCTGAAACGTGAAACATACACTACTCTGAGAACTCACCTAACACACCCTAGAAGATGCTTACAGCTGGGTCTTCTTGTTTTTTTTTTTTAAACACACAGTAACACACATTCTCTTACACACACTATCTCTCACACACAAACTCTCCTCTCCCCACTCACCACTGCTCAGCTCTGAAGTTTGAAGTTTAACTCTCAGGGTGGGTTGCACCAACATGGATTAACTCTTAAACTGGTTTAAATCAAGTTTTATCTATAAATATTCTTGCACCAAACTTTAAACATAGTTTTAAATTAATCCTAGTTAAATTTCTCTAAGATTAGTTTAATTTTTACTTTAAATGTGTTTGGGCCAATCAGTTGTGTTGTGACAAGGTAGGGGTGGTAAACAGAAGATAGCCCTATTTGGTATAAGACCAAGTCCAACGACAGTCCATCATTAATTTAAGACATGATGGTCAGTCAATCCTGAAAATTTCAAGAACTTTGAAAGTTTCTTCAAGTGCAGTCGCAAAAACCATCAAGCGGTATGATGAAACTGGCTCTCATGAGGACCGCCACAGGAATGGAAGACCCAGAGTTACCTCTGGTGCAGAGGATAGGTTCATTAGAGTTAACATCCTCAGAAATTGCAGCCCAAATAAATTCTTCACAGAGTTAAAGTAACAGATACGTCTCAACATGAACTGTTCAGAGGAGACTTCGTGAATCCGGCCTTCGTGGTCGAATTGCTGCAAAGAAACCACCACGAAAGGACACCAATAATAAGAAGAGACTTGCTTGGGCCAAGAAACACAAGCAATGGAAATTAGACCGGTGGAAATCTGTCCTTTTGTCTGATGAGTCCAAATTTGAGATTTTTTGGTTCCAACTGCCGTGTCTTTGTGAGACGCAGAGTAGGTGAACTTATGATTTCCACATGTGGTTCCCACCGTGAAGCATGGCGGGTGGAGGTGTGGAGGTGCTTTGCTGGTGACACTGTCTGTGATTTATTTAGAATTCAAGGCACATTTAACCAGCATAGCTACCACAGCATTCTGCGGCGATACTCCATCTGCTTTGCACTTAGTGGGACTATCATTTGTTTTTCAACATGACAATGACCCAACACACCTCCAGGCTATGTAAGGGCTATTTGAATGAGAATGATGGAGTGCTGCACCAGATTACTTGGCCTCCACAATCACAAGACCTCAACCCTATTGAGATGGTTTGGGATGAGTTGGACTGCAGAATGAAGGAAAAGCAGTCAACAAGTTCACAGAATATGTGGGAACTCCTTCAAGACTGTTGGAAAAGCATTCCAGGTGAAGCTGGTTGAGAGAATGCCAAGAGTGTGCAAAGCTGTCATCAAGGGAAGTGTGGCTACTTTGAAGAATCTCTAATATAAAATATTTGTTGATTTGTTTAACACTTTGTCGGTTACTACATGATACCATATGTGTTATTTCATAGTTGTGATGTCTTCACTATTATTCTACAATGTAGAAAATAGTACAAATAAAGAAAGACCTTGGAATGAGTAGGTGTGTCCAAACTTTTGAATGGTACTGTAGGTCATGACTAACATGAGCATGTCGAGTAGCCTATGTAAACTGGTGGATGTGGCTTAATGCAGTTGACAGTTGATATTCTGATGTTCTGTTGTTGTTGTGTTGTTCAGGAAGACTCCAGTGATGGAGAAGACTACTCAGGTGAAATGGCAGGTACTGTACTGTTTGACATCATTGATAGTGATCTACTGAGAACTTCAGTTGTTTTTCTATGACTGACAAAACGTTTGTATTTATTGTGAACATTGTGGCAAACACATCATATTTTGATATTCTTAATATCTTCTAGTATTATCAACATGATATATCATGCATGTGTGTGTTCTCTCTGACATCGCAGTATTATCTAAATACAGATTGTGTTTGTCTGTGTTCTTTTACTCTGACAGCGTGGGGACATTAGTAATTTTGAGTACCTGATGCATTTGAACACTCTGGCTGGTAGAACCTATAGTGACCTCATGCAGTACCCTGTCTTCCCCTGGGTCCTAGCTGACTACAAGTCGGAGGTGAGGAGTAATACTGCCTGTCTGTCTGTTTTTTTCTCTGTGTCCATCTCTGTCTCTGTATGTCTCATATCTGTAATAATAATGGCTGTGTAACTACTTATTTAACCTAATTTTGTCATAAAGAGCACATGTTCAACTTAATAACAAGCATGATTTCCAATCTCAAGAACTTAAATTAAGAAAAAGGACTATATGGAAGCTTGTGTGCATTAGGGAGGGGCAATTGAATGCAAGTTTAACCAAAAATGTGAACTTGTTATGCTCCGACGTGTTATGCTCCGACGCACTCAGTTTTCCATCATAAAACAGCAGCAAATAGTGTACAAAATTCAAGTTTTACCAAATTGAAACAAGAGTTCAGTTCACTTTACAGGGATGACCTTAAACCTGAGGGACAAATGTAAATTAATCACTATTCACATTAAAGCTGCAATATCTAACTTTTTGGGCGACCCAACCAAATTCACATAGAAGTTTTTGTTATAAATCTATCACTCTCATTGAAAGAAAGTCTAAGAAGCGGTAGAACTGTTCTATTTGGGCTATTTCTATGCTTCCCATTCTTAAGTTTTGTTTGTGCAACTTTTACTTTCAGTTTTGTACACCAGCTTCAAACAGCTGAAAATATAATATTTTGGGTTATGGAAAATATATTTCCCAGCGGTTTAGATGGTACAATGATTCTCTGCATTATACTTGCTTGTTTTGTCACAAACTGAAATTAGGCTAAATATTCAAATTTTAGCAACCAGGAAGTGGCAGAGCGATTTCTATATAGTGTATCTTTAAATAAGTAAATAACTAGGGCTTTACAATGATGGTGAAAACGTAGGGAAAATCTTGGGGTTAACGGATTTAAAATCTTTCTAGAAGTTGGACAAACAGGATGTGGGACATGCTAATAATGGGATTTTTTTAATGAAAACACACTGCTATTGGAATTTCTAACATGGTTTAGTTAGAGCATAGATGTATGTGATCCAAGTGTTTTATCAGTATTTACACAAATAATGTTTGAAGGACATGATAGGCTCTCTATTCGTGGAATGACCCGGCTCTCTATGGTAGTTATGCTTTCGACATCAGGAGGATACGATTTGAGAGCACTAGTTGGCTCCAAAAGTGGTAAGTAGCTTTGCCTGCATGGTCAGCTGACCGTGCATTCAGACCCATCCAGTGGCTCACCGCCCTACAAACTTTATTTTACCAGGTTCATGTGAAGCAATTATAATGACAGTCCACCACAACATGCTCGAGAGGCTCCTGATTAGCAAGGGGTAGTCTGTTTAATTTCATTGTGTATTAAAAACATAGTTTACTATCATTGTGAGGGGTTTTCTCCAGTGGTTTGAAACGGCTATTGGGCTTCCTGGGAAAACTTTGATCGAGGTTGCAGCAGTAACCAAGGGGACAGGGCTTAGCGAAGGGTGAATTGTTATATTATTGATTGCATATTTACATGTCATGTACTATTTATTGATAGACCCTGGATCTGACCAAACCGGCGACATTTCGTGACCTCTCGAAACCAATGGGAGCCCAGACAGAGAAGAGGAGAGACATGTTTATTCAGAGATTTAATGAAGTGGAAAATAGTGACGGTAGTGTACCATACCATGTGCTGATGTTGTACTAATACATACCCCTACTGCAACAACTCAACACTTTAATTTCACATTACACTGCCCACAGTTCTAACATCACTGATATTTAACATGTGAGGCCTACAATCTGAAGCAATACAGTGTCAAATCACATGATTTTCTCATAGTTCATTACAGGATGCATTTTGTGTTCTATTGGTGATTCATGGCTGAGTATTTTGGCTATTCTAGGTGACCTGGCAGTGAGGTGTCACTACTGTACCCACTATTCTTCGGCCATCATCGTGTCGTCCTTCCTCGTTCGGATGGAACCCTTCTCACACACCTTTCTGACCCTACAGGTGAGAGGTCAAGGGTCAGCTGCTCTGATTGGCTCATTACATCTTGGCATGTGACCCCATTGGCCAGTGTTTTTCAACCAAGGTCCTGGAGAGCTAAAGGGTGTGCAGGCTTTTTTTCCAGACCAACCCTAACACACCTGATTCAGCCAGTTGGTCAGTTGAAGTTGTATTCGTGCTAGGCTGGAACAGAGGCCTGTACATACTGTAGCTCTTTTTCCATAGTACTGTTTTATTGGTGTATGCTGAGCTAAAGAGCAAGCACAGTACATTAAATACAACAAATATTTTACCAGAAAATGTCGAAATAGTATTTCTGGCTTTTCTGTAGATGTCATAAAACGAATAATCCTTCTAAAAAAGATTCTCCGGTACTTTTGTATACTTTTTAGCCAGTAGTTCTGAAAGTAGCGCTCACAAGCAAAAAGTGGTTCCTGAAAATTGCGTACTACGTCACATATGTGCACCACGTCATTGCTCTCTCTCTTTCGCTCTGCTGTATGTACATCTTGTTAGCTGTCACTCAAATGGCAAGGCGCTGAAGCTCATTGGCTAGAACTGGAATTGCAAGGGGGCTGGCCTATGTTGGGGAAAATGTAGGGAAAATGGTGCAGCACAGCTTCCAGAAAAACAGTCGCTTTTAAACTAGAGATTTTGTGGCTAATTGAGGTAAAACAATAATTCTGCTCATAGATTATGCATGTATGAACTACTAAAGTTAAGGAGCATGTCTTTAATGACTGCCTCCTTATTTTGGACTCGCTGGATTCCATATCAACTTTTTAATTTAGAAACAAATTAATTTAAATGAGATTTCAATAAATACTGAGCAAAAATATGCAACAATTTCAACGATTTTACTGAGTTACAGTTCGTATAAGGAAATCAGTCCATTGAAATAAATAAATCAGACCCATTAAACCCGATGGATTTCACATGACTGGGAATACAGATATGCATCTGTTGGTCAGTATCTGGTGTGACTACCACACTTTGCATAGAGTTGATCAGGCTGTTGATTGTGGAATGTTCTCCCACTCCTTTTCAATGGCTGTGCGAAGTTGCTGGATATTGGCCGGAACTGACACACACTGTCGTACACGTAAATCCAGAGCATCCCAAACATGCTCAATGGGTGACATGTCTGGTGAGTGTGTAGGCCATGGAAGAACTGGGACATTTTCAGCTTTCAGGATTTGTGTACAGATCCTTGCGACATGGGGCCGTGCATTATCATGCTTAAACATGAGGTGATGACAGCGGATGAATGGCACAACAACGGGCCACAGGAAATTGCCATTGATAAAATGCAATTGTGTTCATTGTCCGTAGCTTATGCCTGCCCAACCATAACCCAACCTCCACCATGGGGCACTCGATTCACAATGTTGACATCAGCAAACTGCTCGCACACACGACGCCGGTTGGACGTACTGCCAAATTCTCTAAAGCGACTTTGGAGTCGGCTTATGGTAGAGAAATTAACATTAAATTATCTGTCAAAAGCTCTGGTTAACATTCCTGCAGTCAGCATGCCCTCAAAACTTGAGACATCTGTGGCATTGTGTGGTGTGACAAAACGGCACATTTCAGAGTGGTCTTTTATTGTCCCCAGCACAAGGTGCTGTTTAATCAGCTTCTTGATATGCCTTGATATGTTTAATCAGCTTCTTGATATGCCACACCTGTCAGGTGGATGGATTATCTTGGCAAAGGAGAAATGCTCACTAACAGGGATGTAAACAAATTTGTGGACAAAATGTGAGAGAAATAATATTTTTGTGCCTATGGAACTTTTCTGGGATCTTTTTTTTCAGCTCATTAAATATGGGACCAACACTTTATATGTTGTGTTTATATATTTGTTCAGTGTATATTAAGCAAATAAATGTGGTAACATTACAAAACAAAAGAAGAATCCCATTTGGTTGTAAAAGCTGCTGATTTCCAGTCTAGGAATCCAATTGATGCTAATGAGAAGGTCTGCATATTTGATAGTCATCATCACACAATAAAACAATCAAGATATTAGCTTGTTGAAAACACAGTGCTCACTTTTTCCTTCCAACCCCAGACTAGTATGTGCAGTTGCAGTAATATCTATAACTTGATTTATGTCCCTAACAGAGTTTAGCCAGTATGGGTGTTATTCTCATTGAATGAAGGTAATTGTTTTGCAGTAAATTACATTCCTCCTCATGGCATCTCTATCAGGAGGTTAGAGGATTTTATGGAAAAATTAAAAGCTTCAGTCAGCGTCTGGCAGATATTTCCTCTCTCCAAAGTAATCAAATGAAACGTGTTTAATATGGTTTAGGTTACTTTATTAAATGTTTCTATTCCAAAGTTTGGTTTGCAATGAAAAATGCGGCATCTTCTGCCATTACGCACACATGTGCATGCATGTGTGCACGCAAGAGCACGCGGACATACTGTACATTCTTACCCACTTCTTGTGTCAATCCAGCCACACAAAGGTACAGGTAGCTTAAGTAACAATGACATGCCTGTGTGAGTGACTGAGTAGACAGCTAAAGTTGATGTCTTTCTCTCTCTCTGTGTCTCTCTCTGTGTCTCTCTTTCTCTCAGGGAGGGTATGACATAGCAGAGAGGATGTTCCATAGCGTGAAGAAGGACTGGGACTCTGCCTCCAGAGACAACATGAGTGATGTCAGAGAGCTGATCCCAGAGTTCTACTACCTACCTGACTTCCTGGTTAACACAAACCACTTCAAACTAGGTGTGTAGTGTGTGTGTGTGTGTGTGTGTGTGTATTTTGACGGTGAATATGTATTCTGAAGATGGTTGTGTGTGTGTCTCCAGGCTGTATGCAGGACGGTACCACTCTAGGGGACGTTGTCCTCCCTCCCTGGGCGAAGGGAGACCCCCGGGAGTTCATCAGAGTTCACCGAGAGGTCAGTTGGCTTTCACGCATGCTGTTAGTTGTACAACAAACATATCTGATAGTCTGCCGACCATGTAAAGTTGCCATGAATACAAGAAGTACAGTAAGATGAAACATTTACTGTTACATTTATATTTTTTGTATTTTTCACCTGAGAAACATTCCCACAAACACCCACAGTGCATCAGCCCTGGAGAAGTTTAGGGGTTAAGTCCCTTTCTTGAGAGCACAATGGCTGGAGATAGCACAGAGATGGGGGATGTCGGTTCTTGTCATTCTAATTCTATATTTTTAGGACTGACTGCTCTCAGTGTGCTAGTGTTTTAGCTGTTATCCATCTCAGTGGAGACATCCCTTATTCTTTAGGCCAAGTCACTTCTTAACAATGTTAAAGAAAGGGGTAAACATTCATGCTGTCCCCTTAAGTTGGGCCCGGGGTTGAACCAGAAAGAGTGGAATTATTTTCTGCACTTAGATAGATAATCAGCTCTTGTTGTGCTCATCAAGAAATGCCTATTATAAATAGGTTAAAGGCTTGTTTTACTGTGTTTAAAACCACTGGCATCACAGGATAACAGGCTTTTCAGAGCCATTAAGAACACACACAATACACTCTCTCATAACTCTGTTACTACTGCCTGACACTCGGGATGAATGCCTGCTCTCTCTCTCTCTCTCTCTCTCTCTCTCTCTCTCTCTCTCTCTCTCTCTCTCTCTCTCTCTCTCTCTCTCTCTCTCTCTCTCTCTCTCTCTCTCTCTCTCTCTTTTTCTCTCGCTATATTTCCTCCCCCTCCACTCCAGGCCTGTATGGTCTTTATCAGTCTGTAATTTCATAAAATCTCATATTGCCTCCAATTCCCACCAAATTAGCTGTTTTAGCTGCATGTTTTTTCCTTCCTGATATGCAAATGAACTCCATATGGAACAATATGAACAATAGAAAGCAGTTATGAGACCGAGATCTGTTGTTATTAAGGTCTCCTTAACGGAGACTTCTGGTCATAATGTCCACTATTTCTAATGTTCAAAACATGTCTCTAATTCAAGCTAATTCAAGGCAAATGATTCTGTAATTCTGTGATTCGGTCGTGATGAGAGTATTAGCTCACAACATTCTCCTGCTCCTCACTTTTAAATGGATTTATGTTGGAAATCACACCTGAGTAATCTGATAGATACTGGGCTTTCTAACGAGTTTCTGTTTCCTTTTTCACACTTTGAGTTATAATTCAGAGGTTGTAAAATGCTTAGATTTGTTTGTGTCTCATACTGTTGCAGATTAATGATGGTTTCAGGGTTAACTCTCCTATCTGAGGTGCTCCTGGTTTGTATGTGGCTAGAAGGTCCTCCTCGTACATTTTCATATATTCAACTATACTGTAAATGCCAGTCAACAAAGAATTGGGTGTTTCTTGAGTGCATTTATATTACTGTGTGTGTGTGTGCGCTTGTGTGTGCGTGTGTCTGTCCGTCCGTCCGTCCATCCATCCGTATGTTCATACAGTGGTTGCTCAACTAAAACTTTTGAGATTATGCTGCGGGACATAGAGGTAATTTGTGGTTTAGTACAATACCCTGCGTCACTGCTTCAATGCTCCAGACCACCGCAAGGGGGAGTTGGAGCACTGATTATGCTTTTGGGTCCCAAGGCTGAGAACCATATAGATTGCAAAATAATTGGGAAGAGATTTTCATTGGCACGTTTTATGAATTGACACAAAATTTTCCGTTCCCCCTGAACAATAGTGTAAGAATTGCTTGTCCTCTGTCTTGCACCCAAAAAAAGACACCTAGTTTTTCCCCCCTACTTGATCAGAACAAGCTGTTACTGGATTGTAGCGTATTACTTACTAAAACTGTTGTAACACTAAGGTTTTAATTCTAAGAGAAACGAAAATGACCTGGACCTGGATGCCATGTACAGTATTATAGTCTCTAAAAGGGAAAATATTACCAGCATCTCTTGCGCATGTCATTTTCCTTTCATAAGGCATCCTTATTTTATCAAATCGATTATTATTATTAGATATTCTCACAGTGCACATTTGTAAACCCCAAACTCTAAAAGTAATTGGAAAGGTAGACGCAAATTATTTGTGACATTGTGGTTACAATAAAGAATGTCAACAAGATGCTGTGTTTTTATTTACAGTAGTGATGGACAGCTGGAGGCATTTTGAAAACAGGTTTCCGAACGCCTGTTTTTCACATGTAGTACTGTAGCAAGTGTAGCCCGTCATGTAAACAATGTTTCCTATTAGCAGGACAATAGACTCTTCATAGCCCGGCTACTGTAGGTGTGAAAATCCCCCAATTTGCAATGTATTCGATGCTTAAGTACTCTAAAGTGTTACATGTCTAACTCAAGACCTCATGCAACCGCAAAATATCGGAGAACCATATAGATTGCAAAATAGATGGGAAGAGATTCCAACTCACATGGTTTATGAATTGACACACAACTCTTCATAGCCCAGCTGCTGTAGGTGCGAAAATCCCCCAACAGTTCTTCATCAACATCCTTATGCTTTCATTAATAAAATAAAGAGAAAAAATACATTCAAAAAGCAGATGTTTATTCAAACTACATTTTGGTTGCACTTCCCCCCAGCTCCACGACCACAGGTCAAACCTTGCTGAGATGTATTTGTTGCATTGTTGTATCGGCAATTTCTCAAGCCAAAACATCTTGATGGTCTTCACCAGTTGGGGCGGCAGGTACCCTAGTGGTTAGAGCATTGGGCCAGTAACCAAAAAGTTGCTAGATCAAATCCCCAAGCTAACAAGGTAAAAATCTGTCATTCTGCCCCTGAACAAGGCAGGTAACCCACTGTTCGTAGGCTGTCATTGTAAATACGGATTTGTTCTTAACTGACTTGCCTAGTTAAATAAATATAAAATAAAACCAGTTTATCTTTGCTTGTACTGTAGGCTTGGCAGAGTTACGGACTCATGTTTTCAGCTGATGCTGAATCAACTGATGCTGATTTGATTTAAATCAGGAGACCTACACATGTAGAGTTGAAATACATATTTTGAGATATACTGTAGGCCTACCGGAGGTGTTGTAGGTCTTTTATTTATTTATATTTTACAACATTAAGGTCTACTTACTCTGCTGGCGTCTTGAGCTAGTTTATGCCCTCATTTGCAATGCAAACCCGGGCGGCAGTGTGTTTTGAGTCATTGTCTGCATTTGGAGAAGAAAAAAATTAATTTAGCCTAACAGCCAACATTAGGTACAATAATAGAAATATAAATGTTTAGTTATGTTTAGGCATATGTAAATAGGCCTAAACATAACACAATATTGCTATAAGTTGTCCCTCAGCTGCTTGATGAAATCTTCCATCACCTCTGTGACAATGCTGCGGCCTGGTCCCTCTGCCTGTCGTTTCTTCAGTAAGCTGAAGTGCAGTAGCCTTCCAGATGACAAGTCAAAATCAAACAACTCAACCTTCCTAGTAAAGGCCTCAAATTTCTCCACCATGTCCACGACTGTTTCCCTCTTCCTTGTAGCTGCAGATTTAACCCGTTTAAGTTACAGAATATATCTGCAAAAAAAGCTGTGTGTGCAGCTTGCGGTTAACATTTCAATGTTTCTGCGTCGGGCCTCTATATGGGTTGGGAAGACCACTGAAAGTTCTATGCTTAGATTCATAATTTGTCTGAGATTGAATTATTTGCAAAAAGCAATATTTTCATTAGAAATAAGACACACTGGCTTGGCATTGGGAAACGATGGAGAGATGAATGCGTACATTCTTCTCTGGAACTTAGATTTTCATTATCCCCCTTTCTTCTTGATACTTTTTGAGAGCATAATTTTATCTTGCTATCAAGCAAATTGTTCTGAACAAATGTGGACGTTAAAAAAATTGTGTAGCCTACAGTAGTCTACGTAGACCTGTTTTTCCCCACCAATCAATGCACAGAGAAATTATAATAATTGAATAGAGATAGTGATTTTATGAGCGTAATCAGATCAAAATTATTAACTTATTGTCACTGAATTTATTATGCACTAATCATATGTGTTGAACATGTTACATTTGTAGGGTAGGCCAAATAATTGTGCTAATATTATATACTTATTATGTTCTGGCCCGCCATCATCCAATTGTTATAATAGGATTTGAAGCAATAGCCTACCGGGTAACTGTTTTAGCACAGTTTTACGCTGCTCTGAGACAAGCATGGGACTTTAACTTTTATTTTCACTGAATCGCTGTTTGGGTATTGGTTAGCCTACAATTACGGTGTGGAAACGGTCATGTTGTACAGTGCCAGGGTTTCGTTTTAAATTTTTCTTGGAATAGAAACACTATAATATTAATCAAACTTTTTAAGGTTAAATTTCAAATCAATCCCAAATACTATGTTCTTGCAAAAAAGTGTTTTAATTCTCTAGTACAGTCAATATTACAAAAAGTCATGCTTCTCAAAGATGCCCTCTCTTGGTCAAACTAGCACTAACTAGCATTAATGGCAACAATGGCTGACAATTAAATAACGTGCCATAGAATTCTGTGGCAGCCCGCAAGGTGTGTTGCAGTATGACACAAATTTTACAGGAAGAACCACTGTACGTGGGTGCATGTGCGTTTGTGTTGTATCTTACTATTCTGCTCTGTCCCCCAGGCTCTGGAGAGTGAATATGTTAGCTCCCACCTCCACCTGTGGATCGACCTGATCTTTGGGCACTGCCAGCAGGGACCAGCCGCTGTAGAGTCCCTCAACACATTCCACCCCTACTTCTACGCCCAGAGAGGGAAAAGGACAGGGGGGCAGGATGCACTCAGAGACCCCCTTATCAAGAGCACCATCCAGGGATACGTCAATAACTTTGGACAAGTTCCCAAACAGGTAGAAAGGAGAGAAGCCTTGACAATCTACCATTACACATATCTAGGAGTTACTGGTTATAGAAATTGGGTATATTTCAGTTGGCTCTTGATTTGTGCCAGATTTAGCCAGTGATGGCCAAAGTGAGGGTTGTCTCTATGAATGACCTCTACCCTTTGACCCTCAGCTGTTCAACAAGCCCCACCCTCCTCGTGCCGGCTCCAAAAAGGAGGGATCAGCACCCGCCCAGCCAACCCCCTTTTTCTTCAGACTGGACAAGCTCAAACCCTCCATTCAACCATTCAAAGGTAAAGTTCCAACTATAACACTATCATAACATTACTCAAACCCTCGGTACCACTCTCAACACTGTCTAGCACTATTCAATCCCACACAAACCGTATCCAAGCACTTCCCTAACAATACCCCAAAACAGTAGAATCAGAAGTGCTGTGCTTTACTTTTCTGACTTTATTGTCCCTGTGGGGAAAAATAGTTTGCAGTACTATGTGGAAATCACAGAAGGCTGCTGAGAGGAGGACGTCTCATAATAATGAATGGAATGGTATCAAACCCATGGAAACCATGTGCTTGATGAGTTCGATCACCATCCCAAAAATTCAGTTCCAGCCATTGCTATGAGCCCGTCCTCCCCAATTAAGATGTCACCAATCTCTTGTTGTTAATATTTAAAAGGCGTTACAAAGAACTAGACTTGTATGCAGAAGCGCGAGCGTAAGCAGTGTGTGTACGCAAGAAAGACTCCTGTATTTAATCATTTTCTTTCACCTTATTATTTCAAAATAACGTTTTTGTACCTCAATTATTTTATCTAACAGCGTTCCTCAATTATTTTATATACTAGATGGGCCAGGTCCATAGGGAGCAATAGGAAGAGGCTGGCTAGACACTCTTCATAGGGTAATTTACCCAGACGGACTTAGAAACAGCACACACACACACACACACAGATCTGCTACTAAGGACCTACAGTATGGAGATGGACCCACCAGCGAAGCCTTGCTTAATAATCGGAATAGCCATTCTGAAGGAGATGAGCTGAATGTGTGTGTATGTTGAGGCGATGCATACCTTCCTGCATATTACATCTCAGAGTGTTGTCTGATCAAGTAGCATGTAGAGATGAATAGAGAGAAGGTGATATTCAAGGATATTATTAAAGGTAATGCTGAAATATTCTCCAGGCTCTTTCTGCTTCCAGGGGATTTGGAAGGTAAAGGTGGCGATAGGAAAATAAATATTTTTCCCATCCAGGTTGGAGCAGATCAATTAAAGGCACAATTACAGGAAGCCAGATACACAAACATCCTGATCCTTATGAAAGTGTATGTGTATCCCCTAGGGCAGGGTGGCAGTGTATGGTCTGCAATGCAATATGGGATATTAATTTAATTTAATGAAATTCAGCAGAAGTTTTGGGAACTCTTTAATGTGATGGTTTTGAAGTAGGACTGTTATTATTATTTTCCCAGGTAATTTGATCCATGTACTTGGTGGTAGGTGGCAGAGAATAAGTGTAGCCGATACTACGCCACCTAAGTTTCTGAAGGAAATCTTTCCATAAAAATATAGCACAGATACAAACAATCTGGTGGGAGCTTTCAAACTGGTTCACACTGACTGGAGGCTGAGACTGTAATAACTTGAGGAGATTCTATGGAGTTAAAAAAAAAAGTACCTTTATTTATTAAGAACAAATTCTTATGTTCAATGACGGCTGCCTAGGAACAGTGGGTTAACTGCCTTGCCTTGCCTTGTTCAGGGGCAGAACGACATATTTTTAGTCCAACCTCTAACCAATAGGTTACCTGCCGCCTGAAACGAGTTTTAGGGGAGTCGTATAAAAGCCACCCATAACATCCACATAACTGCAAGACAAAGAAAACGGGTGACAGTATGATTGTCTGAATCACTGAATAACTCGGTATATCAGTCTATATTGTATCGTCAGGAATAACAGCAATTCAACCGGCTCAAGGACTAAACCTACTCAAATCAAAATGGTGCCAAATACTAAAGAAAAAACAATTCAAATCAATAGCTAAATTTAAACTGTACTGTTATTTGCGTATCCCTGGTTCTGATAATATGTGTGAGATATCTCACTATTTGCTTTAGTGGATTCTATAACTGAAGTACCAATCACAGTCTGTTGGAGACAGACAGATTGATCATTCTCTATCATGCCTCTCTTCATTGCGCTCTAGCGAGCAAGGAAACACAGGGAAATATCTCACTCATATTATCATAGAACCATGGTTATGCAAGTAAAGCTAAATTCTATTTGAAATATATTGTTTCGATATCTCACTATGGGGAAATAGACTACCCCCGTATCGAGACATGCTCTCCAAAGCCAGACTATTTCCAACACTATCACCCTTCAGAAGCTCTGACACTAAGGAAGTATGTACCAACAAAAGTGCAGCGACATCCAGCAGGTAAAAACCTCATAAATGTATCAGGTGTGGTTCAAATAGCCATAGTGAAAATCTATTGTTGAAGGAGATGCTTTTGGACCAGCGTTGGCTACTGAGGTGAGGACGGCTCATAATAATGGAACGGAATTAATGGAATGGCATCAACACATGGAAAGCATGTGTTTGTTGTATTTGATACCATTCCACTAATTCCGCTGCAGGCATTACCATGAGCCTGTCCTCCCCAATTAAGGTGCCACCAACCTCTAGGGCTTCGAATAGTGCCCAAGAAGTGGTCATACTTCTGATGGAATGAGCCCTTCCGGGCCGCAACCCTTGCTGTCATTCTTTCCAACATAACATCCTCCTCTACCCAAAAGGAAAGTGAGAGAGAGGCCTCCCCTTGCAGGTAGGTGCCCAAGAAACAAAGAGGTAGTTCTAGCTGTCCCTTTTAAACAGGAAGAGAGCCTTGTAGGAAACCACACGCTCTTAAGGTGAAAAAAGCATAGTTGTTGCTAACCTTGTGCATAAAAGGTGGGGTAGGGTAACAAGGTAACCTAGGAGAACCCGGGGCAACTGTAGGCACGAATTGTGGACTGATATGTCGTGCAGCTCACTCGCAGGCGGGCAGACGGTAAAGCGGCACAGAAGGAGAGGTGTTACCTCTCCGCACTTTCCAACGGCTGTCAGGAAGCCTCAAGCGCAATAGAAAAGTCCCAAGACTGGGCTAAAGGGCTGGAGACTAGGCGCAAGCGATGCGCATACTCTATCAACGACATGCGCAGACCAGCTGGCTGGAGTGTTTACAGACATATTCAATCTCTCCCTATCCCAGTCTTCTGTCCCCACATGATTCAAGATGTCCACCATTGTTCCTGTACCCATGAAAGCAAAGGTAACTGAACTAAATGACTATCGCCCTTTAGCACTCACTTCTGTCATCATAAAGTGCTTTGAGAGGCTAGTTAAGGATCATATCACCTCTACCTTACCTGATACCCTAGACCACAGGTGTCAAACTCATTCCACGGGGGGCCGAGTGTCTGCGGGTTTTCGCTCCTCCCTTATACTTGATTGATGAATTAACATCACTAATTAGTTAGGAACTCACCACACCTGGTTGTCTAGGGCTTTATTGAAAGGAAAAACCAAAAACCTGCAGACACAAGGCCCTCCGTGGAATGAGTTTGACACCCCTGCCCTAGACCCACTTTAATTTGCATATAGCCCTAATAGGGCCACAGACGATGCAATTGTCACCATATTGCACACTGCCCTATCCCATCTGGACAAGAGGAATACCTATGTAAGAATGCTGGTCATTGACTATAGCTCAGCCTTCAATACCATAGTACCCTCCAAGCTCATCATCAAGCTTGGGGCCCTGGGTCTGAACCCTGCCCTGTGCAACTGGGTCCTGGACTTCCTGACGGGCCAGCCCCAGGTGGTGAAGGTAGGAAACAACACCCCCACTTCGCTGATCCTCAACACAGGAACCCCACAAGGGTGCGTGCTCAGCCCCCTCCTGTACTCCTTGCTCACCCACGACTGCGTGGCCACGCATGCCTCCATTTCAATCATTACGTTTGCAGACGACACAACAGTTGTAGGCCTGATTATCAACAATGATGGAGACTATAGGGAGAAGGTGAGGACCCTGGCGGAGTGGTGCCAGGAAAATAACCTCTCCCTCAACGTCAACAAAATGAAAGAGCTGATCGTGGACTTCAACAGCAGAGAGAGCAGTGGAGAAGGTGAAAAGCTTCAAGTTCCTTGGCACACAGACAGTGTGGTGAAGAAGGCGCAACAGCATCTCTTCAACCTCAGGAGGCTGAAGAAATTCGGCTTGGCCCCTAAGATCCTCACAAACTTTTACAGATGCACAATTGAGAGCATCCTGTCGAGTTGTATCGCCACCTGGTACGGCAACAGCACTGCCCACAACCGCAGGGCTCTCCAGAGGGTGGTGCGGTCTCCCCAACACATCACTGGGGGCGCACTGCCTGCCCTCCAGGACACCTACAGCACCCGATGTCACAGGACAACCAAAAAGATCATCAAGGACATCAACGACCTGAGTCACGGCCTGTTCACTCCCATACCATTCAGAAGGCGAGGTCAGTATAGATTAATTAAAGCTGGGACCAAGAGACTAAAAAACAGCTTCTATCACAAGGCCATCAGACTGTTAAATAGCCATCACTAGCCTGCACCTTAGAGGCTCCTGCCCTATATACATTGACATGGAATCACTGGTCACTTTATAAATGGAACACTAGTCACTTTAATAATGTTTACATACTGCTTTACTCATTTCAAATGTATATACTGTATTCTATTCTACCGTATTGCTCGTCCTAATATTTATATATTTCTTAACTCTGTTCTTTAACTTTAGACTTGTGTGTATTGTTGTGAATTGTTAGATATTACTGCACTATTGAAGCTAGGAACACAAGCATCTCACTACACCTGCAGTAACATCTGCTAAATATGTGTGACCAATACAATTTGATTTGATATAACCATACTATGTAACTATCAGAGCCTGCATGACAGGCCAAGATAGTGGTTTAAACGGACTTTGGCAGAAATGATCTGTTCAGGTCCTGTCACTTCTCAGAAGAGCATTACTAATTTCCACAGTGAGTGTAAAGAGTGGCGCTTTGATGATCTCAAGTGGCAGGTTTTCCGCATTCAGTCTTTACCTCTCATGGGCCACACTCAGAAGGTCATAGTGCTAGGTGAGGGTGGTACATTTTTCTGTGTGCATAGGGCCGACAATCCTTGCGTAATGGCAACCGCCAGGGATGGTTGTAAGCAAGAGAGTGATATCCACCAACCATCTCCATCACCGAGGGGGCTTGAAGATGAGGGATAAGCCTGTTACCTCACTCTGCTACCATGAAGGTGTTTGTTTACAACCCTCATAGAGTAGTCGGTTCTAACAGACTGTGGAGTCAATCTGTATAGATGGGTTGTTAGTTGCAACGTCACAAAAACGATGTGCAACAGAAGTGAGCATGTTATTGTGATTCTGGATGGTCAGATTGCTAGCAAGGATGACAAGAACCTACCATGTGGGGAATCGTAAGTGGCACATTTCAGCTTGTTTCATCTTGTTATTGATATCATGTCTTGTTCTGAGTGATTTCATGTCAATGCTAATATGGCTAAAATTCGCTAGCTAGCTAACCAACAACTGTAACGATGTATTTGAGAGATAACAAGTGCTTATTGTGCAAATGTTTTTGTCAACACAGACTGGTGCGCGATGACCATACTATTTACCAGGAGAGTTTTCATCTGTATTTTTCATAGCAGTATATTTACCACCACAAACCGATGCTGGCGCTAAGACCACACTCAACAAGCTGTATAAGGCCATAAGCAAACAAGAAAAAGCTCATCCAGAAGAGGCGCTCCTAGTGGCCGGGGACATTAATGTAGGCAAACTTAAATCTGTTTTAGCTCATTTCTACCAGCACGTCACATGTGCAACCAGAGGAAACAAAACTCTAGACCACCTTCACTCCACACACAGAGACGCATACAAAGCTCTCCCTCGCCCTCCATTTGGTAAATCTGACCATAATTCTATCCTCCTGATTCCTGCTTACAAGCAAAAACTAAAGCAGGAAGTACCAGTGACGCGTTCAATACGGAAGTGGTCATATGATGCGGATGCTACGCCACAGGACTGTTTTGCTAGCATAGACTGGAATATGTTCCGGGATTCATCCAGTGGCATTGAGGAGTATGTCACCTCAGTCACTGGCTTCATCAATAACTGCATGGACGACGTCGTCCCCACAGTGACTTTATGTACATATCCCAACCAGAAGCCATGGATTACAGGCAACATCTGTACTGAGCTAAAGGCTAGAGCTGCTACTTTCAAGGAGTGGGACACTAATCTGGACGCTTATAAGAAATCCTGCTATGCCCTGAGACAGGCAAACAGCAAACAGGCAAAGCGTCAATACAGGACTGAGATTGAATCCTACTACACCGGCTCTGAAGCTCATCGGATGTTGCAGGGCTTGCAAACAATTACAGAATACAATGGGAACTGACGAGCACCAGCTGTTCCGGACGATTGTGTGTGATCACGCTCTCCGCAGCCAATGTGAGCAAGATCTTTAAACA
Organism: Salvelinus fontinalis; assembly: GCF_029448725.1. Taxonomy (NCBI): domain Eukaryota; kingdom Metazoa; phylum Chordata; class Actinopteri; order Salmoniformes; family Salmonidae; genus Salvelinus; species Salvelinus fontinalis. The sequence continues at coordinate 36,373,135 of NC_074665.1, forward strand.
GGTCAAATTTCACAAGGCCGTGGGGCCAGATGGATGGCAAAATAGAGTTTAGTGCGTATTGCCCAGTACATCACTGGTTCCAAGCTTCTTGCCATTCAGAACCTATATACTAGGCTGTGTCAGAGGAATGCCCAAAAAATTGTCAAAGACTCCAGTCACCCAAGTCATAGACTGTTCTCTCTGCTACCGCACGGCAAGTGGTACCAGAGCATCAAGTCTAGGTCCAAAAGGCTTCTTAACAGCTTCCACCCTAAAGCCATAAGATTGCTGAAAAATGTATCAAATGGCCACCCGGACTATTTACATTGACCCCCCCCCCCCCCCCCCCCCTTTGATTTTACACTGCTGCTACTCAGTGTTTATTATCTATGCATAGTCACTTTACCGCTACCTACATGTACAAATTACATGAACTAACCTGTACACCCGCACATTGACTTGGTGCTTTATATAGCCTCATTGTTGTTATTTTATTGTGTTACTTTTCATAAAATGTTTTACTTTAGTTTATTTTGTTAATATTTTCTTAACTCTATTTCTTGAACTGCATTGTTGGTTAAGGACGAAGTAAGTCTTTCACAGTACTACACCTGCATTCGGTACATGTGACAAATACATTTTTTTGTTTATTTTTATTTGCTGGGGACAATAAAAGGCCACTCAATATGTGCAATTTTGTCACACAACGTAACGTCACAGATGTCTCAAGTTTTGAAGGAGCATGCAATTTGCATGCTGACTGCTGGAATATCCCCCAGAGCTGTTACCTGAGAATGTTAATTTCTCTACCATAAGATGCCTCCAAAGGTCTGGCTCCAACGTCTGGCTCTCAGCCAGTCTCACACAAGGGAGCCAATCAGAATAAATTTTCCCCCACAAAAGGGCTTTATGACAGAGAGAACGACTCAGTTTCATCAGCTATCCGGGTGGCTGGTCTCAGACTATCCCACTGTAGTAAACATGCCAATTGCACGCTCCCTCAAAACTTGAGAGATACAGTTGAAGTCGGAAGTTTACATACACCTTAGCCAAATACATTCAAACTCAGTTTTTCATAATTCCTGACATTTAATCCTAGTAACAATCCTGTTTTAGATCAGTTAGGATTACCACTTTATTTTAAGAATGTGAAATGTCAGAATAATAGTAGAGAGAATGATTTACTTCAGCTTTTATTTCTTTTATCACGTTCCCAGTGGGTCAGAAGTTTACATACACTCAATTAGTATTTGGTAACCTTGCCTTTAAATTGTTTAACTTGGGGCAAACGTTTCGGGTAACTTCCACAAGCTTCCCACAATAAGTTGGGAGAATTTTGGCCCATTCCTCCTGACAGAGCTGGTGTAACTGAGTCAGGTTTGTAGGCCTCCTTGCTCGCACACTTTTTCAGTTCTGCCCACAATTTTTCTATAGGTTTGAGGTCGGGGCTTTGTGATGGCCAATACCTTGACTTTGTTGTCTTTAATCCATTTTGCCACAACTTTGGAAGTATGCTTGGGGTCATTGTCCATTTGGAAGACCCATTTGCGATCAAGCTTTAACTTCCTGGCTGATGTGTTGAGATGTTGCTTCAATATACCCACATACTTTTCCTACCTCATGATGCCATCTATTTTGTGAAGTGCACCAGTCCCTCCTGCAGCAAAGCACATGCTGCCAACCCCATGCTTCACGGTTGGAATGGTGTTCTGCGGCTTGAAAGCCTCCCCCTTTTTCCTCCAAACATAACAATGGTCATTATGGTCAAACAGTTCTATTTTTGTTTCTTTAGACCAGAGGACATTTCTCCAAAAAGTACGATCTTTGTCCCCATGTGCAGTTGCAAACCGTAGTCTGGCTTTTTCATGGAGGTTTTGGAGCAGTGGCTTCTTCCTTGCTGAGCGGCCTTTCAGGTTATGTCGATATAGGACTCGTTTTACTGTGGACATAGATACTTCTGTACCTGTATCCTCCAGCATCTTCACAAGATCCTTTGCTGTTGTTCTGGGATTGATTTGCACTTTTCACACCAAAGTACGTTCATCTCTAGGAGACAGAACGCGTCTACTTCCTGAGTGGTATGACGGCTGCGTGGTCCCATGGTGATAATACTTGCGTACTATTGTTTGTAAAGATGAACCTGGTACCTGCAGGCATTTGGAAATTGCTCCCAAGGATAAACGAGACTTGTGAAGGTATACATTTTTTTCTGAGGTCTTGGCTGATTTCTTTTGAGTTTCCTATGATGTTAAGCGAAGAGGCACTCAGTTTGAAGGTAGGCCTTGAAATACATCCACAGGTACACCTCCAATTGACTCAAATGATGTCAATTAGCCTATCAGAAGCTTCTAAAGCCATGACATCATTTTCTGGAATTTTCCAAGCTGTTTAAAGGCACAGTCAACTTAGTGTATGTAAACTTCTGACCCACTGGAATTGTGATACAGTGAATTATAAGTCAAATAATTTACAATCTGTAAACAATTGTTGGTAAAATGTATTGTGTCATACACAAAATGTATTGTGTCATACACAAAGTAGATGTCCTAACCGACTTGCCAAAACTATAGTTTGTTAACAAGAAATTTGTGGAGTGGTTGAAAAACGAGTTTTAATGACTCCTACCTAAGTGTATGTAAACTTCCGACTGTATGTGGCATTGTGTTGTGTGACAAAACTGCACATTTTAGAGTGGCCTTTTAATGTCCAGGTGCACCTGTGTAATGATCATGTTTTTTAATTAGCTTCTTAATATGCCACACCTGTCAGGTGGATGGATTTTCTCGCCAAAGGAGAAATACTCACTAACAGGGATATAAACATATTTGTGCACAAAATGTGAGAGAAATAATGGACATTTCTGGGATCTTTTATTTCAGCTCATGAAACATGGGACCAACCCTTTACATGTACCGTTTATATTTTGTTCAGTATATTTAGCAGTCTTATGGCTTGGTGAAAAAATCTGTTCAGAAGCCTTTTGGTCCCAGACTTAGCGCTCCGGTACCGTTTACTATACAGTAGCAAAAAGAACAGTCTAGGACATGGGTGGCTGAAGTCTTTGAAAATGTTTAGGGCCTTCCTCTGACACCACCTGGTATAGAGGTCCTGGACGGCAGGGAGTTCGGCCCCAGTGATGTACTGGGCCGTGCGCACTGCCCTTTGTAGCGCCTTGCGGTCGGATGACAAGCAGCTGCCATACCAAGTGGTGATGAAGCCAGTCAAGATGCTCTCAATGGTGCAGCTGTATAACTTTTTGAGGATCTAAAGGGCCCATGCCACTTTTTCAGGGAGAGGGAGAAGAGGCATAGGTGTGCCCACTTCATGACTGTGTTGGTGTGTTTGGACCATGATAGGTCCTTAGGTATGCAGGAGGTAGATCAGTTATAATTTTGCAGATAGATTGTGACTTCTATCAATGTAATTGTCTGCATCATTTCCAATCCCCCATATATATTATTTTGGAAATATATATATTATTTTAAAATTCACCTAACCCTACCCTAATTGGAGTAAACTAATGTACAACAATACTTAAGCTTCTATTTCTAGCTTATTCATACTATATACATTTTACGGACACAGTATATTTTACATTAGATATCTTTTGTTTGTTTTTAGTCCAAGCGTTCAGCTTGGTTCTAACTCTACACATTTCTAATTTTGACAGAAAGTGGTTTAATTTCAAGCTAAAGTGTAGTGTTAGCTAGCTAACTAACGTTAGCTGGGTGGCTCCCTAGCTGACGTTATTATCTGTTTCCCAGAGCTGTTTGTTTTTCTAGTTACATGCTGACCAGACCGGCCACGTCGCGTGCGTCTCAAAATAAATTTTGAAAACCATGTTATTCAATTATTGCACCCACACTGCTCGCACGCGCCAACGAGCGTCTGCGATGCCAAGGGCTAAAATAGAACTCCTTTCTATTTCTGACGCAGATCGCGCTGCAAGTCCTGCCTCCCCCATCTCCTCATTGGTTTATAGAAGCAGGTACCCACGTGCCATCTCCTCATTGGTTATACCCACGTGGGTAATTGAAAGACGAACTTTATTGCCGGTTGTCGTGGTAATACTATGAAAGTTTAGATGCGATCACCATATAAGTTCAAAGATGAAAAAGCCTGGAAGGAGGAGAGATGACTAGAAACAATTCGGTTGGCCGTTTTATGTGTGGATTAATTGTCGGATTAGAGGTCCTTGTGCATTTCAGGTAAAATAACAACTCAATGTCTATATCCCCGGACAAATTAGCTAGCAAAAGCAAGCTAGCTAAATAGGACAAATTAACGTTAGCTAATTAACAATGGGCCTGGTTGGTTAGCTCCCAGCACTGTGGCATTGTTGGCACATTGTTCATTGTTGTTTGGCTCGTTAGCTGGCTCGTTGGCTAACGTTACATGACGTGTGTGATCTTAAACGTTGTTTACCTGTTTGGTTTTATTTCTTTTTTTAACAATATGTTTATTGATTTTTCTTCTTTAACAAGACACATATAAGCAGTCTGGCCTTCCGATTGGTCGATCTGGGTCTTGGGTAGTCCTGGACAGGCCTGGTGTCCACGTTCCATTGGTTCCTGAGATAGTTCTTTGTCTTGAGCTCCAACCCTGAGTTTTGTGTGTCTGTGGTTATCATGGGGGAGGGGAATTATGTGTGTCTGTAGTTGGTGTCTTAATAAGTCCAGCATATGTCCAAGAGAAATGAGGAGTATGTGTATTTTGTATAAAAGATGACTTATGTTGAAATGTAGTTATTACTAGTTTCCAGTCCCTATTACAATTTCTTACAAATAATGTAGTTATTACTAGTTTCCAGTCCCTATTAAAATTTCTTACATTACAGAAGCATAAAACCACCAAAAGTACATTTTAAAGTGGTCTGATCCAATAGGATAGAACATATTTGGGACAAATTTCAGTTGAAGCACAGCGCCACAAGCCAATCGAATATCTCACCACCACCCCATATCCACACAAAGCATAGTACACTACCCAGAGTTCCCTTCATTAGCCAATATTTTACCCACCCAATCACTCTGCTCAACAAAATCCAAAAATTGTCCCCAAACCTTTTCAAAAGTGTTTTTTTTACCCTTAACCGTAAATGTTATATTTTCCATTGTTAGGCAAGACGACATTAGCCATTGGGCAATACTAGGCCTGTTCACATTTTTCCAGGCAAGAGCTATCAAGCGTTTTGCTTGCAACAAGCACATATCTATAAATGTTTGTACTTGGTTCGTTAGATGAGGATTGATTGGGTACAACCCCAGGATAAACACTTTGGGATGGAGAGGCAATTTTACTGATACTATTTGGGATATACTATGTGATACCTCCTTCCAAAAATCTAGAATTTTCTCACAGTCCCACAGACAATTTAGAGTGATTGCACATGTGGCATATATCTGGAACTGTACTATTAAACTTATTTAACTTAGCAGAACTTACATATGTTCGATTCAACCAATTGTATTGCAATAGTTTTAGCCGAGTATTCACAGTCTGTGTCTGAGCCCGAGTACATATATACTACTCCATTCATCCAAGACTATGTCATCACAAATATCTTCCTTCCAAGAGTTCCGCTTTTGCGCAGATGATTCGGTTGTTTGGCTCAAACTTTAAATACCTGTTTAGACAAAACCGAAAGCAACAGTTTGAAAAAAATCCGAAAAATTGGTAAAAGTTTAACTTTACATTGCTATTACCACTTCTTCAGCGTTGCTCCGCTTCCACCAACCTGCCTAGCTTCTCAAGAAACTTCTCCGCCTCGGCTGGTGTTTCAAAAATGTAGGAACGATCGCCGTGGGAGACCCCTAGGCACGCTGGAAAGATGACTCCATACCGGATAGCCTTAGCCCCTTGACACTGTCGAAGCGTTTCAGCTGCTTGTGGAATGACTTCCATGGAGAGATCTGGGAAGAACATAACTTGCCGATTCTTGTAGAGTACTCTCCCTTTCGCCCTGGCTGCATTCACCACGCGCATCGTATCTTTATAGTTTAAGAACTTCATTATCAGAGCCCTTGGGGTCGTATCGTGGGCCAGAATTCCGATGAACTCTCTCAATGATAAAAGTAGAGCGGAGTGGCTCCATCTCCAGAGCCTCGGGAAGCCACCGCTCTAGGAATGAGCAAGCATCGCTCCCCTCAGCGCCTTCAGGGAGATGTACGAGTCTCAAGTTCGATATACTGCTGCGGCCCTCCAAATCAACTAGTTTAGAGGTAAGCGATTCAACCTTTTCCACAAGAGCGGTGGTCGTTGCCTGCAGGACTATAACGTTGTCTTCGGTTCCAGAGATGCGTATCTTAGCATGAGAGATTTGCCCAGCACATTCTTTGACTTCAATGTTAACGTTGTCCACTGCAGACAGTACATTTTCAAATTTGATATAGAATTATACATTCATATCTTTGATGGCCTTGAGGATTTCGGAGCTAACTGCACGTGTTTATCGCCTCAGTCCTGCTTCCACCACTAGCACATGAAGCTAGCACGGCGTCTTCGTCCTCAGACCCACTAAACTTTCACTCGTTAAGTCTGGCTTTTAGGTGTGACTTTTCCTTGTTGGCATTGTGGGTTTTGGAAGCTAATAATCTATTACTGCCTTTCCTGGTACATTAAGCTTAAACCTTCTGTTGTGTTCCTTTCATGTTATTTTATAATCACCTATAATGGGGCGGTCATTGTGAGCAAGGCCTCAAAAAAGCTTTATATACCAGAGCTGCAAGAAAAGTTACATATATTATTGAAACAATGTTGCGATTGTTTGTGAGAATGCCAACAGGTGTGGTTCCCATGGGGCAAAGATTCTATTGGGGAAAGGTTCCTATGGAGTTTGCCATGGAAGCCAAAAAGGGGATTTCAAAAAATAAATGTATTTCACCTTTATTTAACCAGGTAAGCCAGTTGAGAACAAGTTCTCATTTACAACTGCGACCTGGACAATATAAAGTAAATCAGTGCGACACAAACAACACAGAGTTACACATGGGATAAACAAACGTACAGTCAATAACACAATATAAAAATCAATATACAGTGTGTGCAAATGTTGTAAGATTAGGGAGGTAAGGCCATAAATAGGCCATAGTGGCAAAATAATTACAATTTAGCAATTAAACACTGAAGTGATAGATGTGCAGAAGATGAATGTGCAAGTAGAGATACTGGGGTGCAAAGGAGCAAAAAAATAAATAACAATATGGGGATGAGGTAGTTGGGTGGGCTATTTACAGATGGGCTGTGTACAGGTGCAGGTGTGTGTACAGGAGTGAGGTGTGTGTGTGTGCTCAAAAACACATGTATGTGGGGGTCTGGGAGAGGAAGAGTGTCCATCTGATGAATGGGCATGTACCTGAACAATTTTTTAAAAACTAATTGTAGTCTCACCCATTCATTTCTAATGACCGGTCATTTTTGACCAGGAACACCACAGGTATACAAAAGTTACATAAAACACCCAAAATTTTCTGAAAATCATCAAAATGTATTTTATGTGTTCAGATGCCCTGTGTGAACAAAGTCATGGAACCTTATGACAATCAGATTAAATGAACTACATTTTTCAGAGAGAAAACTTGTAAATCGGTCCAATTCGACCGGAACACAGCAGGAGGGTTAAGGGTAAACTTATTTCAGGATTTATTTCAAATTTGTAGCGGAGCTAAAAAGGATGCGACTGATCAGCTCTGCTCCGTACCGGAAGCCTCTGTTTGCTTTTCTAGTTAGAGCCTAATGTTAGGCATTGTTGGCACTTTGTTCATTGTTGTTTAACTAGCTAACGTTAGCTGGCTGGCTCCCTAGCGGACGTTATTATTAGTTTCCCAGAGTCTACTTCTCATCTGTGCTTGCTTCGTCGCTGGTTCTGTTGGATTGGTAGCTAACTTGCAGTGGCGATTAGTGGCTACAGGTGTATCCACTCAGGTTGCCTCTGGTGATTTCCTAACTATGAGATCAGGGTGTGAACCAGGTGTGAAAAGGTGCGGGTCAAACAGCACAAGAGACACATTGTAACTCGTACACACAGAACATCATACCCCCCCTTTTAATCCATATGACATAGGCTTACTGGCAGACAAAGTTTATTTGTATCCGTCTCATCATCATAGTCTCAGTTTAGATGGTAGATGCTTTTGTACTCTCTCTACTTTTTGTTTTCCTACATACCAGAGTTGCTTTCTAAAATAAAATCTATATACATTTTAAGGAATTTTCAGATTTTTTGTTGAACAAATAGAGAGAGGATGACAGTGGGGGAAAGATAGAGAGAAGTTGTGTCAAAGGCCGGATTTGACCTATGCCGAACCATAGATATGTGTGCCCAGTCTGCGGCATTACCGCTAGTCCAGGCAAGCTACCAAAGTTGCTTTCTGATTTCTCCCTTTTCTGTTGCCTGACACAGTAGGCCAGATAGTTTTTGTGGACAGAGAGGTTCTTATCTTAGAGAACAACAAACTTCTCCTATGTCCCTCTATTCTCTCCATCTTTTCCTCTCCTCACCCTTTCCCTCTCGTCTCTTCCTCCCCCCCAGAGCTCCTTCGCGGTGCATTAGGCCAGGTGGTTTGTGTGGATAAAGAGGCTCTGGACTTCTTTTACCTCCTTCTATTCATATCTCGATCTCTTCTTCTCCTCACCCTTTCCTTTCCTTCTCTTCTCTTCCTCCCCTTCAGAGCTCCTTCGTGGTCCAGTAGGCCAGGTGGTTTGTGTGGACAAAGAGGTTTTGGTCGTAGAGAAGAACAGACTACTGATCCCTCCTCTGTGGAATGTCTACTTCTCCTGGGGCTTCCCTGATAACTCCTGCTCCTTCGGACACTACACCACTGAGAAAGTATGTACACTATGGAGGCCTTTTATTCACTTACTCACACTAACAAAGGTTCAATTAGATTGCCATCCATCCATCATGAGGTAGCAACATGACATGAAGCTTTAAAAGGTGGCCAAACCATTTCCAACATAGACAATGGCTAACATTTGTGTGTGTATTTCTATTTCCCTTTCCTAGACCTTTGCTGTATGTGAGAGTGTGTGTGACTGGGGGGAGATGCTGTGTGCAGCGTGTCCCAACCAAGCTACCATAGTCACTGCTGGGACCAGCTCAGTGGTGTGTGTTTGGGATGTTTCCATCAGCAAGGACAAACTCACTCACATGAAACTCAGACAGGTGTGTGTGATGTGGTGTGAGAGTGATGTGGTGTGAGTATGTATCTAGCCCAATACACAGTAAAAGGTGTGTGTGTTTGATAAAGTGAATCTCATATTGGTCTCCCAGGCGCTGTATGGTCATACCGATGCAGTAACGTGTCTGGCGGTGTCTGAGGTTCATGGAGTGATAGTCAGCGGTTCTCGTGACCTCACCTGTATACTGTGGGACCTTGAGGAACTCAACTACATCACTCAGCTACCTGGACACAAGGCTAGCATCACAGCACTTGCTATCAATGACCTCACGGTGAGTCTACACTCTATTTTACCTCTTTCACATCATTATCTCTCCCTCTCTCTCTCTCTTTTTTCCGCTTTTTCTCCCCCCACAAGGCCAGAATCCATGTGCTAACTATCAACAACATCTGAGAGTTGACCTCTTTCTATACCTCCTTTTGTATCTGTCTTTCGCTTTTCTTTCCACTTTCTATTTCTCCCTTTAGTGGCATCCTGTTGGATCCTGCCTGCTGACTGATAAACATGTAAAAAAAAAGTACAACACAAGTACATAGGGACCATCGACGTTTAGCTAGTCTATTGCACGAGCATTCCTGGAACTCAGAATGAGGAAGGGAGGATTCCCTTTTCTGGCTGCACACACATCCTCTACTATGCTCGCTGCTCATGGGCCTACCATGTGTGTGGTCACTGATAGAGACACGTTTCCGTTCATTCCCTCAATTGTTTGTATTTGTATTTATTATGGATTTCCGTTAGCTGCTGCCAAAGCCATGTGTATGTAGAGTGCGTATGTCATCGTGTGTGTGTGCATGTGTCTGTGCCAATGTTTGTGTTGCTCCACAGTCCCGCTGTTCCATAAGGTGTTTTTTTAATCTGTTTTTTATATCTAATTTTACTGCTTGCGACAGTTAGTTGATGTGGAATAGAGTCCCATGTAGTCATGGCTCTATGTAGTACGGTGTGCCTCCCATAGTCTGTTCTGCACTTGGGGATTTGTTGCGCGGCCAACCCCTTTTACCTGTGTATGTGTGTATGTTAACCCTCTCCTCTCTCCTTCAGGGTGAGATAGCATCGTGTGCAGGGCCGGTCCTGTACCTGTGGAGTATGAAGGGTCAGTTACTCACCTGGCTCGACACATCCTGTGGCTCTGATGTCACTTCCTGCAGCTCAGATGGGGACATCCTGTCTGTCTGCTTCACTCAGAGACACGAGTGGGATCCACGAAACGTTATTGTAACTGGCTGTGCTGACGGGATAGTGAGGGTAAGGGAGTGAGAGTGTGTGTTTGCTAGTTCTTATTCGACAGCTGTGTATGTGTGTCTTGCCTACTACTTACTAAAACTACCTAATGTGTACCAATCATACTAAATACTATTTAGAACTTACTGTTTAGTAGAAATGTATGCAGTAAGCATCAAATATCAACATACTAGGCTAACCCATAATGAGAATGGGTCATATAATGCAAAATTGCATTGTTTCCTACCATTCGTTCATTTTGTACAATGCGTCCCCTTATATGATTATCAGTTAATTATCAGCTTTTGTCAAACACACGTGGGTTTGAAAATACTTTTTTTCTCTCACTAGTGTGCAGCGGAATCTACTAAATGAAAGGCAGAGATGAGTTTGACATCCTGGCATTTAAATCATATCGAATTTTGAGATTTCATATAATATAAAACCTTATATTATCGCACAGCTAATCAGCCTACTGCTTAGAACACAAGTACGAGTATTCGGACACAGCCTGATTATTTGTGTGTGTGCATGTGCATCAGGGTGTTATGGGAGGTTTGTGTGTGTATGCACGTGCCTATGTGCATGTGTGTCTGTGCTTAATGCGTTCAGTTATGTTGAATTGTTTGTGTGTAACAGATCTGGAGGACGGAGTACACTAGAACATTACCTGATCCTCCACAGCAGCCCACGTCCCCAGGACAGGATCAGCCTGCAATGACCATAGACGGTAATGCTAAAGACATAAATATTCCTCAAATGAGAAGAATAAGATTTTTTTTTAACACATCTGGTTCATAATCAAATAAGTGCTTTTATACTCCCCCACATATTCATTTGGACAGTGAAGCTAAAACTTTTAATTTGGCTCTATACTTCAGAATTTTGGATTTGAGATCAAATGTTTCATATGAGGCGACAGAACAGAATGCCACATTTTATTTGAGGGTATTTTTATACATATTTGTTTTAGCGTTTTTAAATTAAAGCACTTTATGTACAGTGGGAGAACAAGTATTTGATACACTGCCGATTTTGCAGGTTTTCTTACTTCTTAAAGAAAAACTAACAGGTCTGTGAGAGCCGGAATTCTTACTGGTTGGTAGGTGATCAAATACTTATGTCATGCAATAAAATGCTAATTACTTAAAAATCATACAATGTGATTTTCAGGATTTTTGTTTTAGATTCCGTCTCTCACAGTTGAAGTGTACCTATGATAAAAATTACAGACCTCTACATGCTTTGTAAGTAGGAAAAACTGCAAAATCGGCAGTGTATCAAATACTTGTTCTCCCCACTGTATCTAGTACCCCCATTTACATTTACGTCATTTAGCAGACGCTCTTATCCAGAGCGACTTACAGTAGAGTGCATACATTTTATTATATTTTTTACATTTCATTACATTTTACATACTGAGACAAGGATATCCCTACCGGCCAAACCCTCCCTAACCCGGACGACGCTATGCCAATTGTGCATCGCCCCACGGACCTCCCGGTTGTGGCCGGCTGCGACAGAGCTTGTGCGCGAACCCAGCCCAGCCTGGGCGCGAACCCAGAGACTCTGGTGGCGCAGCTAGCACTGCGATGCAGTGCCCTAGACCCCTGCGCCACCCGGGAGGCCACACATTTGAAGGTGTCATAAGAATTTGGACAACTCACTTAACCTGTCTAGGCTGAGGGTGCCGCTAGCGGCACTCCCCCCCCACCCCCACTGAAAAGGCAGAGCCGCGAAATTAAAAAAAAATATTTTTTTAAAATATTTAACTTTCACACATTAAAGTCCAATACAGCTAATGAAAGACACAGATCTTGTGAATCCAGCCAACATGTCCGATTTTTAAAATGTTTTACAGGGAAGACACAATATGTAAAGATGTACATCTATTACCTAAAAACACATTAGCATAATCCACCATCTTTTATTTGTCCACCAACACCAGTAGCTATCACCAATTCGGCTAAACTAAGATATTTATAGCCCCTAACCAAGAAAAAAACTCATCAGATGACAGTCTGATAACATATTTATGGTATGGGATAGGTTTTGTTAGAAAAAAGTGCATATTTCAGGTAGATGGCATAGGTTACAATTGCACCCACCGTCACAAATGGACTAGAATAACTACATAGAGCAACGTGTTTACCTACTTACTAATCATCAAACATTTCGTAAAAATACACAGCATACACTAATCGAAAGACACAGATCCTGTGAATACAGACAATATTTCAGATTTTCTAAGTGTCTTACAGCGAAAACACAATAAATCGTTATATTAGCATAGCACATAGCACATAGCAGCCCAGCATTGATTCTAGCCAAAGTGAGCGATAACGTCAACATCGCCAAAATATATTATTTTTTCACTAACCTTCTCAGAATTCTTCAGATGACACTCCTGTAACATCATATTACACAATCCATATAGAGTTTGATCGAAAATGTGCATATTTAGCCACCAAAATCATGGTTAGACAATGTGAAATGTAGCCCAGCTGGTGAGAAAATGTCCGTGCGCCATATTAGACAGTGATCTACTCTTATACATAAATACTCATAAACGTGACTAAAAAATATAGGGTGGACAGGGATTGATAGACAATTTAATTCTTAATACAATCGCGGAATTACATTTTTTAAATTATCCTTACTTTTCAATACAGTTTGCGCCAAGCGAAGCTACGTCAAAAAACATGGCGTCCTAAGCCACTAACATTTTTCGACAGAAACACGATTTATCATAATAAAAATGTCCTACTTTGAGCTGTTCTTCCATCAGTATCTTGGGCAAAGGATCCTTTCTTGGGTCTAATCGTCTTTTGGTGGAAAGCTGTCCTCTTGCCATGTGGAAATGCCAACTGCGTTCGGGATGAACTGGAAGCGTGCCCAGCAATTCACAGCGTTTCAGAAATAAATGTCCCAAAATCGCACTAAACGGATATAAATTGCTATAAAACGCTTTAAATTAACTACCTTATGATGTTTTTAACTCCTATAACGAGTAGAAACATGACCAGAGTAATATTACTCCCTCCACTAATGCTTGGAACAGGTGCGGGTCGGTGTCCTCCACGCGCATAACGCAGCTCCAAAAGACTTACTAGCTACAGGGTTTTTTAATTTATAGTGCCTGTGAACGCGCAATCGACCCCATTCAAATCGTCATCACGTAAAGGCATCCAGGGGAAGACGTAAGCAGTGTCCGTATACTCATAGCAATAACTGTGGCCTTTTAACTGACTCCAGATCAGGGGCCAACATTTCTGAAATCTGACTCCATGTCAGGGAAATTGCTGTAGAATGGGTTCTGTTCCACTTAGAGACAAAATTTCAACTCCTATAGAAACTATAGACTGTTTTCTATCCAATAATAATAATAATATGCATATTGTACGATCAAGAATTTTGTGGGAAGCCGTTTCAAAAATTACACGATTAGCATAAATAGTGACAACAGCGCCCCCAGCCTCAACAGGTTAAAGGGCTCTTTTTTTGGGTGGTACTAGTGTCAAACACACATTAGTTTGCATTTCGTCATGTAGAAACTGGCGCACTGCCATTTATCAGCCCTAACGCTATGTTCGGCAATATACCTGTCTAACACAGCTCGCTTGCGCTGAGGTGGGAGGGGTGGCACTATTTGAAGTGTGTCCTTTAAAACAAGTGCAAAAGTGACAATTTCATGTAGTGCTAATGGGAAGTTTTAAGACACACACAAAGCAGGTCTTAAAACCTGTCTAGGATGAGGGTGCCGCTAGCGGCACTCCCCCCCCCCCCCCCACTGAAAAGGCAGAGCCGCGAAATTCAAAAAAAATATTTGTTTAAAATATTTAACTTTCACACATTAAAGTCCAATACAGCTAATGAAAGACACAGATCTTGTGAATCCAGCCAACATGTCCGATTTTTAAAATGTTTTACAGTGAAGACACAATATGTAAAGATGTACATCTATTACCTAAAAACACATTAGCATAATCCACCATCTTTTATTTGTCCACCAACACCAGTAGCTATCACCAATTCGGCTAAACTAAGATATTTATAGCCCCTAACCAAGAAAAAAACTCATCAGATGACAGTCTGATAACATATTTATGGTATGGGATAGGTTTTGTTAGAAAAAAGTGCATATTTCAGGTAGATGGCATAGGTTACAATTGCACCCACCGTCACAAATGGACTAGAAAAACTACATTGAGCAACGTGTTTACCTACTTACTAATCATCAAACATTTCGTAAAAATACACAGCATACACTAATCGAAAGACACAGATCCTGTGAATACAGACAATATTTCAGATTTTCTAAGTGTCTTACAGCGAAAACACAATAAATCGTTATATTAGCATAGCACATAGCACATAGCAGCCCAGCATTGATTCTAGCCAAAGTGAGCGATAAAAGTCAACATCGCCAAAATGTATTAATTTTTTCACTAACCTTCTCAGAATTCTTCAGATGACACTCCTGTAACATCATATTACACAATCCATATAGAGTTTGATCGAAAATGTTTATATTTAGCCACCAAAATCATGGTTAGACAATGTGAAATGTAGCCAAGCTGGTGAGAAAATGTCCGTGCGCCACTTAGACAGTGATCTACTCTTATACATAAATACTCATAAACGTGACTAAAAAATATAGGGTGGACAGGGATTGATAGACAATTTAATTCTTAATACAGTCGCGGAATTACATTTTTTAATTTATCATTACTTTTCAATACAGTTTGCGCCAAGCGAAGCTACGACAAAAAACATGGCGTCCTAAGCCACTAACATTTTTCGACAGAAACACGATTTATCATAATAAAAATGTCCTACTTTGAGCTGTTCTTCCATCAGTATCTTGGGCAAAGGATCCTTTCTTGGGTCTAATCGTCTTTTGGTGGAAAGCTGTCCTCTTGCCATGTGGAAATGCCAACTGCGTTCGGGATGAACTGGAAGCGTGCCCAGCAATTCACAGCGTTTCAGAAATAAATGTCCCAAAATCGCACTAAACGGATATAAATTGCTATAAAACGCTTTAAATTAACTACCTTATGATGTTTTTAACTCCCATAACGAGTAGAAACATGACCCGAGTAATATTACTCCCTCCACTAATGCTTGGAACAGGTGCGGGTCGGTGTCCTCCACGCGCATGACGCAGCTCCAAAAGAGTGACTAGACTCAGGGTTTTTTAATTTGTAGTGCCTGTGAACGCGCAATCGACCCCATTCAAATCGTCATCACGTAAAGGCATCCAGGGGAAGACGTAAGCAGTGTCCGTATACTCATAGCAATAACAGTGCCCTTTTAACTGACTCCAGATCAGGGGCCAAAATTTCTGAAATCTGACTCCATGTCAGGGAAATTGCTGTAGAATGGGCTCTGTTCCACTTAGAGACAAAATTTCAACTCCTATAGAAACTATAGACTGTTTTCTATCCAATACTAATAATAATATGCATATTGTACGATCAAGGATTTTGTGGGAAGCCGTTTCAAAAATTACACGATTAGCATAAATAGTCACAACAGCGCCCCCATCCTCAACAGGTTAACGGTATCGCAGTTTATAATGGCATGGATTTTGAGAGCGGAAGTGCAGCCTATCCAGCCATGATGCACAGTGCTCATGGAAGGAGAGATGTGCCCTTTGTGCCAGTGAATCTCGTGAATCTCTTGGTTTCCCCCATTTTGTTTAATTTGAGTAAAAACAAAGCATAGGCTAATCAAGGCTGGTTTAGCAGCATTGCATAGGTGCGTCTATTTTATCCTTGCCATAAACCAAAAGTAGACTAAGAGGTTTTAAATGGTCTACTGAGGGTGCTTTTTAAATGGTCTACTGAGAGGTTTTTGCCCTCATGCTTTTTCATTATTTACAACTCACATACCTGTATTTCACTTGTTCACGTAGGCTATCCATCCACATTTTCAAAGAGCGCCCCTCGTCCGATTACCATTCCAAACTATTCAGTCCTCCTATGATGCCATTTTTTTGAGAATCTGCCTTGCACATCAGCAACGATGCAATTGACAGGAGCCTAGTATTTTGTAAAGAATTTTATGCATGAAGGCCTTTAGGCCTACGTGTGCACACAGTGCCATGGAACAAGGGAAGTGATTTATGATATCATGCTTCTTGAACCCCTTCCTATTTAGAAAATATTGTTGTTTAATAAAAAAACAGATGGATTGTTTTTTGTTTAATTTAATTAAAAAACAAATTTATCAGAAAGATTCACCATCCATGGGTTTATGGTGAGAACGTACATGGCTTGAATGCAATGTCTGGTATTTCTGGAGAAGTGCAAATATGATCTGTAAGATGGTTCCGTGATGTTTATAAAACATTACATTTGCGATGAGTGGACATTCCCATTTTCTCTTTATATTGGATCTTTATCCAGCTAATGTGTAACGTTTGGACGTGCGTAAAACCCTCCATAGGCTAAATTGCCTTGTCTGTATTATATGCCCACGGGGAGCAATTATGGTGCCTGTAACTGTATTTAGACATACCTATTTCAAAGAAGTTGTTGTTTCATTTTTATCAGAATTTTATTTGAATTATACATGTCTTTTTAGGCCTTATCGATAGCCTAGTGAATTTAATCTTGCTTATTGACTATGTTTGCCTCGTCCTATGTTCAGACTGCAATGTACAGTCGGCCTAGCCCCTATATCAGTATGAACGCTATAGCCTATGTTTAACAATGGATTTCCATATTGAAGCAATTACAACAATGTGGACTGCAAATAGTCTGGATAGCAATTTGACTAGATGTTCAGGAGTCTTGTGGCTTGGAGGTAGAAGCTGTTTAGAAGCCTCTTGGACCTAGACTTGGCGCTCCGGTACCGCTTGCCGTGCAATAGCAGAGAGAACAGTCTATGACTAGGGTGGCTAGAGTCTTTGACACCGCCTGGTATAGAGGTCCTGGATGGCAGGAAGCTAGGCCCCAATTATGTACTGGGCCGGTCTAACTACCCTCTGAAGTGCCTTGCGGTTGGAGAAAGAGCAGTTGCCATACCTGGTTGTGATGCAACCAGTCAGGATGCTCTCAATGGTGCAGCTGTAGAATATTTTGAGGATCTGAGGACCCATGCCAAATCTTTTCAGTCTCCTGAGTGGGAATAGGTGTTGTCGTGCCCTCTTCACGACTGACTTGGTGTGCTTGTACCATGTTAGTTTGTTGTTGATGTGGACACCAAGAAACTTGAAGCTCTCAACCTGCTCCACTGCAGCCCCGTTGATGAGAATGGGGAAGTGCTCAGTCCTCTTTTTCCTGTAGTCCACAATCATCTACTTTGTCTTGATCAAGTTGAGGGAGAGGTTGTTATCCTGGCACCACACGGCCAGGTCTCTGACCTCCTCCCTATAGGCTGTCTCGTCGTTGTCGGTGATCAGGCCTGCCACTGTTGTGTCATCGGCAAATTTAATGATGGGTTGGAGTCGTGCCTGGCAGTGCAGTCATGAGGTAACAGGGAGTACAGGAGGGGACTGAGCATGCACCCCTGGGGGACTCCTGTGTTAAGGATCAGCGTGGTGGATGTGTTGTTACCTACCCTTACCACCTGGGGGAGGCCCGTCAGGAAGTTCAGAATCCAGTTGCAGAGGGAGGTGTTTAGTCCCAGGGTCCTTAGCTTATTGATGAGCTTTGAGGACACTATGGTGTTGAACGCTGAGCTGTAGTCAATGAATGGCATTCTCACATAGGTGTTTCTTCATCCAGGTGGGAAAGGGCAGTGTGGAGTGCAATGGTGATAGCATAATCTGTGGATCTGTTGGGGGGGGGGGGGGGGGGGGGGGGGTAGGCAAATTGGAGTGGGTCTAGGTTTTCTGGGATGATGGTGTTAATGTGAGTCATGACCAGCCTTTCAAGGCACTTTATGGCTACAGATGTGAGTGCTACGGGTCGGTAGTCATTTAGGCAGGTTACCTTAGTGTTTTTGGGCACAAGGACTATGGTGGTCTGCTTAAAACATGTTGGTATTACAGACTCGGAAAGGGAGAGGTTGAAAATGTCAGTGAAGACACTTGCCAGTTGGTCAGTGCATGCTCGCAGTACACGTCCTGGTAATCCGTCTGGCCCTGCGGCCTTGTGAATGTTGACCTGTTTAGAGGTCTTACTCGGCTGTGGAGAGCGTGATCACACAGTCTTCTGGAACAGCTGGTGCTCTCATGTACTGTATGTTTCAGTGTTATTTGCCTCGATGCGAGCATCAAAGTAGTTTAGCTCGTCTGGTAGGCTTGTGTCTGCAGGAAGCTCTCAGCTGTGCTTCCCTTTGTAATCTGTAATGGTTTGCAAGCCCTGCCACATCCGACGAGCGTCAGAGCCAGTGTTGTACGATTCGATCTCAGTCCTGTATTGAAGCTTTGCCCTTTGGAGGGGATTGCTGGATTTCTTATAAGCTTTCGGGTTAGAATCCCGCTCCTTGAAAGCGGTAGCTCTAGCCTTTAGCTCAGTGCGGATGCTGCCTATAATCCATGGCTTCTGGTTGGGGTATGTACGTGCGGTCACTGTGGGGATGACATCATTGATGCACTTATTGATTAAGCCAATGACTGATGTGGTGTACTTCTCAATGCCATTGGAGGAATCGCGGAACATATTCCAGTCTGTGATAGCAAAAAACCGTCCTGTAGCTTAGCATCTGCTTCATCTGACCACTTTTTTATTGATCTAGTCACTGGTGCTTCCTATTTTTGCTTGTAAGCAGGAATCAGGAGGATATAATTATGGTCAGATTTGCCAAATGTAGGGCGAGGGAGAGCTTTGTATGCATCTCTGTGTGTGGAGTATAGGTGGTCCAGAGTTATTTTCCCTCTGGTTGCACATTTAACATGCTGATAGAAATTTGGTAAAACAGATTTAGGCTTCCCAGCATTTAAGTCCCCGGCTACTAGAAGCGACGACTCTGGGTGAACGTTTTCTTGTTTGCTTATGGCGGAATACAGCTCATTCAGTGCTGTCTAAGTGCCAGCCTCTGACTGTGGTGGTATGTAAACAGCTACAAAGAATACAGATGAAAACCCTCTCGGGAGGTAGTGTGGTCTACAGCTTATCATGAGAAACTCTACCTCAGGCGAGCAATAGCTCGAGACTTCCTTAGATATCGTGCACCAGCTGTTGTTTACAAAAATACATAGACCGCCGCCCCTTGTCTTACCAGACGCCGCTGTTCTATCCTGCCGGTACATTGTTTAGCCAGCCAGCTAGCTGTATGTTGATGTTGTCGTTGTTCAGCCATGACTCCTTGAAGCATAAGATGTTACAGTTTTTAATGTCCCGTTGGTAGTTTAATCTTCCACATAACTCATCGATTTTATTGTCCAAAGATTGCAAGTTGGCTAGCAGAATGGAGGGAAGTGTGGGTTTATTCGGCTGCATGCGAATTCTCAGAAGGCAGCCGGACCTTCGTCCCCTCTTTCCCCGCCTCTTTACTCAGATCACAGGGATCAGGGCCTGTTCCCGAGGAAGCAGTGTATCCTTTGCGTCGGGCTCGTCAGAGTCGTGAAAGGAAAAAGAGGATTCTGCTAGTCCGAGGTGAGTAATCGCAGTCCTGATGTCTAGAAGTTATGTTCGGTCATCGAAGATGGTAGTGGCAACATTATGTACAAAATAAGTAACAAAAACAACGCAAATAAGCAAAGAAAAAACACAATCGGCTGGGGGCACGTAAAACGTCTGCCATCTTCTCCGGCGCCATCTTACAAAGTCAAAACTTTGGACACACCTACTCATTCCAAGGTTTTTCTTTATTTTTGCCTTTTGCTACATTGTAGAATAATAGTTAGGACATCAAACCAATGAAATAACATATATGGAATCATGTAGTAACCAAAAAAAGTTGAAAAAAATCTAAATAGATTTATGATGAGTATTTCTGTTGAAACGATGTGGCTATGCATTATCACTGGATGTTTTTGGAACTAGTGAATGTAACGCGCCAATGTAAACTCATATTTTTTTAATATAAATATGAACTTTATCAAACAAAACATGCATGTATTGTGTAACATGAAGTCCTATGAGTGTCATCTGATGAAGATCATCAAAGGTTAGTGATTATTGTTAGCTATATATTTCTGCTTTTTGTGACTGCTATCTTTCGCTGTAAAAATGGCTGTGCTTATTGTGGTTTGGTGTGACCTAACATAATCGTTTGTAGTGCTTTCGCTGAAAAGCATATTTGAAATCGGACACTTTGGTGGGATTAACAACAAGGTTACCTTTAAAATGGTATAAGAAACATGTATGTCTGAGTAATTTTAATTATGAGATTTCTGTTGTTTTGAATTTGGCGCCCTGCACTTTCACTGGCTGTTGTCATATCATTCCGTTACCGGGATTGCAGCCATAAGAAGTTTAAGAAGGAAATAATTTCCAAAAATACATTTTTAACAAGGCGCACCTGATAATTGAAATGCATTCCAGGTAACTACCTCATGAAGCTGTTTGAGAGAATACCAAGACTGTGCAAAGGTGTCATCAAGGCAAAGGGTGGCTACTTTGAAGAATCTCAAATATATAATATACCTTGATTTGTTTAATACATTTTTGGTTATTACAGAATTCTGTTACTTGTACATAAAGTGCTTTCATTTTAAAACGGTAAATCAGATTTGTTTAAATATACCCTCAAATACAATGTGACATTCTGTACTGTTGCCTCATATGAAACATTTAATCTCCAAAATGCTGGAGTATATAGCCAAATTAAAACTTTTAGCTTCACTGTCTAAATAAATACGCAGGGAAGTGATACTGTGATAGAAGTGATCTATGAGGGAGACTCAAATAACAACATATTTTTCAGAGAAATCTTTCATAGATATCTGTTTGTATATGGTGTTAGTAAGTATGAGCAGATCATTCTGAGCCAACCATCTCTTAGTCTGACTGTTAGCTTCCAGAATCAAGTTTATAATAAAATGCTCCTTCCAAGATAACATCTAGCCTGGAATTATGGAGTTTTACAATTATTAAAGATACAGTTGACCGACAGTTAACCCTGATGAGCAATTCTGCTGATGTGTGTGTTCGGGCGCGCATGTGAGCGTGTGTAATTTAGAAAGCAATAATACCCAGTTGTTATTTGTTTATTGTCAGCTCATGGGAGTATTACCCTGGTACATTACACCAGAACAGTCCTGGTGTAACTGTGAGGTTTATTTAAGAGGGATTCTTCTCACTAACAGCCTGCTGACCATGTAATATACACTACTGTAAATACAGCCTCTGGTGATGCCTCTGAAGGTTTTTTGTTCCTTTAAAGTTTGTCAGGGTCAGAGGTTGAAAAAGACCCTGATTGACTACTTTAAAAAGATATCCTTCCCTCCTCGAATAACTCTGACATGATTAGATGGGTGAAAGCGTGGAGACCCTGCTGTCTGTGTTGTTATGTTATATGTTTGTTGTATCCTGTACTATAGGTCTAGCAGGTCAGGTCTGAGAGAGACCTCTTGTTTACAGACCTCTTGTGTACTCTTATACAGTATAACAGGAGATGCCTTGTACTGTAGGTCTATTAGTGCAGGATTGATTTTATACTGTTGTAATATTGTTAATTGCTGTGTAGGAATGTCGGTTCCGAGTCAGAGCTGGGAGAGACACCTGGTGTTGTGTCGGCCGCTAAACAGGAGTGAAGCAGTGTCCAGACGGCGCTACAAAAACAACCCTGCAGTCACTGCTCTAGCCATGTCCAGGTACTGCATGCACACACGCACGCACACACACACGCACGCATGTCCGGCACATGTACAGATAGGGCTCTACCTGTGCAAAGCACATTCCCCTTTCAGTCTACCCTTTTCGGTGGTGGCATAATTTCCAGAAAAATTATACTTAAAAAAAAAAAAGTTTTTGTTCTGAACCCACTGCCCGCAAGTCGTCTATTCTCATGGTTCAGAACGCATCTTGATTGTTGAGCATTGACCAATCATCAGCATTGGAGAGCAAAGGCGGGCGAGCATATCCAGTTTAGTGACCAAATAACTGCCTGGCAAAAACAGGTGAGGCCTATGTTTATATCATCCATATAAAATACAATATACTCATCTTTGCCAAATTGATAATTTTCCTATTTCAGATAAGCCTAGTTTGGGTGGTTGCTGGCTATATGTCTAATTATAAGCAGCTGTAACATTGCACTGCCTTCAATATTATGGGATGAAGATGTAACATATTTTGGTGAATTTATTACTATATTTGTGAGGAAGAACAGGGCTACCCGGCTGGCAACGAACACTCGTCAGGCAGGCTGCCCTCCAAACTGATGGCGCGGTGCAGAAAGAACATGCTTTCCATCCGATCCTGCTACCTCCATTACAAGTAGTCCAAATTCTTGCTCTGGACCAGAGAAGTGACATGATATATCCCCAAATGATATTGACTGCTAACATTAACGATTTTCAGCTCCAAATACAGGTGTAAAACACAGTTTATTTTTGTAGCCTATCTTGCGTTTTGAAAATTCATCACCCTTTCTGGATGTAATGACAGGTTATATTTGTGCAGCGATTGTGCGAGTAAGTTTGGTGTGCATACAGTGCCTTGCAAAAGTATTCCTCCCCTTGGCGTTTTTCCTATTTTGTTGCATTACAACCTGTAATAAAAAAATTAAAAAAATGGATTTCATGACAAAATAGTCCAAATTGGTGAAGTGAAATGAAAATAATAACTTGTTTAAAAGAATTCAAAAAAATGTAAAACGGAAAAGTGGTGCATTCATATGTATTCACCCCCTTTGCTATGAAGCCCCTAAATAAGATCTGGTGCAACCAATTACCTTTGGAAGTCACATAATGAGTTAAATAAAGTCCACCTGTGTGCAATCTGAGTGTCATATGATCTCAGTATATATACCTGTTCTGAAAGGCCCCAGAGTCTGCAACACCATTAAGCAAGGGGCACCATTAAGGGGAAACATTTAAATGTCTTGGAATGACCTAGTCAAAGCCCAGACCTCAATCCAATTGAGAATTGCTGTACACCAGCAGAACCTGTCCAACTTGAAGGAGATGGAGCAGTTTTCCCTTTAAGAATGGGCAAAATTCCCAGTGACTAGATGTGCCAAGTTTATAGAGACATACCCCAAGAGACTTGCAGCTGTAATTGGTGCAAAAGGTGGCTCTACAAAGTATTGACTTTGGGGGGTGAATAGTTATGCACGCTCAAGTCCTGTTTTTTTTGTCTTATTTCTTGTTTGTTTCACACAAAAAAATATTTTGCATCTTCAAAGTGGTATGCATGTTGTGTAAATCCAATGATACAACCCCCCCCAAAAATCTATTCTAATTCCAGGTTGTAAGGCAATAAAATTGGAAAAATGCCAAGGGGGGTGAATACTTTCGCAAGCCACTGTATGTTCATGTGCGTGCGTTTTGTACCACTCCTTTTTGGGGGTCACAGGTCAAAAGGTTTGAAAACCACTGGGATAAAGGATAGTGGCAACAAATGGAGTTGGATTGAAAATAGTAATGGTAGCCTACAGCATTATAAGAAATCTTATTTTTTGATTGGAATTGTGTTGGTCATTGTAAATAAATGCAGCATTTATTCCAGCTCAAAATAGTTTTGGAAAATACTTAACTCCTCAGATTGTGCTGCTGTCCCCTATTCTTGTATTAATTGCTCAACGACTCTGTGAACCCAGTTGCGGGATTGTTTTTGGGGGGGTGCCCCTTTTTTAGTTTGAGCATATGCCCTCCAAAAGGTCTGTGCATGGCCTTGATGCACGCACAGCTATGATAAACCATTCAATGTATGCCTCTGTGTTTACAGGACCCATGCTACTCTGCTGGTTGGAGATGGCTGGGGTAGAGTCTTCACCTGGACCTGTGAGTGATGGGGATGGAGCAGTTGAGTGTGTCTGTTTGTGTGTGCGTGCGTGCACGCGTGGGTGTGGTGTGTGTGCATGTGCGTGCATGGGTGGGTGGGTGCGTGCGTGCGTGGTGTGCGTGGGTTCCATACAACCAACAATACACCAAAACCCAGCCTGCACTTCAGGAACCTCTTATTGCACTGCACATGTGCACTCTTTCACCAGCCCCTGCCTCACCTCCAGACCGACCACCACACTCCAATCGTAGAGAGATGTTCTCTCTCTCAGTCTCCAGGCACAGTGGAAAAATGGAGAGAGGGAGGATCAGGATTTTCTTTTTGAGTGTTTACAAACTATTTACACTGGACCTTATTACAAGATTAACACATGACATGGAAGGAACAGATCAATGAATCATGTGGTTTCAACCTATATACAGATCGTAAATTTCAATGTACTTTATAGTATTAACATTTAGGTCTTTTGTTGATGAAGCCCGATTATTTAATTGGGAATGTATCTGTTTACAATGCATTCGGAAAGTATACCGACCCCTTCACTTATTCTAAAATTGATTAAATAACAAAGTCTCATGAACCTGCACACAATACCCCATAAGGACAAAGCGAAAACAGGTTTTTAGAAATGTTTTCAAATGTATTATTTATGTATTTACATAAGCATTCAGACCCTTTGCTATGACACTCAAAATTGAGCTCAGGTTCGTCCTGTTACCATTGATCATCCTTGAGATGTTTCTACAACTTGATTGGGTCCACCTGTGGTAAATTCATGCATGTCAGAGCAAAAATCAAGCCATGAGGTCAAAGGAATTGTCCATAGAGCTCCGAGACAGGATTGTCTCGAGGCACAGATCTGGGGAAGTGTACCAAAAAATGCCTGCAGCTTTAAAGGTCCCCAAGAACACTGTGGCCTCCATCATTCTTAAATGGAAGAAGTTTGGAACCACCAAGATTCTTCCTAGAGCTGGCTTCCCGTCCAGAGAGCAATTGGGGGTCAGGGAGGTGACCAAGAACCCGATGGTCACTCTGACAGAGCTCCAGAGTTCCTCTGTGGGAGATGGGAGAACCTTCCAGAAGGACAACCATCTCTGCAGCACTCCACCGATCAGGCCTTTATGGTGGAGTGGCCAGATGGAAGCCAGTCCTCAGTAAAATGCACATGACAGCCCGCTTGGAGTTTGCCAAAAGGCACCTAAAAGACTCTGACCATGAGAAACATGGTCTGGTCTGATAAGACCAAGATGGAAATATTTGGCCTGAATGCCAAATGTCATGTCTGGAGGAAACCTGGCACCATCCCTACAGTGATGCATGGTGGTGACAGCATCATGCTGTGGGGATGTTTTTCAGTGGTATGGACTGGGAAACTGGTCAGAAGAGACTGTTCAGGATCGAGGGAAAGATGAACGGAGCACAGTACAGAGAGATCCTTGATGAAAACCTGCTCCAGAGCACTCAGGATCTCATACTGGGGAGAAGGTTCACCTTCCAACAGAACAACAACCCTAAGCAGACAGCAAAGACAATGCAGGAGTGGCTTCGGGACTAATCTTTGATTGTCCTTGAGTGGCCCAGCTAGAGCCCGGACTTGAACCCGATTGAACGTCTCTGGAGAGACCAGAGGAAATAGCTGCACAACAAAGCTCCCCATCCAACCTGACAGAGCTTGAGAGGATCTGCAGAGAAGAATGGGGAGAAACTCCCCAAATACAGGTGTGCCAAGCTTGTAGCATCATACCCAAGAAGACTCAAGGCTGTAATCGCTGCTAAAGTGCTTTGACAAAGTACTGAGTAAAGGGTCTGAATACCTATGTAAATCCATTTTTTATGTTTAATACATTTGCAAAAAAATCGAAAAAACTGTTTGCTTTGTCATTATGGGGTATTGTGTGTAGATTGAGGAGGGGGGGGGGGGGGAAACGATGTAATCCATTTTAGAATAAGGCTGTAATGTAACAAAACGTGGAAAAAGTGAAGGGGTCTGAATACTTTCCGAATAACTCTGTTTGCTGTTATTGTGGTGTCCTGGATCCTTTATTTGGAGTTGCTTTGGACACACAAACACACACACACTGAGCGTCAAAACAGGAAGTTCAATGTCGATACGACATTGTTTATTTCAGCCAATTACATAGAAAGTGGAACCAATAAACAAAACAGAATTACATTTAGAAAAAACTGTGGTCGTACGATCTCAGACTGTTGTTTACATGTGCAAGTATGCAGAGAACCAAAAAGCTGAGCTTGGATTTTTTTCCCACTAAACATGCACTGACAACATTTCCTGTTGAGTGGCCTGTTTATAAGCAGTATGGTATGCTTCAGACCCAGATTTCTAACCCAGCATTCTCTAGACAGAGAGGGGGAGAGATGCATGTTAAGAGGGAAAATCCCAAACACAGCTCTCTCTCCGTCTTTTCCCCTCTCCCCATCTCTCCCTCCATCACTATGCTCCATGGCCGCCCATAGAGGAGGGCTCCCAGCAAACTGGGAACATTCCCAGAACATTACCTAACATTCCCATTAAGTTCTAGTTAGGATTTTATCTAACATGATGATGATACAGTAACATCCCAAAAACATTCAATAGAATGTTTTTCATAACAAAATGTATTTTTCTTCAGAAAATGTTTTAAATGAAAAATCCTTGATATTCTCCTAATGTTCACTAAAATGTTGTGCACAACATTTGTAACCACAGAACATTCCCCAAACGTTCTCATTAGGTTTCCAGGTACTGTAATGTAATAACACAATGTACCAGTAACATTTTTACAACATACTGCTGCAACAAAATGTGAACGCAATAGAAATGGTTCTGAGAAAACATTACTGGAACATTCTGCTAATGTTGATGGAGATTAAAAACACCCATAACAAGAAGCAGGGAATATCCCCACAATGCTCTCATGAAGTTATAGTGTGACGTCATGACATGATTGTTCCAATAATGTTCCCTCAACATTCTTCAGAAATCATGTCTGGATTCCATTAAATTAGTTCTGACATTACTGCAACATCCCGCTAACATTAATGGAGATGACATACGAGTTACCTACTGTATAACATTGCGGCAATGTTCTGCTAATATTGATGTGTAATGTAACATTATTAAATGAAGTTTCCAAACTTTTAAACATGGCATTTCAGTCTTCTTACATCATTATATGTTATTAGAGTATTGTCCAAACATAGCTATATCTTTTTTAAAGACAGATTTGAACCTTCGATATGCAGGCTACTTAGTCGGCTTTGCCACCAGGATCCTAATGTTTCTAGTGGATTTCCCTTTGTACTGAAATCCTTAAATCATAATCCAAACTATGGCTATATGTCTTAGTACATATGCACATCTATGTAAACCTCACCACAAACTGCCAGGCAATAATTTGACATGATTTCTGAAATCAAGTTTGTAGGAGAAATATAATCGAAAACATCCAACTTTACAGTATATAAAGAAGATTAGTAGAGTAGGAAATAATAGACAATACTTATTTTTCAACATTTAGTCATCTTCACTTTTGCAAAGACAAAGACCACAACCTGGAAGTCAGAGTAAAGATGTAAACAGCTTTATATTTGTGTTAGTCCCAGTAGCTCAGTGGATTGATTCCAGGGATAAAATATGGTAAAACTATGTTTGTACAATAACATTTCAGATAAATTGTCATGTGATTCCAAATAATTGCCATTCGTGTGTGTGCATAGATTGTTGTACAACTAACTTCCTCAACAGTAAGATAACATATGAACATGAACACATGGACTGGGGACAACTAGATTTGTATCATTCTGGGAACATTCTATAAACATTGAGGGAATGTTTTGTGCACCCTGATACAAACATCGTAAGAATGTCATCACAACTGGACAGATTTTGGGAACCTATGTCATGTACCCACTGTTCCCACATCCTAATTAAATATTCTGGGAAACCTTGAAGTACTCAGAACGGCTGTTCTGTTAACATACTTGCAACCTCAAAGGAATGTTTTGTGCACCGTGAAACAAATATCTGAATGTCAACACAACTGGACAGTTTTAGTGTTATAGGAACAAATATCTTGGCATATGCCCACAATGTTCCCAAAACCTAAATAAACGTTTTAGGAAATTTGAAAGAACATAAAAAATGTGTTCTGGGAAAGTTCTTGCAACATCAGGCAAATGTTTTTTCAATGTAATAACAGCATTGTAATCATCAGCACAACTGGGCAGTGTTTGTGTTTTGGCAACATATCTCTTGTCAAGCCCCCACAATGTTTCCACAACCAAAATAAATGTTAGGAACTATTAAAGACCATAAAAATAATATTCTGGGAGCGTTCTTGTAACATCAGGTGAATGTTTTTTTCACCCTAAAAGAAACATTGTATAATTATCCACACAACTGGACAGTTTTGGTGTTTTGGCGAAAATATATTTTGTGATGTCACCACAATGTTCCCACCAGACTGTTCCCACAACCTAATGAAACATTCTGGGAACCTTTTAAAGAACAGACTAAATTGTGTAATGGGAAAGTTCTTACAACGTCAGGTGAATGTTTTATACAAACACTACTGTTATGAGAACATTTGCCTCAACCTAGCGAACGTTCTGTGAACTTTTACAGAACTCATTTTGGTTTGCTGGGCTCTGTCTTTAACCTTTGAGCGTGATGCTAATTGTGCTAAGTGGAGTGGCTTAATAGACTGGAAAATAGTCCCATAACTCTCCCATAGAGCCAGCTATGACCTTCTCAGAGACAACAGTCCACGGCCGTTCTCTCTCCTCCACTGGCTTTATGATATTAAATGCCACACCGTTGGGTTCCTCAGAATAATTAAATCAAATAAATTATAGCACCTAGGCAGAACCATCTTGTAGTTTAACCCAATTATAGTGCACTGTAAAGCTAATTATTAAGCGTGATTACAATTCGTTTAATTTGAATAAATGTTCCCATTAGAGGGTTCATCCCAGTCACTGACTCCACCTCCTCCTCCTTCATATCTCTCTTCTCGCTCTCTGCCCCCGCTTTCTCTCTCTCATTCTCTCCATCCATCCCATCACTCCATCCATCCTTCACAATCTGACCTTCACAAAATGGCCTCCTCCTTCACCCCTGGTGGGCAGTAGAGCATGGAACCTCCTACCTCTGGGATGAGTCACATGTGTTTATGTCTGTGGTGTTTATGACTGGGGTGTGTTGTTGAAAATCTAGAACATAGACTGACAATGAGGAGTGCTGCTGTGCTTAAGTAAGATGTCTGTCTTTCTGTCCCGTGAGATCTCTGTGTCTATAAGCTATTTCTAGTGTTGAGCCTTAGATTTTCTGCCATATATTTGCCTGATTACCCTGATGTAGATGTGGGTCTATATGCTCAAGAGAGTCTAAAGGTCATGGACAGTTGTTTACGAACTCAAACAGTTTATTGAAACGGGAAACAAATATGAAAAGAAGGACCATATCATATGTATTTCAGGTTAAATTCAGTTCTAAAATGATGTATACAGCAATTTATATATGAAACATCTCCACAATCGTTAGATACATTAGTAGCCTATTTACACATTTCAACATTAAACAGAGTTCCAATGCTTTCTGCCTGAGCCAACTTGTTGTTTTGCCAATATGTTTGCAAGGTAATGATATACAGTAGCTAGCATGTAGCTAGCATTGTTGAATGCAGAAACAATTATTTTACACACATCTCTAACACAGAAAATCTGGCACCTAGACAAAACCACCAGCGATGCACACAAACAACACACAAAACCACATAGATATTTCATCAATAGAGCCAAAGTGTGAAGCAGGTTTATCTCATTGAGTCCTTTGTTTTGTTTAATGGATGTGGTTCAGTGAACTATGCTCTGTCTGAAACCTCGAAGGTTCGTAGCTTGTGCCAAAACTTTGGCTCAGCAGGCTAACACAGTCTATTGGCGCGCATCAATGGCCAAAAGGCAGTGCCAAAGATCCGATAAGTCTATGTACTTTATCTTGCCAGGTCGCCTACACAAAATTATGTTTTCAAACTCAAAGTTCTTTCCTGGTTAAATAAGACATCTACAGCGGTTTCTCCCGGAATAGGATCTGGGCGTAGACAGTGTCAGAGCTGGAAGGGCTGGAGGCTAGAGGCTCGGGGATGGAGAGAGAAGACGGAGAGGTGGAGGAGGGGGTTTCAGGCCTGGGACGTACTAGCTCCAACTCTGCATACGTCAGGCTGTCCTCCTCATAGACGCTCGACTGGAAGAGAGGAAAGGAGTGGAAAAGGAGAGTTAAATGTTGACATAGTTTTAACCTCTCTCCCTATCATTTGCAGTCATTTATAACAGGATAACATTTAGTATAACAGGAGAACAACGTGTAGTGGAAGAACTGGACAGGGATCTAAGGAGGGGGAATTTTGTGTAGTGGTAGATCATTCGGTATAAAAGGACCTCTATCCCATGTCCTCAGATCCCTTTCTAGTCACACTAATCCAATCAGCAATCTGCGGCGAGCGACTCTTTCAGGTCCTTCCTGGCCTATCAAATTCAGACCAGGTGAATTACAACCAATTAGAGCAACCCTTTGCTACCGACAGATTGAAAAATGATTGGTGATTCTCTGATTTTTTTGTTGTGGTCAATATTTCTATGACTGAATAAATAATTGTGTTGGGGAAGCAATAAAATTGACTAGAATTAGCAGGCTCATAACAGGGGAACAGAACACAGTAGTATAACAGCAGAGAACACACACAACAGCCCTCTGAGACCAGCTCCCTTCTTAGCTTCTATGCCCAATAACTCAATTGAAAAATATAGGAAAATGTGCTTTTAAATGTAAACCTTATACAATTTGTAACAAAAATATTAAACTCAGAAAATTATTAATAAAGGATATGACTCAGAAGGCAGAAATTCTGTAATGTAATAATATTAATGTGTTGTAATGGGCTGAGGGTGTGGGTGAACAATAAGAGGAGCTCTTACCCTAACCGGCCTCCTGGGCAGGCTCTTTAAGCGTAGAGGCTTCCTGGGACTCTGTCTCTCTGCAGCTACAGGCACTGGAACAGAATAACATGATTGATTTCTACTAGGTCGAAACTGTAATAGGTATTCTAAGTTCGGGTTTATCTAGGATTATCTATATATTCTCATAGAAATACTAGAATGGACATTCCCATTCTGGTCAACGTTCTGTGCTGGTTGCGGACCGGCGGCCAATTTGGACATAGCCATGAATGTATTGTCAAATTGCCATGGTCTAAAGGGGTTTCCCCGTTCTATTCATTATATTTGAATGCTACTGTTTTGAGGTCATTCTTGAGTACATAGATGTATTGTACCTTTCTCTGGTATGTGTGTCTCCTCTGGTTCTCTGGGTGTGTCTCTCCTGCATGCTTTGTGTCTCTTCTCCTTCCTGTGGTTTCCAGGAGACAGGCTGGAGGAGCTCATTAAACTAGTCACCGTCTCTCCAGAGCTGGGGTTACACAGGACCAGCAGGGGTTAACATTAATGGGTGTTTAAGCAGCAACGACCGTCAATCACCCTTATAAGATATAAGTTATTTTAGAAAGACGTAACTTTGGAAGTTGTCTAAATTGTATTAATCTATGATCTTCCAAGTTGTGTACAGTATTAATGTGAGCTTTAGCTATTGATCATGGAGATTATGAATTAATGGTAAAGACTTACCAGCTCTCTGGACACTTGACCAGGTAATAACTGGCTGTAGAGAAAATAAGTCAGAGTTAGGGGCTATCAGGGGGCGGCAGGTAGCCTAGTGGTTAGAGCGTTGGACCAGTAACCGAAAGGTTGATAGATTGAATCCCCGAGCTGACAAGGTAAAAATATGTCGTTCTGCCCCTGAACAAGGCGCTGTTCCTAACCCACTGTTCCTAGGCCGCCATTGAAAAAAGTGTTTGTTCTTAAATGACTTGCCTAGTTAAAATAAAGGTTAAAAAGACCAATGATGGTACAGAATTACAGTGAAACACTGTTTCTTTCTGTAAGCCAGGCACACAAGGCTACGAAACACAAGTGACGGGGAAGATAAATTGTAACCTTTGAGTGTGTGTGTGTACCTTTTTTGAGTGTATGACGTGTGTGCAGGTACTGGCAGGTGAGGACCAGCGTGAACAGGAAGATGGAGAGCAGTCCCAAGGAGCAGAGGAGCACCGCACACAAGTAGACATCTGGAACACACATACATGTTTTACTATCAAAGTGGGGACACATCTATAACACATCTGGAAGAGTAAGACAGGCACAGGAATGTCATGTTTTGATTCCAGGTTGGGTTTGTTTCTGATTAGAAAGAAGTGTAACACTAGCGCTGATGTCGTCAGTACAGGACAATGATGGGCTGAGTAAAGACATATGAGAAAACTCTACCTCCAAATAGACGCCACACTCCCTCATCGCTCCTGTCCTGTGGGATGTATACTGACATAAAAAGAGAACATTGGATACAGTAAGTGAAAAATCAAACATAAATGTCAAGTGCTTCATTTTACTCACCTGTGTGCAGGGTGGGCAGAGTTAGCACTTTTTTTAGACTTTTCAATTGGTTTCAATCGACATCAAGTGCACCTCAAGTATTTGTCATACTATTATGTGTACTGTATGTATTTGACCCAGGTCTGTACATTAGCATTTCATCTGATGTAGTCTAAGAAACTCAATGAAAACAGTAGAGTAGAGTGTTTGCTGAAGACAGAGGAAGACTGAAATATGTATGTTAGTGAAATGGTACATTCTTTGTGTGCATTCACCCATGGCAGCAGACAGACTCCCTCAGTGGTTTACAGAAATACACTGAAATACACCCAGGCCCAGACCGCCATCAGACTGA
This sequence comes from Salvelinus fontinalis, assembly GCF_029448725.1. NCBI lineage: Eukaryota > Metazoa > Chordata > Actinopteri > Salmoniformes > Salmonidae > Salvelinus > Salvelinus fontinalis. The sequence goes on from NC_074665.1 coordinate 36,406,198, forward strand.
GGCAGAGAGAGATGACTGCAGGGCATGCCAAACCCACACAACCCCACAGACAGGGCTGGCTGGAGAGTGAGGGGGTTCCCCCATCTACAAGTCTACTGAGCTTGTGCGGGCGTGCACATATGAGGGTGCATGAATATGAACGTTTGTGGATTTGAGTGTGAATGTGTGTGGAAATGAGTGTGCCAGATAAGGCTTTCAGTATGAACCAAGGGCATTTAGGAGAACAGAGGAGAGGAGTGAGATTGAGGAGAGATGGTGGAGAGGAGAGATGAGAGGTGTTCTACATACTTAGCCTCTGAACCTGTAAATGGGATTTTAATATGCCTCTTTAAAAGAGGGAGTGATACAACATTAATACTGACTCACTTCAGTTAACCTGAGATGGCTTTCTATTCTTACCACCCATATAGCATATCTGCTCCAGGTACATTGAGATAATGCTGTCATGTTTCAATTTTTACCTAAATATTGACATGTACAGTATCTCAGTAATAGTTAGTGATATACTGCAGCGATAGAGCGCATACAGCTGTATTTGTCTGAACAGAGGCTAACCTTGCTGATAACTGAAGTGATGCGGAGGGCTGGCGTTCTAAGAAAGATGAGGCTTGATAGTGAGGGGCTCACACAGACACACAAACACACAGTACTAAATATTTATGTTTGAACATCTTGAAGAACGATCTGGCCTTAATGGCCATGTACTCTTATAATTTCCACCCAGCATAGCCAGAAGAGGACTGACCACCCAACAGAGCCAGGTTCCTCTCTAGGTTTCTTCCTAGGTTCCTTCCTTTCGAGGGAGTTTTTCCTAGCCACCGTGCCTCTACATCTGCATTGCTTGCTCTTTGGGGTTTTAGGCTGGCTTTCTGTAAAAGCACTTTGTGACATCTGCCGATGTTAAAAGAGCTTTATAAATACATTTATTGATTGATTGTCTCACCTACTACATACTAAAACTGCTTACTGTGTACTTATCATACTACACACTATTTATAACGTACTGTTTAGTAAAGCTGTATGTAGTAAGGAACAAATATCAAAATACTAGGCTCACCTATACTGATGATGCATTATCTAATATGCAAATGCATTGTTTACAGCCATTTGTACATTTTGGTACTGTGCATACCCTCATCTGATTATCAGCTGATAATCAGTGGTTGTCAAACACACATGGATCTGAAAAGACGATTCTCTTCATCAATAGCGTGCAGCGAATTCTACAAGATGAAACGCCGAAATGAGTATGACATCCTGGCATTTAAATCATACTCAATTTTCGAAATATCACATTGGCTACCATAAAAACGTTCTATTTTAGCATAGCCAATCAGTGTACTATTTAGAACACAAGTACGGATATTTGGACATGGTTTCATCTGTTTCTACTAGTCCTATAGCTTCTACATCAGACAGATGTGCATTGAGAATATAAAAGCATTTCTGAGGCCAGATGTTCAACCTTTTATACTGTTTGCTCTAGTCAAAAGGCAGCTGAGCGAGTGTATGTAAAAGCACCAATGATGTCATATAAACATACTGAATTAAAGATTATGTTCATGTCTATGAACAGCACTGACTGTTCTCCGCAACGTAGTTAAAAAGAGCAGAAGTCAGCATTTGGCTGCAGACAGTGGTCTGGGGTGAGTGTGTGGGCGAGAGTTGGCCATCTCTCTGCTTGCTACAGCATCTCCACTCTGACTGGTCTGGGTTAGGGTTAAGTGTGTGGGCAAGAGTTGGCTATCTGTTATAGCATATTTGTTCTGAGGTGAGTGAGTGGGCTGTCTCAGCAGGGTGTAGTCTTTGTTTTCTGACTGAAAGGGACTGAGTTGAACAGTCAACTACACTTCATCTCTCTCTCTTTCTCTCTCTCTTGATCTTCCTTCAAACTGTTTTGCGTCTATTTTTCTGCAGTAAGTACATTTCTGAGATGCCAAAGGTTTACACAAAGTTGCCAATGTATTTGCAATTGATGTAAACAAGCGACATAAAAATATGCTTAAAATGAAAACAGAAATGACCGCATTAAAAAAGTAGACTATTTTAATCAATTTAGTTATATTTCGCTATTTGTAGGCTACTGTCTGTATTTGCCTCCATATATTTTATGATGTGTAACCAAACATGTGCGCAACGATGTTCCAAATCTGTGATTTTGTGCATTTTCATAGGGTAAGCATTATAATAAGCAGCCTCAATATTTGCAGCCGTAGGTAGTAATATCTCTGTAGGAGCTGATCCGTTGTCAGTATTGTGAAATAATTATAATGTTAAGGAAAGATTTGAATGGAGAAAGCTTTCAATCCTACTCTATCATTATTGTTCCATCACTATCGGGAAACTGGGCCCGGGGCATTTTTTCATGCCACGACCCACTCATCCTGCTGTGTTGAGAATCCGGGGTCGTATTCATTGGGCATGAAAGCAGAGAAAGCAGAGAAAAAGCAGAGAAAAACAACTAACAACAACAACTACTCTCTAAGCAGAGAAAAACAACCTTATTGAAACAGGGAGGGACTACCTGAAGTGTTCCTCCAATAAGAATCATTTTCCATTGCATAATTGTTTTATTAGTCGTACAGGATTCACATGGTATACACGGTCCAGCTAAATGCTTACTTGCAGGTTCCTACTCGACAATGCAACAGCAATTAGAAATAATAAAATATAGGAATAAGAACATAAAGTAAATGGATCAGTAAAATAGAATAAACATTTTAGCATAAGTATAATACAGGAAGGCAGAAGTTATAATCCAATATTTACACATGTTTTGGGGACGGGGGATTAGGGGACAAGTGTTTAAATTATGCAGTATTTAGCAATAATAATAAGGTTTGCCGTAATGAATATAACCCCAGTCTAAATGAGGTTGCCTGGGGATCCTGGACCCAAGTACAAAAACAAGCTAGTTAGCTGACGTCAGGTAGAATTTATTTGCTAAAGACAAGTGAAAGCTAAATTATAGACTTTTTGAATTTGATGGAAACCCAGGAATTCCCTGTAATTCACAAGGAAACACTGAATGAATGGAAAAAAATAGTGTGTCTCTCCGTGAGTCTAGCTAACCCCAGTATGCTTCCATGTCTTAACAATAAGTTCACACAGTGTGTGTGTGTGTGTGTGTGTGTGTGTGTGTGTGTGTGTGTGTGTGTGTGTGTGTGTGTGTGTGTGTGTGTGTGTGTGTGTGTGTGTGTGTGTGTGTGTGTGTGTGTGTGTGTGTGTGTGTGTGTGTGTGTGTGTGTGTGTGTGTGGCGTCGGTATCGAAATTTATATATATATATATACTGTATATAGAAAACAATATACACGAGTGAGTCAGAAAGAAAAGATGAGTTGTGCAAATATAAAATGCAACTTTTACATAAAAATCACAGTCTGTAAATATTCCCATATAGTTTAAAAAAAATATGTCATGATCAAAAAGCAAGTGAGTCAACAAATGATGATTCACAAATAAATGCAAGACATTTTTTTCTGAATTACACGGAACACTTACAAACATACTATGTTTGTTATTTTGCGAACACAACAGTTGTCAAATATGTTTTCGCGAATGTGACAACATTTGTGACTCAACAGATTACTTTTGTGATTTGCATTTTATGTATTTGTGTATATATTTATGTATTTTATGTATTTGCATTACATTTGTGACTGCCCTCCCATATTTACAATTTGGCTCACATATTTCTGAGTTGCTGTGCAGATCAAAAACATGGCATGCATATTAGGACTTCCTCAGTTCTCATCATTCCTTTAAGGCATTTTTTTTTTTAATGAACATATGGAATATTTAGTTTTAGGTATAAGTATAATATGTGTTGATGCATTTTACATTGTCCATGATTTGTACTTAATAACTATTCACACAGGGTCTTTCTCAAAATGTATACTATTGTGCTCCGAGCACAAAAAGTGGAGCATGGGAGGGTCAGAGTATGAGTCCAAATCAAAGTACGCAAAACGGAGCACGGAGGGCACTTCTCGAATGTGTACTTATTTTTGAAGCATGCAGCGATGCAAGCTTCAACGGAAAGTATGGAAAGAAATATGACGCAACCACCAGAAGAGGCACGACTTGATGTACTGCAGTTCTCCACCTGCAAGAAGTCATTTTCAGTCAGCCCATCTTTGGACACTCCCGGTAAGTAAAACACTACAATGTCACACATGCTATGAGATCCTCTTGAGTGCAGTAGTGTAGTGGGCGATATACGCAGGTCCTACTTATGCGTATCAAAGTAGTGTATCGGAGGTATATGCCGTATCAATTATGTAGTACAATAGAAAATCATGCACAAAGTAGTCTAAACAATTGCAAAGTATGTGAAATAATCTCAGCAAAAAAAGAAACAACCCTTTTTCAGGACCCTGTCTTTCAAAGATAATTTGTAAAAATCCAAATAACTTTACAGATCTTCATTGTAAAGGGACGAAACACTGTTTCCTTTGCTTGTTCATTGAACCATAAACAATTAATGAACATGCACCTGTGGAACGGTCGTTAAGACACTAACAGCTTACAGAGGGTAGGCAATTAAGGTCAAAGTTATGAAAACGTAGGACACTAAAGAGGCCTTTCTACTAACTGAAAAACACCAAAAGAAAGATGCCCAGGGTCCCTGCTCATCTGTGTGAATGTGCCTTATGCATGCTGCAAGGAGGCATGAGGACTGCAGATGTGGCCAGGGCAATAAATTGCAATGTCCGTACTGTGAGACGCCTAAGACAACGCTACAGGGAAACAGGACAGACAGCTGATTGTCCTCGCAGTGGCAGACCACGTGTATCAACACCTGCACAGGATCGGTATATCCGAACATCACACCTGCGCGACAGGTACAGAATGGCAACAACTGCCCGAGTTACACCAAGAACGTACAATCCCTCCATCAGTGCTCAGACTGTCCGCAATAGGCTGAGAGAGGATGGACTGAGGGCTTCTTGGCCTGTTGTAAGGCAGGTCCTCACCAGACATCATCTGCAACAACGTTGTCTATGGGCACAAACCCACCATCGCTGGACCAGAGAGGACTGGCAAAAAGTGCTCTTCACTGACAAGTCGCGGTTTTGTCTCACCGGGAGTGATGGTCGGATTCGCGTTTATCGTTGAAGGAATGAGTGTTACACCGAGGCCTGTAATCTGGAGCGGGATCGATTTGGAGGTGGAGGGTCCTTCATGGTCTGGTGCGGTGTGTCACAGCATCATCGGACTGAGCTTGTTGTCATTGCAGGTAATCAACGCTGTGCGTTACAGGGAAGACATCCTCCTCCCTCATTTGTTACCCTTTCTGCAGGTTCATCCTGACATGACCCTCCAGCATGACAATGCCACCAGCCATGCTGCTCGTTTTGTGCGTGATTTCCTGCAAGACAGGAATGTCAGTGTTCTGCCATGGCCAGCAAAGAGCCCGGATCTCAATCCCATTGAGCACGTCTAGGACCTGTTGGATCGGAGGGTGAGGGCTAGGGCCATTCCCCCAGAAATGTACGGGAACTTGCAGGTGCCTTGGTGGAAGAGTGGGGTAACATCTCACAGCAAGAACTGGCAAATCTGGTGTAGTCCATGAGGAGGAGATGCACTGCAGTACTTAATGCAGCTGGTGGCCACACCAGATACTGACTGTTACTTTTGATTTTGATCCCCCTTTGTTCAGGGACACATTATTCCATTTCTGTTAGTCATATGTCTGTGGAACTTGTTCAGTTTATGTCTCAGTTGTTGAATCTTGTTATGTTCACACAAATATTTCCACATGTTAAGTTTGCTGAAAATAAATGCAGTTGAGAGTGAGAGGACATTTCTTTTTTTGCTGTTGATATTCAAATGCGTGCCGCACACATAACCTAGTTTCAGCGGAATAACATCTGTCATGCAGCAAGAGTGCGCATTTGCAGGTTGTTGCATAGAACAACTCAAGAGAAAAACAACAGTAGCCGGTGGGGTAGGTGGGAAAGACGGTGGAACTTCTGATTTTGACAAACTAACTAACGCAACAATGGGTACGCAAACAGGTATTGACATTTTTTTTTTAAAAGAGGTAGATCAACTTTTATACTGCAGATAGATTGTAGCTTCCATCAATGTAATTGTCTGCATCATTTCCAATTCCTCATATATATATATATTTAATGTATAAAGCTGTCATCGAGGCAAAGGGTGGCTATTTGAAGAATCTCAAATATAAAATATATTTTGATTTGTTTAACACTTTTTTGGTTACTACATGAATCCATTTGTGTTATTTCATAGTTTTGATGTCTTCACTATTATTCTACAATGTACACAATTGTAAAATAAAGAAAAACGCTTGAATGAGTAGGTGTTCTTAAAATTTTGACCGGTATTGCATAAATATACAGTTGAAGTCGGAAGTTTACATACACCTTAGCCAAATACATTTAAACTCAGTTTTTCACAATTGCTGACTTTTAATCCTAGTAAAATTTCCCTGTCTTTGGTCAGTTAGGATTACCACTTTATTTTTAGAATGTGGAATGTCAGAGTAATAGTAGAGAGAATTATTTATTTCATCTTTGATTTCTTTCATCACATTCCCAGTGAGTCAGAAGTTTACATACACTCAATTAGTATTTGGTAGCATTGCCTATAAATTGTATAAATTGGGTCAAACGTTTCAGGTAGCCTTCCAAAAGCTTCCCACAATAAATTGGGTGAATTTTGGCCCATTCCTCCTGACAGAGCTGGTGTAACTGAGTCAGGTTTGTAGGCCTCCTTGCTCGTACACGCTATTTCAGTTCTACCCACAAATTTTCTATAGAATTGAGGTGATGGCTTTGTGATGGCCACTCCAATACCTTGACTTTGTTGTCCTTAAGCCATTTTGCCACAACTTTGGAAGTATGCTTGGGGTCATTGTCCATTTGGAAGACCCATTTGCGACCAAGCTTTAACCGCTTGACTGATGTCTTGAAATGTTGCTTCAATATATCCACATAATTTTCCTACCTCATGATGCCATCAATTTTGTGAAATGCGCCAGACCCTCCTGCAGCAAGCACCCCCACAACATGATGCTGCCACCCCCGTGCGTCACGTTTGGGATGGTGTTCTTCGGCTTGCAAGCCTACGCATTTTCCTCCAAACATAACGATGGTCATTACGGCCAAACAGTTCTATTTTTGTTTAATATTGTCCCATTTGCTAACTGATGGTAGGCTACACTGAGACACCAACGACACTAGTCTGTCATATGGCCTTACCCCCAATCCATCTCCTTAATGCTGAGTGCCAAGCAAAGAGGCATCAGGTCACATTTATTTAGTCTTTAGTATGACTCAACCAGAGATCGAAGCCCCACCCTTCCAATCTTAGGGTGGACACTCTACCACTTTGCCACTGATTTGCTGCTACTGTTAAAGTCACTGTAATAGTAGCAGTAGTAGTAGTATAGAATACCCAAAGTCACATTGCAATAGTAGTAGTCTTAGTTGTAGGACTGTAGAAGTTGTGTAGAAGGAGGAACTGAGGAAGTTTGGTTTGAGAACTGAGGATGTCCTAGTATGGATGCCGTACCATTAATCTGTGCAAACCGATCTGTTAAACGCAACTCACAAATCAGTGAGCCAACTTACATACTTGTACACAGTATAAATTCTGATTGGCTTGAAGGCCATTCTAGAGTGTGCATTATTTCCCTATAATGCACGGTATCGTTCAATGGCTATGAAGTTCATTCTTACAGTATATTTAAGCTGCTTTTCAAAGCATAATTGAAGACATTATTGGCATTGTTGAATTCTCTTTTCATAATAGCAACAAGGACTGATAGTTTGGTTAGTTAAGCTTACCAAGGCAACTCCTGTAGCTATCACACAACGTGCTAGCTACTTCAGTGGATGTTGAACACATTTCTACCAGCAAATTAACACATTTCTAGAGGGGCTCTATACGTTCTGGGAAAAATAATGCAACTCCGTGGAAGATGAGTTCCACTCCGTTGACACGCCATGGAAAACATTCCACGTCATTCATTATTTTCCATATAAGGCATAGCCCCTCATTGATTATCCCTTACTAATATACCAATAAAAAAGAGGTTTCCAAACCTCTCTGCCAATAACAGTTAGTTTTCAGTTTTCCCCCTTCCCACTCCCCGATACTCCTAGCAAAATTCATGCTTGAGATATTGCTATTTGCTAAGAATACCTTTTTGTTTCTTTTTGACCATTTTCATTTATAACAATCACAGTAAGGTACTTAATTGTTATCCAGAAATGATATGATATTGAGGTAAAAATGGCTGCATTGGACCTTTAAAAGTGCGTAAAGTTTATTCGTTCCTCTTAAGACTTAGCCGCACCCCACCCACACATGTAAACACATGAGTCAGCATGGCTTTGTCTTCCAGAAAGTGTTATCTGGCAGCAATTAAAGCTGTTTGTCACGCCCTGGCCTTAGTTATCTTTGTTTTCTTTATTATTTTGGTTAGGTCAGGGTGTGACATGGGGGATTTATGTATTTTATCTAGTCTAGGGGTTTTGTAGGTTTATGGGGTGTGTTCTTGTCTAGGTGTTTGTATGTCTATGGTTGCCTAGATTGGTTCTCAATTAGAGGCAGCTGTTTATCATTGTCCCTGATTGGGAACCATATTTAGGCAGCCATATTCTTTAGGGATTTTGTGGGTTATTGTCTATGTAAGTTGCCTGTGTCTGCACTTGTTTAATATATAGCTTCACGTTTGTTTGTTGTTTTGCATAGTTTGTTTAAGTGTTCTTCGTTTTGTTAAATAAATAGAATGTATTCTTATCATGCTGCGCCTTGGTCCTCCTCTCTTTCTCCCGATGACGATCGGGACACTGAGTCTTTCTGAGTCTCTAAGAGCTTTCCACACCTGGATTATGCAACATTTGCCAGTATTCTTTTCAAAATTTGTCAAACTCCGTCATATTGGTGGTTGATCATTGCTAGTCAACCATTTACAGGTCTTGCTATAGAATTAAGCCTTTTTTAAGCAGATTTAAAATTTAAAAAAAACTATAACTCGGACACTCAGGAACATTCACGGTCTTCAGTGTATATTTGGCCTTGTGTTTTAGGTAATTTTTCTGCTGAAAGGTGAAATCATCTCCCAGTGTTTGATGGAAAGCAGACTGAACCAGGTTTTCCTCTAGGAAGTCCATTTTGTTCATTTTTTATCCTGAAAAACTGCCCAGGCCTTAACTCTATTACATTTATTTTTTATCCTGAAAAACTACCCAGTCATAAATGATTACAAGCATACCCATAACATGATGCAGCTATCACCATGCTTGAAAATATGGAGTGGTACTCAGTGTGTTGTATTGGATTTGACCCAAACATAATTATTTGTATTCAGACATTGGTATTGTAGTGCCTTGTTGCAATTTTAAAATTCTGTACAGGCTTCCTTCTTTTCATTCTGTCAATTAGGTTAGTATTGTGGAGTAATTACAATGTTGTTGATTCATCCTCAGTTTTCTCCTATCACAGCCTTTATACTCTTTAACGATTTTAAAGTCACCATTGGGCTAATGGTGAAACCACTGAACGGTTTCCTTCTTTACCGGCAACTGAGTTAGGAAGGACGCCTGTATCTTTGTAGTGATGTATCGCCTGTATCTTTGTAGTGGATGTATTGATACATCATTCAAAGTGTAATTAATAACTTTTCCATGCTCAAAGGGATATTCAATGTCTGCTTTTTAAATGTTTACCCATCTACCAACAGGTGCCCTTCTTTGTGAGGCATTGGAAAACCTCCCTGGTCTTTGTGGTTGAATCTGTGTTTGAAATGCACTGCTTGACTTAGGGACCTTACAGATAATTCTATGTGTGGGGTACAGAGATGAGATAGTCATTCAAAACTCATGCTAAACACTATTATTCCACACAAAGTGAGTCCATGAAACTTATGTGACTTGTTAAGCAAATCTTTACTCCTGAACTTATTTAGGCTTGCCATAACAAAGGGGTTAAATACTTATTGACTCAAGACATTTCACCATTTCACTTTTAATTCATTTGTAAAAATAAATAAAAAATCCCAAAACATAATTTAACTTTGTGTAACGGCAGTCTACTTCGTCCTCCTCCTCAGACGAGGAGAGGCGAGAAGGATCAGAGGACCAATGTGCAGCGTGGTAATTTGACATAATGAATTTAATTAGACAAAACAAAAACACTATACAAAAGAACATACCGTCACAGTCCTAGCTGGTGCAGAACACAAACACAGAGACAGGAAACAACCACCCACAATCCCCAACACAAAACAAGCCACCTATATATGATTCTCAATCAGGGACAACGATTGACAGCTGTCTCTGATTGAGAACCATATCAGGCTGAACATAGAAACAGACGAACTAGACACACAACATAGAATTCCCACCCAGGTCACGTCCTGACCAACACTAAACAAGCAAAACACATAAGAACTCTGGTCAGGACGTTACACTTTGACATTATGGGGTACTTACTGTCTATAGGCCAGTGACAATTTAATCAATTTTAAATTCAGTCTGTAAACCAACAGAATGTGGAGAAAGTCAACAGAAAGTCAATACTTTCTGCAGGCACTGTATATACTGACTAAGGAAGCCTGTGACATGACAGACCAATCAGCACTCATATCTCGGCATGTCCAACCACTCCACTATTTCAACCAGGAAGGATCCTTTCTTTCTCGCTGTATAGCGCAGTGCTTTCTACTGAGCTAAATTAGGCTCAACTTAACATTTGTATACATATTTTCGTATCCTATTCAAGTTTGTAAGTAAGCGACATGAAAGTTCAAGAAGGCATTTTTCTGCAAAACAGCCCTACTGTGAAGTAGGAACTGGCGTCAAACGCCTCAGATCCTGTAACCTGTCACAAATGTTTTCATATTCACAATGTGTTTGCAAGGTAAGAAATATACTACAGTAGTAATGTGCTGTGTTAATCAGAAAAAAATCTGTCTTGCATTTTTTAGGAAATCAGCATTTGTTTTTGACCAATTTTGCTTTTGGATCATGGCATATGTTTGTGAAACTATATGGGTATATTTAAAGACTCAGATTTTTATTTAAAATGTCATTCTTAATTTGCACAAGACATCTTTTGTTTGTGACTCACTACTCATATATTTTTAACATTTTGATATAAATCTATCTCCATACATTGGTCCCAGGTCTCCCCATGCTTCATATTGTTAGCCTCCAGGCCTGTTAACTGTACGTTGGCAGGATAATCTTGTAGGGTGGAAATGATTGTGTGTGTATACACAAGTAGATCATTTTACTGGCAGTCAGTTATCTGTGGCATAACAACCAGGGTCAGGAAAGCTCTATTCTGAGAGCTGTGACTGACTAGAGGTAACCTCGCTCTGATTTTGAGCTGAAGGAAACAGCTGTGTAACTGACCTTGAGACCATCCTTCTTTACATAGCCATAGAGCAGTCCTGGGCAGTAACACACACACACACACAAGCACATGAACACACCCATAGGTACACATGAAAAAACACACACACAACTCACATTCTCTTACCAGTGAGCTGGGCTGCAGAGGTGCCATTAGACGAAGCCTTCCAGCTGTTTCTGTGTCTGCGTATCTCCTGGACCCTGCAGGTGTAGAACCCTCGGTCCCTTCGAGTCACATTCAGAACCAGCAGTCCGTACACCTCTCCCTCCTCTGTCCTTCCCTCTCTCCCCTCCCTCTCCTCATACAGATGGAACTTGGGCTGGGAGAACCGGAAACTGTAGTTCCCATAGATCTGTATCTTCTTCATGGTCAACTTCACAATCAGCTGTTCAGGAAGAGGAGGAGAGGGGGATGGAGGGAGAGGAGCGAAAGAGGGAGGAGGAGGAGAGAAGAGCCATCGGAGGACGAGGAAGCTGTTGCTCCTCTTCTTCTGGGAGACGAGGCAGGACAGGGTCAGGTTCTCACCCTCCCTAACCATGACAACTGGCCCAGGGGTCACGGTCACGTTCAGGGCCTCACACACACCTGTGGGGACAAACATACACATACACACACACACACACACCACACACCACACACACACACACACACACACACATGCATGCATGCACGCATACACACCCACACACACACCTACTCAGAGATTGTACTGACACTATTGCTCAAATCTAATCTATCTGCGATTCTAAATACATTATCACCTCTTGAATAACAACTGTGACATTCATACTGGCTTATCAGTACATTTATACATAAATAGACATCCAGACAGGGCCTGGAGAGGTTTAAGAGAGGTCCATAGAGTTTGACTTGTTTACAGACTGTACACTTTCTAAAGGGGGGTTGTGTGTTGATGCCCAGTGCTACCAGCTGGGTCAGGTTTGTTCAGGGGAGTCAGTCTGTCTGGAAACAATATGGACAATTTGCCAGAGGAGACAGAACAGCTACAGGTGGAACACATGTATCTACTGTACACTGAGAGAAAGGGGGAAGAGAGAGAAATACAACAGGATAACAAGGACCATCTGTGTTCCGTAAATAGTGTGTGTGTATGTGAGTGAGAGAGAGAGAGAGAGAGAGAGAGAGAGAGAGAGAGAGAGAGAGAGAGAGAGAGAGAGAGAGAGAGAGAGAGAGACAAAGAGACAGAGAGACAGAGAGAGAGTGTTTACTATAGAGCTTTAGTCTTGTTAATATTTCCTACCCCTAGTAACCCTACAGTCTGTCCATGGCCTGAGTGTTCATATGTTACACATTTCAGACAGGAAATGCCACGTACTAAATTAACCATTTATAAGAAAGATCACAATACATGCAATATGTTAGTCTGGCGGTAGGCTCTGCTAATTCAGGGTAGCTCACTGCCAGAGCATGCATATTGTTAAGATAATAATAATTACAGGCATAGAGCATGCTATACCATTGCAGGAAGGAAACACAGAACCAAAAAGGTGGAGGCTGGGTTGAGTGGTGGGAAAGCAAGTAACAGACATGCGTGCGAGTGATGCATGTTCCTGCAATAGCATGTCACCGAGAACACCAGTGCATAGTTTGCGCATGGCAGCCATCAGAGAAGTGTGTGCAGAACCTGGTGGACTAAATAGACTGCCATATTAACGAGGAGTGATGAATCTAATTGGTGCAATTGATGCTATCAGCTGATGCCAAAACTCTGGTTTCCTGTATGAACTAGCGCTGCGCATCATGCACATATGTTTACGTCATAACCACTAAAGGCTATATGATGTATGTTCACTGTAAATATTGGTCCCATCATCTGATAAGTTACATCTGTAAAAGAAAAAAAAAAACTTTTAGTTTCAACTAATTATCATTAAGTAACTGGTTCCACAGGCTTTTTTTTGTTTACTCAACAGTTCGGTGTTATCTGCAACAAAAAAAAGTATATTAAAAATTATATGTTTGTTTAACTTGTCTATTCATTCAAGTATGAATTATTATTTGTGCATCATACCTAAAAATTGCTGTGGAATTAGTTACACACACAGTGCTTTTAACATAAAATATTTTCAATTTACATATTTGACACACAGTACATTACTATATTGCACATGCTCATTTAACCAGTAATTAATATTCAAAATGTTTTCACCTGGGAGTTGAACTCACAACCTCTTGATTCACAGCATTCCAATCTTCCTGCTACACAACCATGTCTGTGTCAATGACTGATTTCACCTGTGTTGCTACACTTAGCAGTTCAAAGTAAATCTCAGCTCTGTTAAATGTACACTCAAGAAAAATGATTTTATTTATCATAGTGATTAAGGAGTAACATTAAACTGAATAATGTGACAACTATACAGAAAAAAAATGTAATTGCTGAAATAAGTCAATGATGAGAGAATAGTAAGATTAACAGAAAATGAGCACAGACATAGTGGTGTAGCAGCAATATGACAATGCCTTGAGCCAAGAGATTGTGAGTTCAAGTCCAAGGTGAGGAAATGTTGAATAGTAATTACTGTATAAATTGTAGGATGACCTGAAATATTCAGCTTTTACAAAACGTGATGCTGTTTTCAAATGAAACACAATACCTTGCTCTTGTTAAAGCTTAAGAATTTATTATTTTTTTTCATGTAAGTTGAAAGCTTTGTATGTTAAAAGCCCTGTATGTGTAACTAGTTACATTAGCCTTTTCTTAGTTAAGATGCTCAGATAATAATTTATAATTGAATGAACAGACAAATTGAGTAAACATATCATTTAAAATGTACTGCATTTTTGTCTAAGTTTTCTCAAGTTGGAGCTAAGTCTTGGCAAACTAAAGTTTTTTTTAGTTTAGGTAACACTTAGACCGAAAAGTTGAATTAACAACAAAATGGCTGTGGAACCAGTTACTTAAGAATAATTAGTTGAAACAACTAGATTTATTTTGCAGTGTATGTACGGAATATCTTTATGTCATAACCATGTTCATATGTTGTCCATAACCACGCCATAGAGACAAAAGCCCACAGGTCATCATACATGGGCTCTGGTCAAAGTAGTGCACTATTCGGGAATAGGGTGCAATTTGGGACAAAGACAGAATGACACAGTGAAGTCAGAACAAGGGCTGAATTCAACCAAACCACAGCCATGTCTGCGCTGTTTCTTTGTTTACAAAACCAGTGCACGCACACACACACAAATAGACACGCACGCACATCTCTGTAGCTCAGTTGGTAGAGCATGGCGCTTGGAACGCCAGGATAGTGGGTTCCACCCATATGTAAAACATGTATGCACAAATGACTGTAAGTCACTTTGGATAAAAGCATCTGCTTAATGGAATATACTATATATATGTATATATATATATATATATATATATATATATATATATATATATATATATATATACCTAGCTTATATACTTTCGATATGTGGTTGATTTTGAGATGCTTGCACTCTGAACTTCAAAACTCATATATGAGGAGTTAGTGACTGCTTATCTGCTGTTGCTGACAGATGGTAGATGCAGTGCCTTGCAAAAGTATAACAAAGTGGGATTAAAATGAATTGAACTTTGATTTTCCTTCGGCAACAATCTACACAAAATACTCTGTAATGTTAAAGTGGAAGGGAAGTTCATAACTAAAATAGAGTCATTGCATAAGTATTCAGACCCTTTGTTTAGGCAAGCCTAAATGAGTTCAGGAGTAACACGTGGCTTAACAAATGACATAATAAGTTACATGGAGTCACACTGTGTGAAATAATAGGGGTTGACAGGATTTTTGAATGACTAAACGTTCCTCTGTCCCCCATACATCCAACATCTGTAAGGTCAATCAGTCAACTATTGAATTTCAAGCACAGATTCAACTACAAAGACCAGGGAGCTTTTTGAAAGCCTCATAAAAAAAGGCAGTGATTGGTAGATGGGTAACAATAACAAATCAGACATTTATTATTTCTTCATGCATGGTCAAGTTAATAATTATGCTGTGGATCATATATTAAACCACCCAGACACATCAAAGATAGTCATCCTTCTGAACTGAGCTGCAGGACAGGAATTAAACTGCTCCAGGGATGTGATGGGAGAAAACTAGTGACTCCACAATAATGACCTAAATGACACGGTGAAAAGAAGAATAGAAATATACAAAATATGCCAAAACATGCATCTTCAATGCAACAAGTCACTAAAGTAATACTGCAAAAAAAAAACATGGTAAAGGAATACACTTTTTGGCCTAATTGCAAAGCCTTGTGTTTGGGGTAAACACAACACATCACTGAGTAACTGCCTCCTTATTTTCTAACATGGTGGCTGTGTCATGGTATAGGTATGCTTTACATCAGCAAATACTGGGCGGTTTTTAGGATTAAAAGAAACGGGATGGCTCTAAGCACAGTCTGCTTTAGTCTGCTTTACACCAGAAACTGAGAGAATAATTCACCTTTAAGCAGGACAATAACCTCCAACACAAGGCGAAATCTAAACTGGAGTTGCTTACCAAGAAGACAGTGAATGTTCCTGAGCGGGCAAGTTATAGTATTGACTTAAATCTGCTTGAAAGTCTATGGCAAGACTTGATCCCCAACATCTTGACAGAGCTTGAAGAATTTTGAAAAGAATAATGGGAAAATATTTCACAATCCAGGTGTGCAAAGCAAGTATATACTTACCCAAGAAGACTCATAGCTGCAATCAATGCCATAGGTGATTCTAAAATGTATTTGATGCATGGAGCCATATTTTAGGTATTTAATTTCTATTAATACATTTTTTTATTAAGAGGTTCTTCAACAATTCCAATTAAATACATTTTTATCCCCTTTGTAACACAATAAAATGTGAAGAAATCCAAGGCGTCTGTATAGGGTTCTGTTTTGTTAATGTCAGAATGTTTGTATGGGATAACATATAAAACAGTGGCCTGACAAAGTACTGTATAAGTTCACATGGTTGAGAGTTAAGAGCATCCTGACAATTCAAACTCAAGAATGTGCAAAAGTATTTATTTGTGTATCCCTACTTATACAGAGATAAATTAACAGCAAGTAAGTACAGAGTAGTAGTATGTTAGTACACAGGTAGTACAGTATGTGAATACAGTGGTAGTATGTAAGTAGAGCACCTTACCTGCTATGAGAGCTCTAGTCAAGAGAACATACATTACAGAGGAGAAGTTCATTTCCACAGTCAACCAATCCATAAACGCACACTGCACCTATACAATAAACGACGCAATAGAACAAGATGTAGCTATACATCTAGACACAGCCACATAACAACTCTCCAGTAGTTACACCATCCTCCAGAGCCCAGGCCACCATCTAGCCTACTCTACTTTTCTCTCTTTTTGTCTCTTCTCTCTCATTTTCTTTCTCCGTTCCCAAAATGTGTGTGTAATAAGAAACAGTACATGCTCTGTTCTCACTTAGAAACTCCCCTCAGTTCTTTCTTTCTCGTTCTCGCTCTCTCTCTCTCTCCTTCCCCTGTTAAATGTAGGGAAATGTCGTTTCCTGAGTGGTGTTTTGGAACAGCCGCAGATTTCCAGCCGAAGCTGCCTAAGAAGCATTAGGCAGGCCTAGCGGGCATCTGTTTGTGTGTGTGTGTGTGTGTGCGTGTGTGTGTGTGTGTGTGTGTGTGTGTGTGTGTGTGTGTGTGTGTGTGTGTGTGTGTGTGTGTGTGTGTGTGTGTGTGTGTGTGTGTGTGTGTGTGTGTGTGTGTGTTCGTGCGTGCGTGCGTGAGCGTGACTTGTGTCTGTGTCTGTGTCTGTCTCTCCAACAGAGTGGCAAGGTTAGTCTCAGGCTGTGGTCAGACTGGTCCAGTAGACTACAGGCCTGCTGGTTTAATGGCCAGGCTAAAGTGCTGAGCTAGTATTACTGCTGGCTCTAGGCCATGCCTAGCCCACTGATGTTACACAACACATAACCCTTTATATACTATGTCTAACGGCCTTCAGGAATCACTCTTTCAAAATAGTTTTTATTTTCCAATTTCTGTTATATAGTGTTGTTTCCTTTTCATGCAAATTAATGTGAAATCACATGTAGTTTACACCTTTCCCTCCTTCCTCCCTTTATGCTCTAGCTGATGACTCCACAATTGGCAGCCAACTCAGAGCTGACTTGTGGAATTCAGGAATAGAACACTGAAAATAATGACATTTCCAGCCTTTTTATGGTTGCATGATGACAGATAAAGGTTATGACCATGTGTAAGTGCATTTTATAAAGTGTTAATAACTGCAGGTAAAATTTGGCTTACTATTTGGCAAGTACTGAACAGCTATCACACTATTTTGACCAATACGTTATAAAAGCTACCTTAATGTAAAGTGTTAGCACTTTGTCAAATGTGGCTGGTGTATCAGTCATGCAAATTTCACTTTTTCCAATGTTGTGCAGGATGACATTGAAAGCTCTTCCTACATTAACTCATTTTGTAAAGATTAACTTACTGTACAGCAACAGAACAATGTCTTCCAACAGGTGTCGTCACTCCTACTCGACACTCCCTCAACTGACAATTGCAGATGGTTTGTCGCACTATCTGACGTAAGACAATGTTAACAGAGTAGAATAGAATAGAATAGGGAAACCAAATGTGGACATTCTTGGCAATGGTCACATGATGCTTTAAGACGCCTTAATAAAATACAGTAAATAATGTTGACAGGGTTTTAAAGTGAAATGTGGAGCTCTCTGTACTGTCTCCCCTCCCCGAGGAATCAATTGATTCTGATTAACATGTGATGGAGGATAACAAACAGTTGATGCAAACAAAATGTTAGTATAAAGCTACTTGTAATCCAGGAGTAGGCATCTGGCCCTTAACATAAAAGATAAGATTGATGCTTCTACCCATCTGCTACCACACACACACACATTTCTGTTTGTATTCCCTGTTGCTACCTATTATGCTCCTTTCTGCCCCCATGTGGTTAAAAGAGGCTACTTTTCACCTTGCTCACACATCTATACACCAGCACAACCATGAAATTAGATCTGGCTATTCAGATTATTCCAGAGAAAATGAAAAACCTGCGCTCACTGAAATATTATTTAAGTAAAAAAATGTAATGTCAGTAGAGGTCAAAGTAAACGTACGTGTTTTGGCGATAGCCTTCGTCAGCATTTGGATAACAATAGGCCCTCATGATATTTCAAATCAAATCAAATTGTATATGTCACATGCGCCGAATACAACCGGTGAATACCTTAACCAATAATGCTTTTTTAAGAAAAATAAGTGTTAAGAAAGTATTTACTAAAATAAACTGAAGTAAAAAAAAGTATATATAAAAAAATATATATAAATAAAGAAGAAAAATAACAAATAATAAAGAAGCAACAATAAAATAACAGTAGCATGGCTATATACAGGGGGTACCGGTACAGAGTCAATGTGCGGGGGCACAGGTTAGTTGAGATAATATGTACATGTAGGTAGAGGTAAAGTGACTATGCATGGATAATAAACAGAGAGTAGCAGCAGCGCAAAAATGGTGTGTGGGGCAATGCAAATAGTCCGGGTAGCCATTTGATTAGCTATTCAGGAATCTTCTGGCTTGGGGGTAGAAGCTGTTAAGAAGCCTTTTGGACCTAGACTTGGCTCTCTGATACCGCTTGCCGTGTGGTGGCAGAGAGAACAGTCTATAACTAGGGTGGCTGTAGATTTGGGGAATTTTTAGGGCCTTCCTCTGACACCGCCTGGTATAGAGGTCCTGGATGGCAGGAAGCTTGGCCCCAGTGATGTACTGGGCCGTACGCATTACCCTCTGTAGAGCCTTGCGGTCGGAGGCCGAGCAGTTGCCATACCAGGCGGTGATGCAACCAGTTAGGACTCTCTCGATGGTGCAGCTGTATAACTTTTTGTGGATATGAGGACCCATGCCAAATCTTTTCAGTCTCCTGAGGGGGAATAGCCTTTGTCATGCCTTTTTCACAACTGTCTTGGTGTGTTTGGACCATGATAGTTTGTTGGTGATGTGGACACCAAGGAACTTGAAGCTCTCAACCTGCTCCACTACATCCCCGTCGATGAGAATGGGGGCGTGCTCGGGTCATCTTTTCCTGTAGTCCACAATCATCTCCTTTGTCTTGATCACGTTGAGGGAGAGGAACACAGATTCAACCACGAAGACCAGAGAGGTTTTCCAATGCCTCACAAAGAAGGGCACCTATTGGTAGATGGGTCAAAACAAAACAAAAAACAGACACTGAATATCCCTTTGAGAATGTTGAAGTTATTAATTACACTTTGGATGGTGTATCAATACACCCAATCACTGCAAAAATCCATGTTTAACTGTACTTAAAAAAATATAAAAAAATCTTGATCATCTTTTAATGAAAGCTTTTCATTTTTTTAAATCTTCCAAAATGAAGTAAAATCCAAAATGGCAGGTCATTGAGGCAGATGTGTTCTCAAAGGTACAATGGCTCTGCTATTGTCTGTTTGTTAAATCACTGTACAATCTAAACCGCTCTGAAATTTCAATAACCAAAAATATAGTATTTTCCGCTGTTTGAAGCTGTTGTACAAAACCAACAGTAAAAATATGCAAAAGTGAAACATAACGACTGCAAAGAATAGAAATAGCACCCATAGCCAGACCTACCGCTTATTAGACTTGCCTCCGATGAGAATGACAGATCTACAACTCACATTACTGTATGAATTTGGTCGGGTCGCCCACAAAGTTGCCTAGTGAACCTGCCTACTGCACTTATTCGCAATGTCTCCATTCCAAGCACCCCCTGACGTACTGACCTCTGATGTCATAGTTCAGAGGTCAGACTGTGAAACAAATAGGGACGAGTGTGTGTGTGTGTTTGTTTTGTTTGTTTGTTTGTTTGTTGTGAGGTTGTGGATCAGGGGAAATGAAAGGAAAGGCATTTTCATAGCAGTTGTAGCTTCCAGGCCTCTGGGGGCAGTTGGCGCTTGGGTCGTTTATACAGCAACAGAAAAGATACACACACAAACACACACGCACACTAACAATAAGAAAGAGTAGGAAAGAGAGAGGGTGATGTTGTTGATTCAATAGAAGAGAGAGAGAGAGGGAGAGAAAGAGACCTAGAGAGACAACAGTAGCAGCATAGAGTGTGATTACTTAAACCTCCCTAATGAACTGTGGTAATTATCTGTGATAAAGACAGAGTCCCATTTCTGCCTCTGACACATGGGGACAGTAGAGGAGGAGGAGGAGGAGGAGGAGGAGGAGGAGGAGGAGGAGGAGGAGGAGGAGGAGGAGGAGTAGCGAGTAGGTTCTCATTCTGTATCTTTTTCTTTGAGAAGGTTAAACGTTCTCATCACCATTAATGATTAGCATGAAGTGCTATGGTACCACAACCAGGACAGTTGTATTGTATCATGAACTGCATGTACAGTGAATTCAGAAAGTATGCATACCCCTTATCTTATTGCACATTATGTTATGTTACAGCCTGAATTCAAAATGGATTAAAAAAACAAAAATTCTCACCCATCTACACACAATACCCCATAATGACAAGTGAAAATATGTTTTAATACATTTTTGCAAATGTATAAAAATGAAGTGCAGAAATATCTAGTTTACACAAGTATTTACACCCCCGAGTCAATACTTTGTAGAAGCACCTTTCGCAGCGATTACAGGTGTGAGTCTATCTGGGTAAGTCTCTAAGATCTTTCCACAACTTGATTGTGCAACATTTGCCATTTTCTTTTTCAAAATTCTTCGAGCTCTGTCAAATTGCTTGTTGATCCTTGCTAGATTTTCAAGTAGATGTAAGTCAAATATTCACTGTCTTCTTGGTAAGCAACTCCAGTGTAAATTTGGCCTTGTGTTTAGGGTTATTGTCCTTTCTGAAAGATGAATTCATCTCCCAGTGTCTGGTGGAAAACAGACTGAACCAGGTTTGCCTCTAGGATTTTGCCTGTGCTTAGCTCCATTCAGTTTTTTTTGTATCCTGAAAACTCCCCAAAACTATTCATGAAAATATGAAGTGTGGTACTTAGTAATGTGTTGTGTTGGATTTGCCCCAAGCATAACACTTTGTATTCAGGACAAAAAGTTAATTCTCTAGGCCTGCTTCTTTTCACTCTTTCAATTAGGTTAGTATTGTGGAGTAACTACAATGTTGTTGATCATCCTCAATTTTCTTCTATCACAGCCATCAAACTCTGTACCTGTTTTTTAGTCATCATGGTGAAATCCCTGAGCGGTTTCCTTCCTCTCAGAAACTGAGTTATGAAGGACGCCTGCATTTTTGTAATGACTGCGTGTATTGATACATCATTCAAAGTGTAATTAATAACTTCACAATGCTCAAAGAGATATTCAATGCTTTTATAGTTTTACCCATCTACCAATAGGTGCCCTTCTTAGCGATGCATTGGAAAACCTCCCTGGTCTTTTTCACTTCTCAACTGAGGGACCTTACAGATAATTGTATGCTTCTTTACAGAGATGTACAGAGATGAGGTAGTCATTCAAAAATCATGTTAGACATTATTAATGCACAGAGAGTGAGTGTGTATGACTTAATATTTACTCCTGAACTTATGTACACTTGCCTTAAAAAAGGGGTATATTACTTATAGACTTTTCATTTTTAATTAATTTGTAAAAATGTCGAAAAACATCATTCCACTTTGACATTATGGGTTATTTCTGTGTAGGCCAGTGACAAAAAAATACTAAATTTAATACATTTTAAATTCAGACAGTAACACAACAAAATGTGGAAAAAGTCTAGGGGTGTGAATACTTTGTGAAGGCACTGTACATACTATTGATTAATGAATCTACCCTTTTAGGAAGGAAAGAATGACCGTGTCCGAATACCTGTACTTGCGTTCTAAATAGTATGATTTTTGGGTATGCAAAACTAGAAAGTTATATAGTATGTGACATTTCGGAAATGTAGTATGCTTTAAATGACAGGATGTCATACTAGTTTTGGCTTCGAATACTAGTCATACTAGTTTTGGCTTTGAATTCGCTGCACACGATTGAGGAAGAGAATCATCTTTTTACACCCACGTGTATTTGACAACAGCTGATAATCAGATTAGGGGACATGCTCTACAAACATTTACGAATGCCGTGGAACAAGCTCAATTGTGCATTACATGATGCATTCTCAGTATGGATGAGAAATATGTTGATATTTGTTGGTTACTGCATATGTTTTTACTAAACAGTACGTTCTAAATAGTATATAGTTTTAGTAAGTAGTGGGTAAGACATATTTCGGACACGACGACTACACTCTTGGAAAAAAGGGTACCAAAAGGGTTCTTTGGCTGTCCCCATAGGAGAACCATTTTTTTATATCCAGGTAGAACCCTTTTTGGTTCCAGATAGAACACTTTTTGTTTTTGTTTCCAGGTAGAACCCTTTTGGGTTCCAGGTAGAACCCTCTGTTGAAAGGGAACCAAAAAGGGTTCTTCAAAGGGTTCCCCTATTTGGACAGCCGAGGGAACCTTTTAAGGTTCTAGATAGAACCTTTTTTCTATTCCCGCCATTTGTTCATTTTGGTACAGCGCATCCCCTCAGCTGATTATCAGCTTTTGTCAGTACACCTGTGTCTCGAAAGACGATAATTATCCTCAATAGTGAGCAGTAAATTCTACAAGATGAAACGCTGAAATGAGTATGACATCCTGGCATTTAAAGCATGCTACATTTTCGAAATTTCACATACAGTACTATAAAACTTTTTTCGCATACCGAAATTGCCTACTATTTAGAACACAAGTATGGGTTTTTGGACACGGGCACTGTCGTATTTCTAGACACATAAATTAGATAATGGTTGTAGGTTGTGTAAAGGTATGCTGCAGATTAGAGAGATCAGCCAGATTCCACCAGCAGTCATAAGTATTCACCCTTATTGGATCCCTTCACATTTTATTGTGTTACTAAGTGGGATTGAAATGTATTTCATTGGGATATTTTTGTCAACAATGTACGCCAAATACTTTGCAATGTCAAAGTGGGGGAAAAATTCTAACATTTAAAAAAATATATATGACAAAAATGAAACACAAATGAATCTTGATTGGCAGCTATTACAATGTTCTGTCTTTTGGGGTAAGTGCTCGATTCAATCCGTATAGCAGAAGTTCTGCGTTATAGTGCAACAGACATTTTCAAGTCTTGCCATATATTTTCAAGCAGATTAAAGTCAAACTATAACTAGGCCAACTCAGGAACATCCAATGTCTTCTTGGTAAGCAACGGCAGTAAATATTTGGCCTTGTGTTTTGGGTGATTGTGCTATTGGTGTAAGCAGACTGAAGCAGGTTTTCCTCTAGGATTTTGCCTGTGCTTAGCTCCATCCCGTTTCTTTTAATTCTGAATAACACGCCAGTCTTTGCTGAAGTCAAGCAAACCCATAACATGATGCAGTCACTACCATGCTTGAAAATATGGAGGCAGTTACTGATATGTTGTGATGGATTTGCCCCAAGCATAACGCTTTGCCGTACTTTTGCAGTATAACTTTAGTACCTGCTTGCAAACAGGATGAATGTTTCGGAATATTTATATTCTGTATAGGCTTCTTTTTTTTCAGACTGTCATTTACTGCAGGTCATTATTGTAGACTAACTACAATGGTCTTCAACCATCCTCAGTTTTCTCCCATCACAGCAATAGCCACTATGGTAATTCCACGCCTCTTCTTATCAGCGAGTTGTTTCCGGTGCGTCGTCAGGCAATGCCAAGTGGTCAATGCCAATAACATTCACATAATTTGAACGCTTCAGCAATGCGCTGGTGAATAATTTTGTTTGTTTGTTTTTTAAAAGTGTTTCCACATAGCATAACCATTACAAAGCTGATGCTAGCTAGCTAGCCTCTTCCATTGACTTGGCATGGCTGGTTAGCTATCTAACATCAGAGCCTTCTGGCTAATATCATAGTCTATATCTATTATCTAACATTGAGTAACAGGTCTATGTACTTGTCATGTTAGTTAAGGCTAACATTAGTTTACAAAATGTTTTTTGGCGCATTTGGGTGTGTATTTGGCTGGCTTTGCTATTTAGCTAAGCTACGATCTCATTGTTCAAGTTGGTAATGTTTTGAGGAGAACAGCATGGCTAGCCAGCTGTCCAGAATAGATAGCACATAACATGCAATATCTAATGTTATCCTAATGTTACATATCTGCACTGTTCTCTTGTCATAAATAGGTTGTACATGTATCTGCTTATTCCCTGACATTGTCCATGTTCTTCTATGGATGCCCTCCATTTATACAACCATAAAAGGATAGAAAGTGCTATTTTCACTCAGCAACTTTTTAAAAAGGGTAGTAAATATTTACAGATCACAGTCTAGCCCAAAACTAATGAGACTGTTTCAGCATGTACAACGTAACAATACTAAACATACATCATTTTAGCAAACATTTAAAAAGGAAACATCAAATAATCCAAGAGACTTGTTACTGAATTTATATTTAATAAACATTTTAAAACAATAGATTAAATATAATATAGACCTGCTAAATTGCGCACATCTAGCATAAAAAACATTAGAAACAGAATGAAAAAAATCCATTATATATTTATTTTAAAAGATGCAACAAGTGTTCATGAAGTAAACATTGTATGACGACTTAGTGAAGGTGTGGTAGAGAAAAGCTGTCTGTTTTCCTCCACCGCCATTTGTGGTTCTCGTTCAACATAGCATTTGGAGAATCCTGTGAACATCAACCGTCATTAACATGTTATTGTGAACAGCACCATCTTCCTAATGGATAACTTTGACATATTGGCATAATATATGAAATTTGATGGGCAACAGCATCACCCCTTTAATCACCCCTTTAACCTCCATAAAGTCTATAGACATGTTTAAAGATTTTCAGTCAAGCATGTTGCCATGATGTGTATAAGCTGTATATTAATCATAAATACATAGACAAGTGTGTTGTTCCATGTACAATATGCTGATTAAGGAGGAGTGTTCATGAAAAAACGTTGAACAACAACATTGAGGAATACGCTGATTCGGTGAGCGAGTTTATTAGCAAGTGCATCGGTGATGTTGTACACACAGCGTCTATTAACCTGTTTGGGCTGCAAGGGGCAGTATTGAGTAGCCAGATAAAAGGTGCCCATTTCAAACGGCCTTGTACTCAATTCTTGCTCGTACAATATGCATATTATTATTACTATTGGATAGAAAACACTATCTAGTTTCTAAAACCGTTTGAACTATTTCTCTGAGTGAAACAGAACTCATTCTGCAGCACATTTCCTGACCAGGAAGAGGAAAGTCTGAAATCGATGCTCTGTTCTTCTTCCTGCCTATAAATGGGCACGAGACCTATTAGTATACATGCACGTCATACACCTTCCCCTGGGTGTCAAGAGGCTGTGAGAGAAGAAATTAGGTGATTATCTTGGTCTGAGATGGAACACATCATCTTGGAATGACATGTCCCCCATTTTCGGTACTCTGAAGAGCGCGAGGTGAACAGTGGGATTGCCTTTTGTTTAGCTGCCGTTATAGGCGACTATTATCTCCGGCTTGATTTTATTAGATACATGTCACCATATCATCGTAAAGTATGTTTTTTCAATATAGTTTCATCAGATTATTGAACATTTTTCGGGAGTTTTGCCGTGTTCCGTTCTCTTCCGTTTGTTGACATGGAGAGATTCGAGCCACTTGGCTAGCGCACTTGCTAAATGAAGAGGGAAAGTTGCCGTTCTAAATCCAAACAACGATTGTTCTGGACAAAGGACACCTTGTCCAACATTCTGATGGAAGATCAGCAAAAGTAAGAAACATTTTATGATGCTATTTCATATATCTGTCGTAGTCGTCAGCGCCCAAGTGTTTCTGGCTATTGTGGTAAGCTAATATAACGCTACATTTTTTTTCTCGCTGTAAAACACTTAATAAATCGGAAATATTGGCTGGAATCACAAGATGCCTGTCTTTCATTTGCTGTACACTATGTATTTTTCAGAAATGTTTTATGATGAGTAATTAGGTATTTGACGTTGGTGCCTGTAATTATTTTGGCTGCTTTCGGTGCAATTTCTGATTGTAGCTGCAATGTAAACTATGATTTATACCTGAAATATGCACATTTTTCTAACAAAACATATGCTATACAATAAATATGTTATCAGACTGTCATCTGATGAAGTTGTTTCTTGGTTAGTGGCTATTTATATCTTTATTTGGTCGAATTTGTGATAGCTACTGATGGAGTAAAAAACTGGTGGAGTAAAAAAAAGTGGTGTCTTTTGCTAACGTGGTTAGCTAATAGATTTACATATTTTGTCTTCCCTGTAAAACATTTTAAAAATGTTGGCTGGATTCACAAGATGTGTACCTTTCATATGCTGTATTGGACTTGTTAATGTGTGAAAGTTAAATATTTAAAAATATATATATTTCGAAATTCGCGCCCTGCACTTGAAGTGGCTGTTGTCATAAGTGTACCGGCGCCGGGCTGCAGCCATAAGAAGTAAAGCATTCCCCAACCAGAAACCATGGATTAATGGCAGCATTCGTGAAAAACTGAAAGCGCTAACCATTGCTTTTAATCAGGGCAAGGTGACTGGAAACATGACCGAGTACAAACAGTGTAGCTATTTCCTCCGCAAGGCAATCAAACAAGCTAAGTGTCAGTATAGAGACAAAGTAGAGTCGCAATTCAACGGCTCAGACACGAGACGTATGTTGCAGGGTCTACAGTCAATCACGGACTACAAAAGAGAAACCAGCCCCGTCGCGGACCACAATGTCTTGCTCACAGACAGACTAAACAACTTCTTTGCTCACTTTGAGGACAATACAGTGCCACTGACATGGCCCGCTACCAAAACATGTGGGCTTTCCTTCACTTCAGCCAACGTGAGTAAAACATTTAAACGTGTTAACCCTCGCAAGGCTGCAGGCCAAGACGGTATCCCCGGCCGCGTCCTCAGAGCATGCGCAGACCAGCTGGCTGGTGTGTTTACGGACATATTCAATCAACCCTTATCCCAGTCTGCTGTTCCCACATGCTTCAAGAGGGCCACGATTGTTCCTGTTCCCAAGAAAGCTAAGGTAACTGAGCTAAATGACCTCTGCCCCGTAGCACTCACTTCCGTCATCATGAAGTGCTTTGAGAGACTAGTCAAGGACCATATCACCTACACCCTACCTGACACCTTAGACCCACTTCAATTTGCTTACCGCCCCAATAGGTCCACAGACGACGCAATCGAAATCACACTGCATACTCCCCTAACCCATCTGGACAAGAGGAATACCTATGTAAGAATGCTGTTCATTGATTACAGCTCAGCATTTAACACCATAGTACCCTCCAAACTCGCCATTAAGCTTGAGACCCTGGGTCTCGACCCCGCCCTGTGCAACTGGGTCCTGGACTTCCTGATGGTCCGCTCCCAGGTGGTGAGGGTAGGTAACAACATCTCCACCCCGCGGATCCTCAACACTGGGGCCCCACAAGGGTGCGTTCTCAGCACTCTCCTGTACTCCATGTTCACCCATGACTGCGTGGCCATGCACTCCTCCAACTCAATCATCAAGTTTGCAGACGACACTACAGTGGTAGGCTTGATTACCAACAACGACGAGACGGCCTACAGGGAGGAGGTGAGGGCCCTCGGAGTGTGGTGTCAGGAAAATAACCTCACACTCAACATCAACAAAAGAAAGGAGATGATCGTGGACTTCAGGAAACAGCAGAGGGAGCAGCCCCGTATCCACATTGACGAGACAGTAGTGGAGAGGGTGGAAAGTTTTAAGTTCCTCGACGGACACATCACGGACAAATTGAAATGGTCCACCCACACAGACAGTGTGGTGAAGAAGGTGCAGGAGGCTGAAGAAATTCGGATTGTCACCAAAAACACTCACAAACTTTTATAGATGCACAATCGAGAGCATCCTGACGGGCTGTATCACCGCCTGGTACGGCAACTGCTCCGCCCACAACCGTAAGGCTCTCCAGAGGGTAGTGAGGTCTGCACAACGCATCACTGGGGGAAAACTACCTGCCCTCCAGGACACCTACACCACCCGATGTCACAGGAAGGCCAAAAAGATCATCAAGGACAACAACCACCCGAGCCACTGCCTGTTCACCCCGCTATCATCCAGAAGGCAAGGTCAGTACAGGTGCATCAAAGCGGGGACCGATAGACTGAAAAACAGCTTCTATCTCAAGGCCATCAGATTGTTAAACAGCCATCACTAACATTGAGTGGCTGCTGCCAACATACTGACTTAACTCTAGTCACTTTAATAATGGAAAAATTGATGTAATAAATGTATCACTAGCCACTTTAAACAATGGCACTTTATATAATGTTTACATACCCTACATTACTCATTTCATATGTATATACTGTATTCTATACCATCTACTGCATCTTGCCATCTTGATATAATAAACGTATCACTAGCCACTTTAACCTGTTAGGCGGGCTGTCCCGACATCGGTACACTTATGACAACATCCAGCTCAATTGTAGGGCGCGAAATTCAAAATCTATTTTTTTTAATATTTAACTTTCACACATTAACAAGTCCAATACAGCATTTGAAAGATAAACATCTTGTTAATCCAGCCAACGTGTCCGATTTTTAAAATGTTTTACAGCAAAAACACCACGTATATTTATGTTAGTTCACCACCAAATACAAAAGAGGACAGACATTTTTCACAGCACAGGTAGCATGCACAAAGCCAACCTAACTAACCAAGATCCAACCAAACAAACCTAGAAACAACTTCCTCAGATGACAGTCCTATAACATGTTACACAATAAATCTATATTTTGTTCGAAAAATGTGCATATTTGAGCTATAAATCAGTTTTACATTGATGCTACCATCATAGCTACAGTCAGAAATAGCACGGGAGTAGCCAGAGTAAATACAGACACCAACGTCAACTACCTAATTACTCATCATAAAACATTTCAGAAAAATATATGGTGTATAGCAAAATGAAACACAAATATCTTGTGAATAGAGCCAATATTTCAGATTTTTTAAGTGTTTTACAGCGAAAACACAATATATCATTATATTAGCTTACCGCAATGGCTAACACACAACAGCATGGATTCCAAGTAATCGGTAGCGATAGCACAGCTCGACAGATATATGAAATAGCATCCCAAATTGGGTCCTTATCTTTGTTGATCTTCCATCAGAATGTTGTAAAGGGGTCCATTGTCCAGAACCTTCTTTGTTTGGATCCAGAACAAACTATTTCCCTCTTGAATTAGCAAGCACACTGGCCGTGCGGCGCTAACCTCTCCTTCTTGAAAAAATTCTTCCAACGCATCACGTCTAAAGTCCCGAATAAATTTCAATAATATAATTAAACTATATTGAAAAAACATACTTTAGGATGATATTGTGACATGTATCAAGTAAAATCGAAGCCGGAGATCATATTCACCTATAACGAAGATTTTCCAGGAGGCAATTCATTCAAATGTTTCCCCTTCAACCACTCAAGTGTTGCTTTAGCAGTATGCTTAGGGTCATTGTCTCGCTGGAAGGTGAACCTCTGTCCCAGTCTCAAATCTCTGGAAGACTGAAACCGGTTTCCCTCATGAATTTTCCATCATTCCTTCAATTCTGACCAGTTTCCCAGTCCCTGCCAATGAAAAACATCATTGTTTTCCTTGATGGCCAAAAAGCTAAATTTTTGTCTCATCTGGCCAGAGAACTTTCTTCCATATGTTTGGGGAGTCTCCCACATGCCTTTTGGCAAACACCAAACATGTTTGCTTATTTTTTCTTTAATCAATGGTTTTTTTATGGTCACTCTTCCATAAAGCCCAGCTCTGTGGAGTGTACGGCTTAAAGTACTCCTATGGACAGATACTCCAATCTCCGCTGAGGAGCTTTGCAGCTCCTTCAAGGTTATCTTTGGTCTCTTTTTTGCCTCTCTGGTTAATACCCTCCTTGCCTGGTCCGTGAATTTTGGTGGGTGGCCCTCTCTTGGCAGGTGCCATATTCTTTCAATTTTTTAATAATGGATTTAATGGTGCTCCGTGGTATGTTCAAAGTTTCAATATTTTTTTATAACCCAACCCAGATCTGTACTTCTCCACAACTTTCTCCCTGACCTTTTTGGAGTGTTGCAGACTCTAGGGGCCTTTCAGAACAGGTGTATATATATTGAGATCATGTGACAGATCATTTGACACTTAGATTGCACACAGGTGGACTTTATTTAACTAATGATGTGACTTTTGAAGGTAATTGGTTGCACCAGATCTTATTTAGGTGCTTCATAGCAAAGGGGGTGAATACTTATGCTTGTGTCACGCCCTGACCTTAGTTCCTTTTTTATGTCTCTATTTTGGTTTGGTCAGGGCGTGAGTTGGGGTGGGCATTCTATGTGTTTTTTCTATGTTTTCTATTTCTATGTGTTTGGCCTGGTATGGTTCCCAATCAGAGGCAGCTGTCTATCGTTGTCTCTGATTGAGAACCATACTTGGGTAGCCTTTTCCCACCTGGTGTTTGTGGGTAGTTGTTTTCTGTTGTGTGTCTGCACCAGCCAGAACTGTTTCGGTCGTTTTTTTTGTTATTTTTGTTATTTCAGTGTTCATTTAATAAATATGAACACATACCACGCTGAACCTTGGTCCTCTCCTTCGAACAGCCGTTACAGCATGCAACACTTTTCCGTTTTGATTTTTGTATTTTTTTTAAACAAGTTGTTATTTTCATTTCACTTCACCAATTTGGACTATTTTGTTTATGTCCATTACATGAAATTCAAATAAAAATCCATTGAAATTACAGGTTGTAATGCAACAAAATAGTAAAAACGCCAAGGGGATGAGTGCAAGGCACTGTACACACCAAATATACACAGAGCAAACAATTATTTTCTAAACTAATGCTAGTCTCAACCAAATGACAAGTATATAGACCTATTGCTCTCTTACACAACGTAACAACCATTAGATACAGGATCTGATGTTAGCTAGCTAACCAGCCATGTTATTTTAATTGAAAGAGGCTAGCTAGCATAAGCCTTGTAGCTGTTATGCTATGTAGAAACACTTATTTTAATTATTTCCTCATTCTTTGTCACCCATGCCTTGCTGTAGCTTTACAATTCTGTGAATGTCATTTAGTAATTTTAACAGATCCACATTTTCGACATCTCCTCCCTCCCAGTATATTGGTGAAGTATGGCGACGAGCAGGAAAGCTGCTTGCCAAAGGTCAAACCCCCAGTAACAAGTGGAATGGAATATGGGAGAAGCTAAAATTCAGTAGAAGGCATTGAGCCTATTGAACACTGTAGCTATTTAAAATCACAATTGGCCTCATGGTGACATCCCTGAGCAGTTTCCTTCTTGTCCTACTGCTCGGTCTGAGTGGTTTGCTTAATTATTAACCTCTACCACTTCTCTCTCCCAGATCCGGGATCCTCCTCATCAAAAAAGCTGACTAGCATAGCCTAGCCAAACGGGACAGGGATATCATATAATATAATTTTCATGAAATCACAAGTCCAATACAGCAAATGAAAGATACACATCTTGTGAATCCAGCCATCATTTACGATTTTTTAAATGTTTTACAGCGAAAACACAAAATGTATTTCTATTAGCTAACCACAATAGCCAAACACACAACCGCATATTTTCACCATGTTTCCACCGCATAGGTAGCTTTCACAAAACCGACAAAAACCAGCAAAAGATATAAAATTAATCACTAACCTTGAACAAATTCATCAGATGACAGTCTTATAACATCATGATATACAATACAATTATGTTTTGTTCGAAAATGTGCATATTTATAGCTACAAATCCTGGTTATACATTGTGAATACGTAGCATCGATTCACCAGAATCTCCGGAGATATTCTGGACACTCACCTAATCTGACCAAAGAACTCATCATAAACTTTACATAAAAATACTTGTTGTATGGCAAATGAAAGATACACTGGTTCAAAACTAAGTTTGACATCATGGAGTGTTTTGTGTAGATCAATGGCAACAATCTCATTACATCTATTTCAATCTCACTTTGTAACACAACGTTTTTCAATGTGTTTAACAAATGCTGCTATTCAGATAAGGGGATGTACCAAAATTAACAAATGGTGGTGTCGTGTCTTTGGCTATGCCGGATTAAGTGATATGATATGCTATTCTTGTAACGACTCCCACCGAAGGTGGCTCCCCTTCCTGGTCGGGTGGCGCTCGGCGGTCGTCGTCACCGGCCTACTAGCTGCTACTGATTTTTCCTCCCCCTCCCTTTTTGTTGAGTAGGTGCACCTGTTTGTGGTTAGGGTGATTTGTGGGGCTTTATTACCCAGCAGCCCGGCCTGCTGGGTGTGCGGGATTGTTGTGTGTACACTCTGTACATTCTTGTTGTGTCTGGGTATCGTGTTGGTTGGTATTTTCAGTGGTTCTCACTCTGTTTGGGGTGAAGCATTTGTTTTTTGAGTAGCGTCGTGTTTGCACCCGTGTGGGTAATTAAATTTTGAACGCTACTCTGAACTCTCTGTCTCCTGCGTTTGACTCCTGTTCATCCACTACACCTCGGGCATTACAATTCTATAAAATCCTTTCTCTGTAATTAATATTACCTGATTGAGCTAATCATGTAAATTAAATTAACTAGAAAGTCGGGGCACCACAAAATAATATTTATAGAGCAGTTATCTTCCGAATAAACTCTTAAAGACCTAATAATATTTTACATCAATAGCAGTCAATATTAATCGTCACCTTATTTCAGTCTCATCTGAAAGTTGTAAATTCTCGGTTATCTTCACAAACCCTGGCTAAGAAGTTGAATCAGCAATACAAAATTGGGTTTAATTATTTATTTACTAAATACCTAATTAATCACACAGAATTACATATACACAGAATGAATCATACCTTGATTACAAATTATGTCATCGAGGAAAACGTCCCTAGCGGACAGAACAGATGTGACAGCTGGTTTCACAAAGAAAACCGGGGTTGAGTTTGAGTGAAAGAGCAGGAAGACTGAAGAACAAAGGGAGAAGCGATGTCTCTCTCAAAAATACAGGATCTTATGCATTCTAAATTACCGCCCATTTGGAAAAGGAAAATGCAATGAATATTTACTCTGAACTGCACTTCAATAGGTTGGTGGTAGATGGAAGGTCATGTTGCCCAACAGAGTCATTTGTCCTTTGAAGAGTGTCTATGGTGGTGAACGGGAAACGTTGTAGTGTCGTCATTGTGTGGTAGACGGGATACTCTGTCTGTCCTCTCCTAGCCCAGTTTACAGCTGCCGCGGCTAACTCAACGGCTAGGAGGTATCACTTCTGTAGCGAATAAGAGTTCAAAGTTCATACCATTCGCAACCAAAGCTCACGCTGAGGTTGGCTTCGTTCTGTAGTTATTATATGAACCCTTCTGACATCGGAACGTCATCCTAATGTACCCGGAAGAGCAAGTTATATTGTCGTCAAGGCTTTATATAGGAAGGGAGAGGGGGGCGTGTTTCATAGTTTTTAACCAATGTCTCTTCACGTGGGTGGGCCACTGAGTCGGGCCTAATTCACTCATGAAAACCCAATTCTCACATTTTAGAAGCTAAAATCACATTTCATCCCGTCACAAATAATTTAATATTCAAACATTTAAATTGCAGAACAATTCCATGTGAATGTGATAACTATAATGTGTAGACTTTCCACTGTACTGTTTATGTTATCCTATCATTGATGAGAATGTCTCAGATGACAACCGAACTGATATCATATTCATTAACTTCACTAGGGTAGGGGGCAGCATTCGGAATTTTGGATGAAATGCATGCCCAAATTAAACTGCCTGCTTCTCGGGCCAGGAAGATGTGCTATATATTAACTGGTAAATTTGGATAGAAAACACTCTAAAGTTTCCAAAACTGTTAAAATAGTGTCTGTGAGTATAACAGAACTGATTTCGCAGGCAATAACCTGAGAAAAATCCATTCAGGAAGTCATTTCTTTTTGGTTTTGTAGTTTTCTATTCAATGCCATTGCAGTATCCATTGACTTAGGACTCAAATTTCAGTTTCTATGCCTTCCACCAGATGTCAACAGTCTTTAGAAATTGTTTCAGGCTTGTATTCTGAAAAATGAAGAAGTAAGAGCAGTCTGAATGAGTGGACCCTAAAGTGTCACAGAGCTTTTTCATGCGCACGATCGAGAGAGTGTTTTTCTTGTTTACCTTTTAAATTGACGACGTTATTGTCCGGTTGAAATATTATCGATTATTTAGGCTAAAAACAACCTGAGGTTTGAATATAAACATCATTTGACATGTTTCTATGAACTTTACGGATACAATTTAGATTTTTTTTGTCTTCCTGTTTTGACAGCGTTTGAGCCTGTGGATTACTGAAGAAAACGTGCGAACAAAACGGAGGTTTTTGGATATAAAGAGACTTTATCGAACAAAAGGAACATTTATTGAGTAAATTCATGTCTGCTGAGTGCAACCAAGATCATCAAAGGTAAGGGATTCATTTTATCTCTATTTCTGAGATGTGTAACTGTTCTACTTGGCTGGCTATTGTTTGTAATGTAATGATGTCTAGTGGGCTATGTTCTCAAATAATCGTAAGGTATGCTTTCGCCGTAAAGCATTTTTTAAATCTGACACCGTGGTTGGATTCACAAGAAGTTAATCTTTAAACCTATGTAAAATATGTTTTGTTTTCTGAATTTGTATAATGAGTATTTCTGTATTTGAATTTGGCGCCCAGCAGTTTCACTGGCTGTTGAAGAGGCGAGACACCACCGTCTCACGTGCCCAAGAGAGATTAATGTGATGACATGCTATTTATTGAATAACTAACTATGTTTATTATTACGTGATTCAATTAATCATGTAACAATTAACTCAGTAACCTGGGGCACCACGGGAAAAGTTTGTTTAACTTCTTGCGACTATAGGGGGTGCTGTTTCAAATTAGCATAATTGTCTCTACAGATGAAACGGCTTCCTACTCAATTCTTGATCGTACAATATGCATATTATTGTTATTATTGGATAGAAAACACTATCTAGTTTCTATAGCCGTTTGAATTATGTCTCTGAGTGGAACAGAACTCTTTCTACAGCGAAATCCATGACAGGTTTTGCGAAGATCTGAGAGCGAAGCTCTGATCTCAGTTCAGTTTAAAGGGGTGTGTATATCCTATGGAACGACACGAACTGCACCCGCCTTCCCCTGGATGTCAGTAACCAATGAGAAGTGGAATGGGCTTCCTACGTAGCTCTCAGAGGTTATAAAACACCAAGGAGTGAGGTACGCCTTCTTTTCGACGTTGAACTTTACGCAGAGATTGACCTCGGGATGCCATTTTCGAACGCTCAGTAATGAACTTTAGATATATCAGTCTGTAATTTAATTTGATATAGGTGTTAGAAACATCATAACGAAGCTATTTGAAACCGAGTTATATCAGATTATGCGAGTATATTGCTATTTTTCGGAATTTCCTCAGTATTGCGTAATGAGGATTTGGACACGTTAGCTAATGTTAGCAATTGTTAGCTATAGTTAGCTGCTATATCAGAAGTTGAATGCAACGTTTTACAACCAAGCAACGATTCTTTTGGACAAAAGTACCACTTGGCCAAGATTCCGATGGAAGCTCGTCGAAAAGTAAGAGCTATTTATGATGTTATTCCATTTTTATGTGGAAAAATGTAAACTCAATAACGGTAAATAGTGACGCCGTTATTGCGGCACTAGTCTGTCTGTAATGCACACTGTATGTCTAGTAACGTTAATTTAAAAAATCTAACTTAGCGGTTGCATTAATAACTAATGTATCTTTCATTTCATGGCCAACCTGTATTTTTTTAGTCAAGTTTATGAATAGTTTTCGATAAAAATAGTTGTATTATCATGATGCTGCCGGGCAGATTGCTTGAGTAGTTGGACAGTATTTCCATTGTGTAAGCACGATTTGTGCCGCTAAATATGCACATTTTCGATCAAACTCTATATGGATTGTGTAATATGATGTTACAGGAGTGTCATCGGAAGAATTCTGAGAAGGTTAGTGAAAAAATTAATATATTTTGGCAATGTTGACGTTATCGCTCTCTTTGGCTAGAATCTATGCTCTGGTAATGTTTGAACATGTGGTATGCTAATATAACGATTTATTGTGTTTTCGCTGTAAGACACTTAGAAAATCTGAAATATTGTCTGTATTCACAGGATCTGTGTCTTTCGATTAGTGTATGCTGTGTATTTTTACGAAATGTTTGATGATTAGTAATTAGGTAATACACGTTGCTCTATTTATTCTAGTCCTTTTGTGACGGTGGGTGCAATTGTAAACTATGCCATCTACCTGAAATATGCACTTTTTTCTAACAAAACCTATCCCATACCATAAATATGTTATCAGACTGTCATCTGATGAGTTTTTTTCTTGGTTAGTGGCTATCAATATCTTAGTTTAGCCGAATTGGTGATGGCTACTGGTGTTGGTGGACAAATAAAAGATGGTGGATTATGCTAATGTGTTTTTAGGTAATAGATGTACATCTTTACATATTGTGTCTTCCCTGTAAAACATTTTAAAAATCGGACATGTTGACTGGATTCACAAGATCTGTGTCTTTCATTAGCTGTATTGGACTTTAATGTATGAAAGTTAAATATTTAAAAAAATTATTTTTTTTGAATTTCGCGGCACTGGTTTTTCAGTGGGGGGGGGGGGGGGCGTGCCGCTAGCGGCACGCTGATCCTAGACAGGTTTTAAGTAGAGCAGAACAAGAGCAGGGAGATGAGAGAGAAACATGAGCGAGGGAGTGAGGGTCAATGAGTCATCCAAACAATTCAAACTAGCCAGTCAGATTGAGAGTAAGACTAATCCAGCTGAACAGACTGTAGCAATGAGTAAAGACATCCATCTGTCCTCATTCAGAGCTCTGTCACTAAAAGAGAAAGGCCAGACCAAGAAAGAGATATTGACTTTAAAACTAAGAAGTTCTACAGAGGTGTCATGGAGTAGATTTCCCCTCCGAGACTGATCCCTCCCATGCAATGGAGGATCCTCCTGTGAATAATTATTGTTCCTCACAGGCTTTTCATACTTTTCAGGATCTTTCTTCGTGTTTTCAGGTGTACCTCTAGCTTGCTTTCTCTCAAAGTTTCCTTCTGGCAGCTGTGTTTGCTGTCTAAATGGACCCTCAGCAGAGGTCAAACCGACTAAAAATAAATAGTTGGCTGAAACTCAACATCTCCCTCTCCTCTTTAAACATGGCATGACTGCAATAAATCCTAACAACTACTCAAATAACAACCCTCCTACTAATGAAACCATCTGCAAAGCTGACCTTGCATCAGTGGAAATGACAAAGAGCCGTGTCGATCAAGGTGGCAATGAAGTAAGTGTTCAAGATGGCCAAGTGGAGAATTTACACATAGACAGTATTGCAATCCATGTTGTATCAGGAACAAGTGAGATTGACAACCACAAACTACTGAAAGTCATTCCGTTACCAAACATGTTTCTTCAGGAGCAGAGAAACCCACTGGTGACAATAATGTTGACATCGATAGTACAGCTATGCATGTTGTGTCAGGGGTGAGTGAGAACAACAATGTGGAAACAACAGCAAAAGAGAGAGAGAATAACCCAGCAATTCCAACAAGAGAAAAAGTGTCTTCTAAACCAGAGGTGAAACCAAGAGAGAACATGCTGCTTTCTGTCCCTACTGCCATCCCAGACTACCCCAGACTAAGGGTGATCTCTACAGAAGAAGATTCCCCTCCAAACATGGACAGTCCAAGCAGAAAGGATGGATATTTTCAGATAATACAGACTTGCCGCAATAGATGTATTACGACTGAATAGCAAGACCACCCAGTGACAGTGATGTCCGAGAAAGATCCAGTAGCTGTGAAAGAACCAGAGGTTCCCGCCAAACTAAACATGGAGGCTAAGATAGGAACAGAGAAAGACAGGGATGTTCAGACTGAGGGAATAAGACAAACAGGCAATCTCATTCAACAAGGCCAAAACTACTGAGGGAATCACAGAGACAACAGATACGCCACTGTGCCACAACCAGAAAATGCAAACATTTCAGAAACCAGACTAGAATCCATGTCGACGTGTCTGGAAAAGACCGGTTCTCCCCTTTTAGTAGAGGCAACTCAATATATGGAGAAAACACATGCAACACAGGCCTCTCTGGGAGAGATATATAGCATGGAGAAGAGAGAGGATGATAGGAGAAGACACCAACTGTTCCTCCTAAGAGTGAGAAGGCCCTACTGAGAGCCAAGAGGCTCACAACCTGCAGGATAAAGAAAGAGTCCACGACTGAGACCGACAGCGCTGCTGACCCAGTGGAGAAACCGGTCTGTGTGGTTGCTAGCGTCCCCTGCTCACAGTCGGAACTACAATCCTCCAACCGTCACACTCGTGCCTCCCCCCTTTTTTCTGCCCCATCTCCCTGCCCCTCGCCCCAACTCAGGTCTCCAGTGTCCCCTCTTCTCCAAATGATTTACCATCTTCCCATCGCCCATTTTTCTACGCCTTCCTCCATGCCAAAGCCCTCGTCTCTTTTCCCCTCACCTCATCACATGCCTCACCCCCTGTCTCCTGCCCCAGAGTCCCAACGCAAGTGGCCAGTGTGCGCTCCTCCCCCACCCACCACCACCTTGCTCAACCCAGACACCTTGTCTCACCCCTGGCCGTTCCCCTCACCTCCCCCTGAATGTGCCTCAGTGCCATGTAGACCCCAACAACCCTTCCCCCTCCTCCCTCAGCCTCCCCCAGCCATTCACCCAGAGTTTAACCCAGAAGAAGGTCCTACAGGACCCGGGGTCTGAACAGTACATTGTGGAGGACATGCCTGTCCAGGTGAAGCCCAAGACCTTTCTTGACACGGAGACGGGGATGTCATCCAGCTGAATGTCCATCAGCCAGGGCAGGTAGGCTCCCTGTCTCAGACCCAGCCACAGAGTTATCCCCAGTCCCTTCCCGAAGCCTCATAGACCCAGCCCCAACCCCAAATGTATCCCCCATACACCCAGCCCCTAGCTACTCCGGCCTGCCGGCTCTATGTGCTCTACCAGGGGTACCCCCAGAGCTACAGTACCATCTCATGCCCGTCTCCTCCCTGCCTCGGGGGCTCCTTCCCAGGATCCACAGCCCACAGAGAAAAGTCAGGGTTGGGCAGGGGAGGGAGAGAGGCAGGGAGAGGGCTATAGCAGCCAGGGTTATGGAGGATAGGAGGACAGAATGGAGAGAGAGACATAAGGACAGAGCATATGGACAGAGCTACACCCAAGCACAGACACCTTACATGGACATGGCTCATAACACACACACTGCCCATGATACACACTCAGTGTACGACACACACACTGCGTACGACACATAACAGCCAGCTAGACGAGGGTGCAGTGTACAGTGATGATACTAACTCCGCCCCCCACTGAGACGTCATCACCATGAGCAAGCTGGAGGACTTTGCTTTGGATTTTGGTGGAGGGTGACGACACTGATTGACAGCTTTTTTTTAATGTAAGCAGTCATGTCAGTGCCATGTTCATTAGGCACCAAACAAAAGAAAATTGACTAAAATTGACTTTTTTCATTACATGCCCTAATAATGAACACAACCCTAATCTCTCTAGAGCAGAGTTCAAATATCAAAGACACTGATAAAAGTTGAATAACATTACATGAAATTAAATAAACTGCAGTGTTTTGAAGCGTTTGATAGCATTTAGATGCAAACATAGAGATTTCACAGAAGCTCGATATATATTTTTAAAACATGAGCGATGCGGCTGTATATGTGACTTATTAAAGATCTTTGTCTGCTGTAATTGACTGTTTTGTTTTCATTAGAAAATGTTCCTCTTCTGAGATGTTTTGTAAAGTTTGTTTGATATTCCTGATGTTGATATTGTTGTAGTTTTGTGGTGCAAGTATGAATTAGACGAACAATATTTATTATGACTGTTTTACAGAAATGTTTACCATTCCATGTCTTATTTTTTTTGTATTATTATTATTATATATATTTTTTACTGTGAATAAATACTGTCTGCAATATTTTTGTGGAGAAATATGTCATGGTCACCTACAACTTTTGCTAATATTAGTGAATAGTGAATAAGTATACAATACAATGGATTTCTACAGTATTTAACAGTTTTAGTGCTGCTAGTAACTTTAGGGATGAAGTTCAACAGATTGTAGAAACTCAAGTTCTCATTAGCTAAATCTGTTTCATTTGCTACCATTGTAAACATGGATTAGATCATTTTTTATTCCACAATTCAGTGACTATTCTGCAACATGGTGTCATTAGAATATGTTATAATAGGGATATATGGTGATTTTTAATCAACTGTAGTTACGTCACACAAGCTGAAATGTCTATCAAAGTGAACACAAAACTATTTATGCAAATTTGCAACCACATTGTGTGGATGTGACAAAAGCTGATTTGAATCGTTTGGTAGATTTGATTTCACTAAATAGATCCACATTTCTGCAGTGAGAAAGGTGTACAGGGTTTCTCTCTTACTGTGAGTTATATAGTGTGAGACGGACTTTTGCAGACAAAATAAAATTTACTTCACTCTATTAACTTTCTTTGTCAGTATTTTTGGATGTCTTTCAGAAGCACTTTGTAAAGAAGCAAATATTAAAAACAAAATCTAAACAAAATGTTTGTTGTTGGTTGGTATTGTTCTTGTTGTTGACATAATTGGTTGTCTATTCTCTGTTGATGGACTCAGCAGCTGACTACGATACCACCTAGTGGACGTGATCAGTATGTAACCATGATCCTCCTCTCTCCTCCCCTCCTTCAGGAAGGAACGGACCCCTATTTTCAATTTTCGGTATGTAATTTCAAAATTACATACCCAAATCTAACTGCCTGTAGCTCAGGACGTGAAGCAAGGATATGCATATTCTTGATACCATTTGAAAGGAAACACTTTGAAGCTTCTGGAAATGTGAAATTAATGTAGCAGAATATAACACATTAGATCTGGTAAAAGATCATACAAAGAAAAAAACATAATTTTTAAAAATGTTTTTTTTGTTCCATCATCCATCATCATCCATCCTCTTCTGCAAACCACTGGAATCCAGGACAACATGACAGGATATTTTGTAAGTGCTGGACAGCTTTGTGACATCAAATAGACTTTGGTGGTCAAGATGTCATGGTATCTGTACTGATGGCACAATAGCCCCGCTATTGTTATTTACTGTTGCTCTTAAATGATTTGTAATTCTTATCTCTTACCTTTTTTGGGGTATTTTCTTAAAACCATATTGTTGGTTAAGCGCTTGTAAGTATGCATTTCGCTGTAAGGTGTATTTCACTGTTGTATTCGGTGCATGTGACAAATAACATTTGATTTGATTTGTTTTGAACACTGTCTGCACTGTTTCTCTCTGCCACTGGGTAGACGTTAGCTCTTAGGCACAGATCTAGGACCATCTTTAATACCCTTCCCCAAATCCCTGACCATTAGCGATGGAAAACATAAAACTGACCTCTGATGAGTGTCCAGATTTTTCATCCTGCTGGTTGTCTCTTAGTGTGAAGTGCTCCTGGTCCAGGACATCTCTCTCTCTTTCTGTATCTCAGCATAATGTTTTCATTACTGCAACAATAGAAGCCCATTAACATGGCTGTGTAGAACAGAGAAGAATGCCTGGCCTCTGTATTCATTCTGTCAGTTTGTGTTTCCGGCTGCGCTCCAGTTAATTTAATATAACAATGCTCCACAAACTGCTGCAGGACTTATTTTAGGTGACAGAATTATCACAGATGCCATATGCACAGCGGGGATGTCAACAGCAACTTGACTTGTTTACGGCATATTAAAGCAGTGAATTATGAGTGCTATACAGAACTTATGATGATCGGAACCGTTATAAGACCGGAATCGTTTTTTTTTAGGATTCAATTCCAAAACCACTGTATTCAATTTGGAGATATTTAAATGGTTTGTCTGAATCTTTTGTGAGTTTTAGACCGTATGTCAACGTCAGCCACATGATATAATAAATGTTCCATTTTCGGAAACAGTGTACATTTGTTATAATAAGTATTGGTATAATAAGTACACACAATATAACCATTGTTATAATAAGTTTACACAATATTATAATTTGCTGCCATGTCATTGCATTTTTCAAACGCATACATTTACGTATTACCATTGTATGATATGATTAATCAAGTCATCCTTGATTGGGCTTG
Source organism: Salvelinus fontinalis (assembly GCF_029448725.1). NCBI lineage: Eukaryota > Metazoa > Chordata > Actinopteri > Salmoniformes > Salmonidae > Salvelinus > Salvelinus fontinalis. The sequence goes on from NC_074665.1 coordinate 36,448,890, forward strand.
ATTGGATAATAGATATTTTGAACAATATGTGCTACAATGACTGGAGTAATGCAAAAATACAAATAAACTTGCCTTTCCTTACTGTATAAATCTGGCCAGCATTTCAATGTTACATGAGTTACATTGCTACTTAGTTTAGATTGGAAAACACAATCACTGGTTAAAAGTTTTGAATAGAAGCATCCAAATTGTATCCACATTTTAGAGTATAATCATGCACACTCAACAAAATACATGCATGGGACTTTGTTTCATATGAGGTTTTACTTGTTTTGCTTACAAAGTGTAAAACAAAATAAGCCAGAGAGAATTCTTGCTCATACAAACACATTAACAATATAACCCAATGACTCAAAGATTCAATTAAATCTTCACTTTATTAATAGATATGAACTATGCACAACATGCAGTCGATTTCAGAGTGAAAGACAAGAGAGAAAGAGAGAGAGATTAAAGAAAGATACAGGGGAAATAGAGAGAGAATGATAGAAAGGGAGATACAGAATGAGAGGAGAGAATAAAAGTGTGAGTTCTCCATCCTGGCCTTCTGACATTATCTCCCTCCTCCATGTCACCAGGGTGTCTCCTTCATTATTAATTATTAACCCAGTACTTTGTGGTAATACACAATTCACCATCAATTATTAATGCTCTTTTGTGTGTAGTTTGCTTAATTGCGTTATTGACTAACAAAAGTGATTTCCTGAAAAGGACGCAAATTGAATCAGACTAAGTTTTGGTCTTTGTGTGCTCTCTCTCGCTGCGGTTAAATATTCTCAATCTGACCTGGGGAAAATAAAAAAATTAAATAAATAAATAAAATGATTAATTAAATAATTAATCAACAATTGCTGATGAACCATGAAGGAGGCTCTGGGTGTTAAAAAAGTGTTTTGTAAATATACATTTTGGCATTAATAATTAGCATGTATCATGTTCAATGGGTTATTGAAACCTGGTGATGCATCTCATGAGAGAGAGAGAGAGAGAGAGAGAGAGAGAGAGAGAGAGAGAGAGAGAGAGAGAGAGAGAGAGAGAGAGAGAGAGAGAGAGAGAGAGAGAGAGAGAGAGAGAGAAGAGAGAGAGAGAGAGAGAGAGAGAGAGAGAGAGAGAGAGAGAGAGAGAGAGAGAGAGAGAGAGAGAGAGAGAGAGAGAGAGAGAGAGAGAGAGAGAGAGAGAGCGAGCGAGAGAGAGAGAGAGAGTAAGAGACAGAGAGAGAGAGACAGTAAGAGACAGAGAGAGAGAGACAGTAAGAGACAGAGAAGGCTAGAGAGAGACAGTAAGAGACAGAGAAGGCTAGAGAGAGACAGTAAGAGACAGAGAAGGCTAGAGAGAGACAGTAAGAGACAGAGAAGGCTAGAGAGAGACAGTAAGAGACAGAGAAGGCTAGAGAGAGACAGTAAGAGACAGAGAAGGCTAGAGAGAGACAGTAAGAGACAGAGAAGGCTAGAGAGAGACAGTAAGAGACAGAGAAGGCTAGAGAGAGACAGTAAGAGACAGAGAAGGCTAGAGAGAGACAGTAAGAGACAGAGAAGGCTAGAGAGAGACAGTAAGAGACAGAGAAGGCTAGAGAGAGACAGTAAGAGACAGAGAAGGCTAGAGAGAGACAGTAAGAGACAGAGAAGGCTAGAGAGAGACAGTAAGAGACAGAGAGTGAGAGAGAGACAGTAAGAGACAGAGAGTGAGAGAGAGGTGGAGAAGGCTAGAGAGAGACAGTGAGAGACAGAGAGTGAGAGAGAGAGGTGGAGAAGGCTAGAGAGAGACAGTGAGAGACAGAGAGTGAGAGAGAGAGAGGTGGAGAAGGCTAGAGAGAGACAGTGAGAGACAGAGAGTGAGAGAGGGAGAGAGAGAGAGAAAATAAAAACAGTGAGTGGCGTTGGCGTTCCTAAAAGTAAATAAATAATAAGAACAATGATCGCTCTCGTCTCTCCAGCTTTAAGGGAAGCTGATGAATAATGGATAGGAGCAGATGGCTGTGGCGGGAGGCAACAGGAGAGAATACATCTTTAATTGTTTTAGACAACAGGACTAAAGTGATCTGGGTTTGGCTAACGCTAGTAATACTACAGAAGTGCAAACAGACTGAATAAATATTAGCAACAGCCCTGATATCAACACAACTGTTGTATCATATCTATTAGCCAAGGGACAGCGAAGCAACGTCAGCTTCTACTGATGTGAAAATGTATATATTGATTCATGTGCACTGTCCCTGTCAGTTAAACAAGATAAATAAATAATTAGTTGGAGTTCTCTCTGGTCGCTAGCCTAAAAACCTGAACAATAATGACCATAGCTCCAGTGAAACAATGGAATCGTCAATATTTCACGTTGTGTTTTACATGTGGTCATAAGAATACAAACATAACATGTTACATTGTCTGGTGACGTTCTGTAACACAATATTCTAATAGTACACAAGGAAGAGTGTGTAGCCAAGGTGAGAGAGAAAGAGAAATGCCTCAGATTCACATCAGCCAGGGTCTCTGTTCACACACACACACACACACACACACACACACACACACACACACACACACACACACACACACACACACACACACACACACACACACACAATGTATTCAAGTTATCCCTTACAAAGAGCCCATATAGAGTCCATTATAAGGGTTCTGCACCAGCCCCACGGCATTCAGCAATATTCACCCACAATAAATAAATCACAATCAAATAAATATCTTGATAGCTAATTCCATATAGTATGATTTTCCGGGTACCCACTCCTTACTTACATATTTGTGCTTTAGGGGGAGTAGGGAGAGGGAAAGTGGTCATAACAACAGGCACAGTCACACTACAGGAGTTAAAGTCCCAGTCCGTCCGTCTGTCTGTACATCCTCACTGTCCGTACGTCTGTTTCCTCTGTGCAGCGAACACAGACACACACACTCACTTTTTCTCTAGTGGTTCCTTGGGGCAGACGGGGTTCATGTCAGACCCGCTACCCTGAGTCGGGGTCTTGGAGCCTGGGCTGAGAGTAAGTCCGCCCCCTGCTCCTCTCCCCACGGCTCCAGAAACACCCGACACTGATCCAGATATGACTCCCAGGGCAGGTTCCATCCTGGGCCTTTTCAACCCATCCCCGGATACCCCGACCCTGGGCAGGCCTCCTACTCCAGCGCCATGCCCATGGCCATTCCCCAGCAGGTTGGCTGACTGCAGGACGGCCTCGGAGTGCTCACGGGCCTTCATCCGCAGGGCTGCCACGCTGGCTGTACGGTTGCCCTGACAACCGTAGGGGGGCAAGAAGGACAGGCCCATGGGGTCAGGAACACAGCAAGAGCACAGACCACCGCCTGGTTATACACACATACCCACACAAATAAATAAACACACAGGTCAGGGTCAGAAAATTGTTTTAGGGTTTCTTACAAATACAGTAGGGTTTGTCTATCATTACCACCACCATCATCATCATCACCATCACCTGCCTCCTCCTCTCCTCTTACCATTAGTTGTGTTAACTGTTAAGGTTACTACAAGCTTCTCTCCGTCGATCTACGTGCATATATATATATACACTATATATACAAAAATGTGGACACCCCTTCAGATTGGTGGATTCAGCTATTTCAGCCACACCCGTTGCTGACAGGTGTATAAAATGTAGCACACAGCCATGTAATCTCCATAGACAAACATTGGCAGGAGAATGGTCTTACTGAATAGCTCAGTGACTTTCAACGTGGCATTGTCATAGGATACCACGTTTCCAACGTTTCCAAGTCAGTGAATCAAATTTCTGCCTAGCTATAACTGCGCCGGTCAACTGTAAGTGCTGTTATTGGGAAGCAGAAACGTCTAGGAGCAACAATGGCTGAGCCGCGAAGTGGTAGGCCACACAAGCTCAAAGAACGGGACCACCGAGTGCTGAAGTGCATAACGCGTAAAGATCGCCTGTCCTCAGTTGCAACACTCACTACCGAGTTCCAAACTGCCTCTGGAAACAATGTCAGCACAATAACTGTTCGTCTGGAACTTCATGAAATGGGTTTCCATGGCCGAGCAGCCTCACACAAGCCTAAGATCACCATGCGCAATGACAAGCGTCGGCTTGATTGGTATAAAGCTCGCCACCATTGGACTCACGCTTCACCATCTGGCAGTCCAACGGATGAATCTGGGTTTGGCGGATACCAGGAGAACGCTACCTGCCGAATGCATAGTGTCAACTGTAAAGTTTGGTGGAGGAGTAATAATGGTCTGGAGCTGTTTTTCATGGTTCGGGCTAGGCCCCTTAGTTCCAGTGAAGGGAAATCTTAACGCTTCATCATACAATGACATTCTATATGATTCTGTACTTCCAACTTCGTGGAAACAGTTTTGGGAAGGCCCTTTCCTGTTCCAGCATGACAATTCCCCCATGCACATAGCGAGGACCATACAGAAATGGTTTGCCAAGATCGATGTGGAAGAATTTGACTGGCCTGCCACAGAGCCCTGACCTCAACCCCATCAAACATCTTTGGGATGAATTAGAACGGCGACTGTGAGCCAGGCCTGATCGCCCAACATCAGTGCCCGACCTCACTAATGCTCTTGTGGCTGAATGGAAGCAAGTCCCCACAGCAATGTTCCAGCATCTACTGAAAGCCTTCCCAGAAGAGTGGAGGCTGTTATAGCAGCAAAGGGGGGACCAACTCCATATTAATGCCCATGATTTTGGAATGAGATGTTCAACGAGCAGGTGTCCACATACTTTTGGTCATATATTGTATATTATATTGACGGTTTAGTGTAAAACATTATCCCGGTTTGATATGCTGCTTGTGTATTCATTCCAATATCGGCTCAAAATAGAGCGTCATCATGTTTAGTTCACAGAGAAAAAAGCACGTATCTAGCTAGTTGGCTACAGTAGGTTCTACCATTTCACAATAGCTTGGAAAAAACTGTTATTACTTCTAAACAAAATAGCTTTGTGAGTGGATTCTTGTTGTTTGGTTTACTGTTTGAACAGTTTCTGAGATTACATTTGGTTATCAATGCAAAATACACTACTTTGATGAATAGCCTATATAGCCTATAGATCAGATCTAGGAATCAAGCGACAACACTGCACCCACAGCTGCGGAAGGAATGATATGGCGCATCTCAAATTTCAGGTAGTACAAAAGTATGTTGAATGCCACAGCGTATATAAAAGGAGCCCCCACTTTTGTGATGAAAAACAACATTGTAACACTGTGCTACGTTCTGAATCTTGCGTACCCTTCATTGTGGCAACATGCGACAGAGCCTGAGCATAGGTGGCTGAGTTCAGGAGGGTCCCTGGTAGACAGGATGGGAAGAACGGCCCACCAGGACCTACGGCTCGGTTTATACTGGGGGGAGAGAGAGGATTGAGGTTAGTTTAAAATGACTCAGAGCAGAGATAAGAGATTATGGTTATCCTGCAACTGAAGGAAAGTGAAGAGGAGTGAGGAGGAGAGAGGAGGGGAAGATGGGTTATCATTTGTGGTGAATTAATCACGTGTGGAAGGTCCGATGTAAACAACAAGCAAATAAATGTGATCTGCAATTTCAGCACCACGGACAGCTGCACAATCAGACTCCTGTGATCTGTTGTTCAGCACCAAGTAACAGTGGACAGCTGCCATGAGGTACAGTTGCAACATTAGTGGCCACAGGGAGAGCAAGATTTCAGCACCATGGACAGTGGCTAAATCAGAATCCCCAAATTCAGGCATTCAATACCCCATGACAGTGTACAGTGTCAACGTTACTGGCCACTGGTAAAAACTTATAATGGGAGAAGAGGCCTAACTCTGAAGGGGAACACTCCCCAGAAACTCATCTCTGTCCCCATCTATGTCCACATCCCTGTTCTCTCACCTCTGGAGATGCAGAGGTTCCTTCTGTTTCCTGCTCTGGTCCACAGGAGACTGGGAGTTCAGACTCCTGGACGGAGGAGTGCCTCCCTCGTTTATCTGCTCCTTACCTCCGTCGGAGTCTGTACTCCCTCTCTGCGTCTTCCTCCACTTGGCCCTACGATTCTGGAACCACACCTAGACAGGCGGAGAGGAGGAAAAAACGAAATGTTGCTCTCACCTTTGTGCAATTTAAAGTAGTCTAACGAATACCTACTTTTGTATGTTGACGTGTTGTTTCGTCTCATTGATATAAAATCTATTTTCAAAAGAGACACTGACCAGCATCTTTGTATTTATGCACCCAGGAGTGGAAGGTATGATACAGTCGGTCAGAAAATTGACAGATTTCACGAATCATGTCTCTGCACCGAAATATGGTGATTGAACTATCTTATTATCCAATGTACAAAAAAAAGAAATGTCATTTTTGGTTCATGATAATATAAAGGTATAAAAGTCCCTGTGTTTGTGTGCATGTGTGTGTGTGTGTTGGACTCAAGCTCTCTGCCTGAATGACTTTGCACTGCAACTTCTCCCAAACTTCACCTACCCATAGTCTCCAGCCCGCTACATACTGCCAACTACTATATCCTAATTGAATGAAGGTCATTTCCTATAACAACATTTAATTGAGCAATTTTTCATTATCATATTTTAATGACTTCCCAATAACAGTTGGGTGCCTGAGTGAGAGAACTGTGATTAAGTCGTTTATTCCCCTATTTAGTGATTGTTTGACAACATCAGATTCGATTAAGACTGCGCTCGCGCACGCATTAATCATGATGTGTGTGAATGGAATGGAGGGGAGTGCGAATCAGAACGGCTGCATGCAACCTGCACGCGGGACAGAACAGTCACTATTGTGTGACGAGCCGAGGTACAATGATGTCAGCATCCAAACAAAACGAATCGCATTCAGTCGATATAAAAGAAAAGGACAACAGTTTGGTTTAGTGACAGGACAACAATATGGCGGCTTGCTGTCATTGTGAGACTACTATCTCACCCCTGCACCTTACAGCACCTTACAGTTAAGAGTCGTGATCCCGTCTCTCTGAATGGCCGGTAATTGCAACATTAATCTCCATTTGGCTGCTGCTTTAAGGAGGGGGGAAATCCATTGACATGCACATAAAGACAAGCCATCCAACACTACAACAGAAAGGACATTTATTTTCTAATAATAATGTCCCCTGTATGCTGCATCCGATTCATGTTCAGATTTAATAATAAGAATGCTGTAATCGGATTAGACCAGAATAATTTGTTTACAATCCCTAATTTACAGCTCGGGATTCTATTATGCAGCGTGCTGTCGGCTTTAAGCGATAGTAAGATGACCCAGGGGAAGCAAAGCCTAACTATTATATTTCCTACAATTAGATCTGCGCTCACAACAAACCCCAAAAGCAAATCAGGAATGCATGGAATTACATACAGGACACACTGAATTCAATTACAACTGAACAAGTTTATAACCACGCATATGTGGAGGGCAGGGGCAGAATATAAATGGACAAATTTTTAAATAATGTTAAGGTGTGTGTGTGTATGTGCGTGTGTCGGTGCGAGCGTGCACATCCTTAATGCTGTCTTAACATTTTTATCTACTGCTGTCTTTAAAAGCATCCCTTATGCTTCTATTTTCCGAGCCATGGAAATGGACATACGTGGATGATGTCTTTTTTGTTAGCCTTTGAGATGTCGACAAATTAGTGAAGAACATTATCGCTGGTTCATTTTGAATGACCGATTAATCAACTTAATCTAATATTCACCATTATGTTGATGTTATTAAAACGTCTTAAAGGTAACTAAATGTAATCGAAAATGAAATCTACTTAATCCCCAAAAGTAATCATTTATCATGAGAGGGCCATAAACAATAACTGGTAATGCTGCATACTCCAAGAAAGGTTCAAATCTCACCTTTCTGGTAAAAAATAGTCATACATTGCCAGTGTGTAGTCACTTTTGAGGACACAAGCTCAAGTAAATATTTATATTTTATATGATGTATTTCCTATTCAACAAAACTGTACGAATAAGACTTCAAATGACTTATTTATGTTCTAAATATAACATAATACATTTCTAAAATGATTAACTATAAGATTTCACCTTCCATAAAACTGTAAAATACATATTTGTATATTTAGTGTTAGAGAAAATGTCCATATTTTCTCAAGGTCTCTCTTTATCAAAACATCTGCCCCCATAGCTGTGAACATCTCACAGAGCTCTAGCTTTGGTTCCTGAACTCGGTAGGAACTCACCTTTCAGCTCATATTAATATTGTCCATCTATGACAAACAGAAAGTGTATTTTGTTTAAAATCTATGTATTATTTTAGATTACTGGCTATAAATTGATCTCTGAATGTGCAACAGCAACAGAATCACTCTCTTCCACTGCATTATGACGAAAGGTTTAGAGGCATATGTGTTGATAGTGGCTGTGACATAGGGTTCAGCCTGGAGTTGATGGACAGTCGGAAAAGCAAATTAAATGGTAGGAGGAACATCCCAGCTTCAAGTGGTGTCAGATTTCACATCTTGCTATACACCATATACAGTATATGTGTCTGTGAGAATCAGGGCTACTGCTATATGCAAACCATTCCAATCTATGGCGTCCACAGATTGATTTATAAGTGAAAATGTCGGTCGGAATTGGTACCAGAACAATGCAGGTCCCCAAAACAGGGGACTTTAGATCGAAGTGGATAAATTATTAAAGCGCATCAAGAGAATGACAGAGTGTCTTGTGTGTGTGCTCACCTGGACACGCGCCTCAGTCAGGTTGATCTTCATGGCCAGTTCCTCACGTGTGAAAACATCGGGGTAGTGAGTCTGCGTGAACACAGCCTCCAAAGCCTCCAACTGAGAAAGGGGAAAATATAATATGCTGTTTTAAAGTTATGTGAGTATACTATTCATATTCATAATACTACACACTATGTTTTGGTGTGATGGTTTTTGAACGAAATCTACAAAATCTACAAAATGTCTGTTTTGGTAAGTAGTCTAGCCTACTTTTAGAGGGAAAAGATGACTAGTCTAACTATGCAACAAAATGCTATTAACTAAAATAACTGCAAGCAATAAGGAAGTGATACATTTTATTTTTATGGTGAAAATAATGTTAAGCATCATCATAATAACTGTTGTCAACATTATTATGGAAAATTAAATGTGTGTAGCCTAGCTAGCTTGACACATGGTTTTGTTCACACTGGATTCAGTTCGTTATAACAATGTAGTCTACAGAGTTACATTTCTAAGCAGTCCAGAGTTTTATAATTGGTTGCTACCTGTTGCAGCGTAAATGTTGTTCTATTTCTACGCTGTTTTCTCCGCAGAAAGCCGTCATCAAAATCACCTGCTGACGAATGGTTGGGAAACCCGTTGGTGTTCACTGGAAACATAACAACATCATCTAAGAAATGTTCCAATAAAAATACTTGTCGGTATAAATAAATGTAATATACCTTTGTTTGTTTGCACTTAAAACCCGACATGGAAACATTTTGCAAATTAGTTTTACAACAAAAATAACAAACCTAAATGAACAAAATACTAATTAAGCAGTTGTTTATTTTTAGGATATGAGTAAATAGGATGGCCCATTGAAACGAACTATGATCTAGTGTATTCATGTTATTAGAGCCATGAAAACATTGATGTCCCGGTCTGAGAGGCATGACACCAAAACATATGTGGCTGCAGACGGGACAACACACCTGCCTCAGGCCCGGGGCTATATATATATATACATACACACACACACACACGCACACACGCACACACACACACACACACACACACACACACACACACACACACACACACACACACACACACACACACACACACACACACACACACACACACACACACACACACACACACACACACACACACACACACACTTTATTTACCACAATGAAATAAAGTGATCCAAATATGTTATTCAGATGATTGCAGAGTCATACAACCTAAACCACTCTTCTTACAGCCTATTCAGGGGTAGCAATCGGCTACAGATATTTAAACTTGATTGCAAAGATAGAGAAGTTATAGACTGAAGTAGTTATAAGCCTGCTTTTCCCAGATAAAACCACAGTCAACACGTTCTAGCCTATCTATGGCGACTCAGCCAAAAGTTGCTGCATTTTAGGCTAAGGTTTAGCCTACTTACATGTATTAGTCCGACAACATTCTCCATCCAGCTGAGGGGGACAGTGGAAGTAAAACATTATGGTATTCTAGGTGGCTTCGTTTATCTGTGGATCTATGTGGACAAAAGCCCGATGTCACGGAGAAATCTGAAAATAAACCAAATAATTTCAGTTGCAGATCAGAGAATTGCGGGTCCAGATGTGTCCAAGTTGTCTGTATGGATATTTGACATTAGTCAAACTGCGTAATCAGTGAAATTATTATAGTGTTGATATTACAAATGACAAAGTAGATCAACTGCTCTTCACCCAAATAAACCAACTATAAAAGTAAGTAAACAAACCATGCCATTAGGCTATAAAACATTGGAATAAAACATGACATAACAAGAAAGCCATGTGCTCACTCCAAAGTTATTTGCTGAGAATAATCCTCATCAATATAGTCCATTAGGATAAGACAGGGCAGCACTCACCAAATGTTTTAAAGAGACAAATCATAAATGATGCCCAGTTGCCTCTTGCAATAAAAGTAATATAAATTATTGTAAATGATGTAGCCTTTCTATAATAGAAATTGTAGATAGGCCTATCTGATAGATATTCCCGCTGTCTGAGATACCTGCTGAGTATTTGTCTTGCGCTGGTCCAGGGTGCGAGGAGGAGAGGATGCTGAGAGGGCGCGATAAGTTTCCTGTTTGTCTCAGGAACCGGCAGTTCCAGTTGCAGTCACAGTCTCTCTCTCTTTTTCTCTCTTTCCCTCTCTCTGTCCCACTATCTCTACAACCTCTCTCACTCTCGTTATTACTCACTCCCCTCTTTCCCCCGCAACATCCCTCTCTGAGTTCATCTTCCTTTTCCTTTTACTCTACCTCTCTCTCTCGCTCTCCCTCTCTCTCTGGGAGTGCCCAGATGTCTACAGTGTTTTGAGGCTTCAGCTCTTGCTGCCTTTAGAATCTCACGCCTAATTGGTTCTAATCGGATTACCGTGTCTTTGTCTTCTCACTGTGAGTGGGACCATCTCGGTGTGTGTGTGTGTGTGTGTGTGTGTGTGTGTGTGTGTGTGTGTGTGTGTGTGTGTGTGTGTGTGTCTGTGTGTGCGTGCGTGCGTGCGTGTGCGCGTGCGTGCGTCAGGGGCCGACCCGGGTGGGAAACAACTCTCCCAGGTAGCCTACCTGAAAATGTAAATATTTTCCCCCTGCAAATTACTCTGCTGTTATACCAGTGGTTATTCCCTGACCATAAACACACACATACACACAGCCGGTGCACTTCTTTATTTGGTTGCTTCTATGTTGTGTTTGAGATTGACTGCTCGTTAGGTGGGTTACCGGGTCCACTTTACAAGGGGCTGGCATATCACAACATTTACAACGGCCAGAATTTTGATTTTCTTCACAGCAAGGGGTCCCACGATTTATATAGCTTCCTCAGATAAACATATACCACAGGACCCTTTCAATTAGTTTTAAAGCGCATCTGGGACATCACGGCGCAGACGCCGGAGTCTCTATGGAGAGGCGAAATGAGGCTCCAAACTGCAGCTGAAATTTGGAAGAGGAGGGTGGGATTGGATCAACGCACATAAGATGCAGAGAAGCCTGTCTAATGACGGGTAATTGGGTCTGTAATATCATTACAGTCGGATAATGGCTAGTTACGGCCCGTGCGTTATTAAGAGCTTCCCTTGTGAACAGCATTTATGATATTAAAGGGGGAGATAATGATATTTTGGTTATTAAATGTGTGTAATTAATTTATGCACTGCTGAAAATAAAGTTGTTATTACAACCGCGGTGAGATGCGAGGAGAAAATTTAAATCAAATAACTGATACATTTATTCCAATAGTTGGTTTTTATGTTCTTACACTGACAGGAGTGTGTTACACTTTTAGAATAAATGGTTCTATATTTAAGTGATAATGCCCGAGAAGCCGGTGTTTGGAGGATATATATGGGGCATTATCCCTTTTATACAGTGGGTTACCAATATGTTCATATAGTGATTGACATATTTTCATTAAAAACTTTATTTTGATGAATTTCTTCAAACTATTTCATCCTTACGTAATTTATAGTCCCGAAACAAATCTAAGGTTGCTAGCCAAGCCGGCTGGTCATTCGTTCTATTGGTTTGGTTGCCAGAGACGCGACCCAGTCGTTCAGTCTTTATGTTTTATATCTATGGATGTGACCCAGTCGTTCATCCTAAATGTTCCATTGCCAAATTGGCTGGCTAAATTCTTATCCCTTGCTTGCTAGCTAGCCAACTATGTTTAATTTACAGTCACGTCAAACAGTGCAGAAAGAATAACAAAAGTATCTGCATTTGTTTAAGCTTTTTTCAGTGACATTTATTTGCATACATCCATAACAATGAGCTAATGAGGCACAATTTCTCCTGGCATAGAAAATGTGCTCTCTCGTTAGGACACTGTTGTTCAAAGGAGCTAGCCAACAATGTTGCAAATGTCGCAGAGACAGACAGTAAGGTTTATACAAATCTCTGCTGTTGAAAACTAAATGTTAGTCAAAAAGAAATGATAGATAATGTCTAGATGATTTTTATAGTGGAGATCAAGTTTACAACTTCCCTGCCTGGGCTGATGAGACAGTGCAGTCAGATGTAACAGGGGAAAAAAGCATTTTAACGTCATAGATTTCGCCGGTGGTAACTTGTGGAATAGACACCGGCTGGAATGGCTTTTAACGAATTCAGGATTAGACCCAACCGTTGTATAAAGAACGCCAAAGAACCCTTTTGTGTGTGTGCATGTGTGCGTCAGTAAGGACACTCTTTATCAAATGAAGTCTGTCAGTGTAAAAGCTACAGCTCTCTCTGTCACTCCACTGTTACCCACTTAAAGTGGGGAATTGAGATTAAGGATGATGACAGGAGGAGCAGTTTCTGAGTTTGTTTGTTTCGACTGATGACTTAAAGAATTATTCTACGACTTTTGACCTGATAGTAAGTAGTAAGCCTATTGACTACCCACAAGCCGAAACCCCACTCGACACAGTTAGGCATTTCAACACCATGACCAGCGCCACCGAGGACGTGCGCTATCTCTCTTTCTCCGATTGATGCCTCTCCTGAAACGGTTGTGAAAAATAGCCAATGATAGTTGCACAAGTCTGCTTATTGTTTGGAATTGGGCCACGTGTTTTTCTCGAGCTTAGTTTCTACACAGGGAAAGATATGCTCCAAAATAAAATCCTCAAGTGAGCTCAAAGGACTATAAAGCAAACCATCTTTAATTCCAAAATAGTTTTTTTGTGTATTTTGGATGAACCAATATCCTGTATTTCCCCCATGTATGCATACACGAAACAAGCTCTGTATATTGTTTATATCATTGATAGTACCATTTACATAATAGTTAATATGGGTTGTAAGGTTGTAAAAGGCAGGTGTGATTTGAAGAATCCCTGTGACCTGCTACTGTTCTGTGTGTAGTAGAAAGAGGCTAAACTGATATAAAAGAAAAGCTATTATAAATCAAAATGTTCTACAAAGTATAAGTATGTGGTTGGGACTTTAACATTAGACAATTGGGTTCTCATTACAATTAGAAAAAAGAAAACACAGTACACATGATTACACTTGAGAGATTTATTCCATCATTATGACATGCACAGTCATGTTATTGAGTGTATAAAAGTTGGCATGTAGCTACACATTTCTATCCACACTAACTGACAGGTACAGAGGTAGATCAGGTTTGATTTAGTCAGATATTACGATGTAGGAATATTTCTCCACAATCTTACCCTTCGCTTTAGAAAATTAAGTTGTTCAACAGCCTTAAAAAACAAACAGGAAAACTGTTGTAGATAGGAGAGCAGGTTGTAAGAGAGTGCGTAACTGGTGGCAGGGAAGTCAGGCGCAGGAGAGCAAAACTGGGTAATCAACGGAGCAGTTAAACAATTCCACACAAAGACATGGGGGGAACTGAGGGTTAAATACACAACATGTAATAAGGGAATTGAGCCCTGTTGTGTGGGAAGACAAGACAAAACAAAAGGAAAATGAAAAGTGGATCGATGATGGCTAGAAGACCGGCGACGCCGAGCGCCGAGCGCCGCCTGAACAAGGAGTGGAACTGACTTCTGCGGAATTCGTGACAGTACCCGGCCCTAGATGTGCGGCTCCAGCAGCGCGCCGACACCGGCCTCGAGGAAGACCCGGAGGGCGAGCCGCAGGGCGAACCCCGACGGAGACGGTGGAACTCCTGCAACATTGAAGGGTCCAACACGTCCTCGACCGGAACCCAGTACCTCTCCTCCGGACCGTACCCCTCCCAGTCCACGAGGTACTGAAGGCCCCTCCCCCGACGCCTCGAATCCAGTATTACATTTACATTTAAGTCATTTAGCAGACGCTCTTATCCAGAGCGACTTACAAATTGGTGCATTCACCTTATGACATCCAGTGGAACAGCCACTTTACAATAGTGCATCTAGATCTTTTAAGGGGGGGGGGGGGAAGAAGGATTGCTTTATCCTATCCTAGGTATTCCTTGAAGAGGTGGGGTTTCAGGTGTCTCCGGAAGGTGGTGATTGACTCCGCTGTCCTGGCGTCGTGAGGGAGTTTGTTCCACCATTGGGGTGCCAGAGCAGCGAACAGTTTTGACTGGGCTGAGCGGGAACTGTACTTCCTCAGTGGTAGGGAGGCGAGCAGGCCAGAGGTGGATGAACGCAGTGCCCTTGTTTGGGTGTAGGGCCTGATCAGAGCCTGAAGGTACTGAGGTGCCGTTCCCCTCACAGCTCCGTAGGCAAGCACCATGGTCTTGTACCGGATGCGAGCTTCAACTGGAAGCCAGTGGAGAGAGCGGAGGAGCGGGGTGACGTGAGAGAACTTGGGAAGGTGTGGCGCGAACGGAGTACGCCGGGGCCCCATAGATGTCCAAAGGGGGCGGAGGAACCTGCCGCACCTTAGACTCCTGGAGAGGGCCAGCCACTACCGGCCTGAGGAGAGACACATGGAACGAGGGGTTAATACGGTAATTGGGCGGAAGCTGTAACCTGTAACAAACCTCGTTTACTCTCCTCAGGACTTTAAATGGCCCCACAAACCGCGGGCCCAGCTTCTGGAAGGGCAGACGTAGGGGCAGGTTTCGGGTCGTGCGAACACCGGGGCCTCACTGCGGTGATGGTCTGCGCTGTCTTTCTGGCGCAGCACGGCCCGCTGAAGGTGAACACGAGCAGCTTCCCATGTCTCATCCGTGCGCCTGAACCAGTCATCCACTGCAGGAGCCTCGATCTGAATCTGATGCCAATGCGCCAGAACCGGCTGGTACCCTAGTACGCAATGGAAGGGGGAGAGGTTAGTGGAGGAGTGGCGGAGCGAGTTCTGTGCCATCTCGGCCCAGGGCACAAACGCCTCCCACTCCCCTGGCCGGTCCTGGCAATAAGACCACAGAAACCTGCCCACATCCTGGTTTACTCTCCCCACCTGCCCATTACTCTTCGGGGTGAAACCATGAACGCCTTCCTGACCCCAAACGTGATCTGGGGCCCTCGATCAGAAACGATGTCCTCCGGCACCCCGTAGTGCCGGAAGACGTGGGTGAATAATGCCTCCGCAGTCTGCAGGGCTGTAGGGATACCGGGCAACGGGAGGAGAAGGCAGGACTTAGAGAACCGATCCACAATCACCAGAACCGTAGTGCTCCCCTGAGACGGGGGAAGATCGGTCAGGAAATCTACGGATAGAGGGCCGTTGTGGAACGGGGAGGGGTTGCAACTTCCCTCTAGGAAGGTGCCCAGTAGCCTTACTCTGGGTGCATACCGAACAGGAGGAGACATAAACCCTAACGTCCCTAGCCAAGGTAGGCCAAAAAATACCTCCCCCGAAGGCTCCCCACTGTCCTCGCCACCCCAGGGTGACCCGAGGAGGGTAGGACGTGAGCCCACCGAATCAATTTGTCCCAAACACCAAGCGGCACGTACTTCCGCCCCGCCCGTAACGCCCGCTCGATGTCCGAGTCCACCTCCCACACCACTGGTGCTATCAGCCTCGAGACGGGAAGGATGGGAGTAGGTTCGGTGGACAGATCCTCCGTGTCGTAAAAGCGGGACAGTGTGTCCGCCTTTACGTTCTGGGAGCCCGGTCTATAAGATAACGTAAACCGGAATCGGGTGAAGAACATGGCCCACCTTGCTTGACGTGGGTTCAGTCTCCTAGCTGCCCGAATATACTCCAGATTCTGGTGGTCGGTCCAGATGAGAAAGGGGTGCTTAGCCCCCTCAAGCCAGTGTCTCCACACCTTCAGAGCACTGACCACCGCTAACAACTCCCGGTCCCCCACATCATAGTTACGCTCCGCTGGGCTGAGCTTCCTCGAGAAGAAAGCGCAGTGGTGGAGTTTTGGTGGCGTACCCGAGCGGTACGGGTACAGTATGGTATGGTATGGTATGCACGCCAACACGGGCGCATCTGTGAACACCGCCTTCAACCTGTTGAAAGCTCCGTCCGCTTTTGCTGACCACTGCAACCGCACCGGACCCCCATTCCGCAGTAAGGTAATGGGAGCTGCTACCTGGCCAAAACCCCGGATAAACCTCCGGTAGTAGTGGGCAAAACCCAAAAACCGCTGCACCTCTTTTACCGTGGTCGGAGTCGGCCAATTACGCACGGCCTTAATGCGGTCACCCTCCATCACCACCCCCGAGGTGGAAATGCGATAACCCAGAAAGGAGACGGCTCGTTTGGAGAACACACACTTCTCAGCCTTGACATATAGGTCATGCTCCAGCAGTCTACCAAGCACCTTGCGTACCAGAGACACATGCGCGGCGTGATTGGCTGAGTAGATCAGAATGTCATCGATATAAACAACCACTCCCTGCCCATACAGGTCCCTGAGAATGTCGTCTACAAAGGATTGGAAAACGGCTGGAGCATTTTTTAACCCATACGGCATGACGCAGTACTTATAATGGCCCGATGTGGTACTAAATGCGGTTATCCACTCGTCTCCCATCCGAATACGCACCAGACTATATGCGCTCCTGAGATCCAGTTTTGTGAGGAACTGCGCTCCGTGAAATGATTCCACTGCCGTAGCGATGAGAGGTAGTGGGTAACTAAACCCCACTGTGATGGCATTTAGACCTCTATAATCAATACACGGACGCAAACCTCCCTCCTTTTTCTTCACAAAAAAGAAACTCGAGGAGACGGGTGAGATGGAGGACCGAATGTACCCCTATCCCAGAGACTCAGTGACATATGTCTCCATAGCCAACGTCTCCTCTTGGGACAATGGGTACACGTGACTCTTGGGAAGCGTAGCGTTTACCTAGAGATCTATTGCACAATCCCTTCCCGGTCGATGAGGTGGTAATTTAGTCGCTTTCTTTTTACTGAAAGCGATTGCGAAATCGGCATACTCGGGGGGAATGCACACCGTGGGACCCTGGTCTGGACTTTCCACCGAACACTCCTCTGACCACCCCTGGAGAACCCCCTGTCTCCACGAAATTTTAGGATTGTGCCGGGCCAGCCAGGGAATCCCTAGCAGCACTGGAAACGCAGGCGAATCAATAATATAAAGACTGATACGCTCCCTATGATTCCCCTGAGTCACCATGTCCAGGGGAACCGTGGTCTCCCTGACCACCCCTGACCCTAATGGCCGGGTATCTAGGGAGTGCACGGGAAAGGGAGAATCTATCGGCACAAGCGGAACACCTAACTTAAGAGCGAGTCCGCGATCCATAAAGTTCCCAGCTGCGCCTGAATCAACTAGCGCCCTATGCTGGGAAGAGGGAAAAAATTTAAGGAAAAAAATTAAAACAAATATGTGACCAACAGGGGGTTCTGGGTGAGTTTGGTGCTGACTCACCTGGGGTGATCGAGAAGTGTTCCGCCTGTCATCTCGGCCCCCAGACGGACCCCCCCAGCACCGATCGGCCGTGTGTCCTCTCCGACCACAGCTGGTGCAGGGGGAGCCTCCTCCTCCGGTACCCCTCGGCACGGCCCCTCCCAACTCCATCAGAATGGGAGCGGAGGTGCTGGGTGGTGGAACGCACAGGACCCTCTCCGAACGCCCGCGGGCAGCCAGCAGATTGTCCAGTCGGATAGACATGTTAATAAGCTCATCAAGGGAAAGAGCGGTGTCCCGACAAGCTAGCTCCCTGCGGAGTGGTCAACACCGGTAGTGGTCAATAAGGGCCCTGTCGTTCCACCCAGATCCTGCTGCCAGGGTCCGGAACTCCAGCACGTAATCCTGGGCGCTCCTCTTCTCCTGCCTGAGATGGAATAGTCGTTCTCCGCCGCTCGGCCCTCCGGAGGGTGGTCAAACACGGCACGAAAATGGCGGGTAAACTCTGGGTAGTGCTCCTTCGCTGAGTCTGGGCCATTCCAGACTGCGTTCGCCCACTCCAGAGCACGACCCGTGAGGCAGGAGACGAGGACACTCACCCTCTCCGCTCCCGAGGGAATGGGACTTACGGTGGCCAGGTACAGTTCCAGTTGGAGTAAGAAACCCTGGCACCCCGCCGCCGCTCCATCATAATCCCTCGGGAGTGTAAGACGGAGAGCGCTGGACCCGGGGGATGGAGAGTCCTGAGCTGGGGGAGCCGAAGGTGGAGAGAGGAGACCACTCCTCTACCATCGGTCCATTCTCTCCATCATTGAATCCATAGCCGATCCGATACGGTGGAGAATGGTGGTATGGTGGAGCACCTGTTCCTCCATCGATGGGAGAGGGTTGGCCGCTGCTCCTGCTGTTTCCATTTGGTAGGTGCGGGATTCTGTAAGGACTGGGTGTCGGAGTGCGAAGTCAGGCGCAGGAAAACAGAGGATTCAATAATAATGTTAATTTAATGCAACACGGAGAACCTCGGCCACCCCACTCGACACTGGGTGCTCAAAATAAACTGCCCCAGACACGGGGAACGGAAACAGTCCAGTATTATACTCGAACATACACAAACACGTAACGTCTGATAACAAACACCAAGCTTACAATAAACAATCCCGCACAAAGAAACGGACGGGACGGCTGACTAATAAAGCCCAACTAATTAGAACAAACACAAAACAGGTGTAACCAATAAACACATAAGGAGGGGGAGAAAAGAATCTGTGGCAGCTAATAGGCCGGTGACGACGACTGCCGAACGCCACCCGAACGGGTAGGAGAGCCTGCCTCGGTCGGAGTCGTGACAGTAGGCCTATAACCTAAATCACAACTGTAAGACCTTTCTTCATCAGACAGTCACTGGACACTGCTCCATCATGTGCTCGACACACACACACACACACACACACACACACACACACACACACACACACACACACACACACACACACACACACACACACACACACACACACACACACACACACACACACACACACAACCAGATCCCTCTGTCTGTTGCAATTGGTTTTGTGTATGTTGTTCTTTATTTTCCCTCCTGTGTAGGCATGGGTTCCTACGTCCAAGGTCCTAAGAAGTCAATCAGACCAAGTTCTAACCACTCCTACACACTCTGCAACCAATCACAATGTTAGCTCCACTGGAGGTAGAGCCATCCCTTCCCCAACGCCCCACCCTGGAGACAGGACCACCCCGCTTCTCAGTAACATTTCTCGCGATAAGACCAACAGGCTGATGGACAGCCAGGAAGCCAATCAGGGTGAGGCAGGTTTGGGACCGGACATCCCTATTGGCCAGTCCCTGACATACTGTGACACACAGCACTCAATCATACAGACATAATTCCAACGGTTTTAGAAACTAGAGAGTGTTTTCTATCCAATAGTAAGAATAATATGCATATTGTACGAGCAAGAATTGAGTACGAGGCCGTTTACATTAGGTACACATTTGTGCTATGTCGAAATGGCACCCCCCTAGTGGCAAGAAGTTTCATCAATTTTGCCCATCGCAAACCAACACTGGCTGGGTCGGAATGCGCACTACTCAGCCACAGACCATTATTCCTTCTCCACCAAACTTTACAGGTGTCACCATGCATTCGGGCAGGTAGCGCTCTCCTGGCATCCACCAAACCCAGATTCGTCCGTCGGACTGCCAGATGCTGAAGCGTAATTCATCACTCCAGAGAACGCGTTTCCACTACTCCAGAGTCCAATGGTGGCAAGCTTTACACCACTCCAGCCGATGCTTGGCATTACGCATGGCGATCTTAGGCTTGTGTCCGGCTGCCCGGCCATGGAAACCCATTACATGAAGCTCCTGACCAACAGTTCTTGTGCTGATGTTGCTTCCAGGGACAGTTTGGAACTCGGTAGTGAGGGTTGCAATTGAGGATAGACTACTTTTATGCGCTGCATGCTTCAGCACTCGACGATCCCGTGCTGTGAGCTTGTGTGGCCTATCACTTCGCGGCTGAGCCGTTGTTGCTCCTAGACGTTTCCACTTCACAATAACAGCACTTACAGTTGACCGGGGTAGCTCTTAGAAGGGTAGACATTTTACGAACTGACTTGTTGGAAAAGTGGCTTATGACGGTTCCACAAAGTGGCCTATGACGGTGTCACATTGAAAGTCACTGAGCTTTTTAGCCAGGTCATTCTACTGCCAAAGTTTGTCTATGGAGATTACATCGCTGTGTGCTCTATTTTTATACACCTGGCATCAACGGATGTGGCTGAAGCAGCCAAATCTACTAATTTGAAAGGGTGTCCACATACTCTTGTATATATTGCGTGGATCAGAAAACCTGTGACCACCATTTGCCTCATGCAGCATGACACATCTTCACATAGAGTTGATCAGGCTGTTGATTGTGGCTTGTGGAATGTTGTCCCACTCCTCTTCAATGGCTGTGCGAAGTTGCTGAATATTGGCGGGTACTTAAACTCTGTAGAACACTTCAATCCAGAGCATCCCAAACATGCTCAATGGGTGACATGTTTGGTGAGTATGCAGGCCATGGCAGAACTGGGAAGAACTGACATTTTCAGCTTCGAGGAAGTGTGTACAGATCCTTGCGACATGGAGCCGTGCATTATCATGAGGTGATGGCGGCGGATGAATGGCACGACAATGGTCCTCAGGATCTCATCACGGTATCTTTATGTATTCAAATTGCCATTGATAAAGTGTAATTCTGTTCATTGTCGGTAGCTTATGCCTGCCCATCCATATCCCCACCGCCACCATAGGGCACTCTGTTCACAACATTGAAATCAGAAAACTACTCGCCCATCCGACACCATACCAGGATTTATCTGTGAAGAGCACACTTATCATTTTACATTTTAGTCATTTAGCAGACGGTCTAATCCAGTGCAATTTACAGGAACCATGAGGGTTAAGTGCCTTGCTCAAGGGTACAATGACAGATTTTTCACCTAGTCAGCTCGGGGATTCAAACCAGCGACCTTTCGGTTACTGACCAGTGGCGAGTGTGCCAGTGGCCATCGAAGATGAGCATTTGCCCACTGAAGTCGGTTACGACGCCGAACTGCAGTCAGGTCAAGACCCTGGTGAGGATGACAAGCACACAGATGAGCTTCCCTGAGACGGTTTTGGAGAGTTTGTGCAGAAATTCTTCTGTTTTGCAAACCCAGATTTAAACAAATAAATATATATATTTTATTTGAGATTCTTCAAATAGCCACCCTTTACCTTGATGACAGCTTTGCAGACTCTTGGCATTCTCTCAACTAACTTCACCTGGAATGCTTTTCCAATTGTCTTGAAGGAGTTCCCACATGTGCTGAGCACTTGTTGGCTGATTTTCCTTCACTCCGCGTTCCGACTCATCCCAAACCATCTCAATTTGGTTGAGGTTGGGGGATTGTGAAGGCTAGGTAATCTGATGCAACACTCCATCACTCTTCTTCTTGATAAAATAGCCCTTACACAGCTTGGTGGTGTGTTGGGTCAGTGTCCTGTTGAAAAACAAATTATTGTCCCACTAAGCCCAAACCAGATGGGATGGCGTATCGCTGAAGAATGCTGTGGTAGCCATGCAGGTTAAGTGTGCCTTGAGTGTCACCAGCAAAGCACCCCCACACCATAACACCTCCTCCTCTATGCTTTACGGTGGGAAATACACATGCGGAAATTATCCGTTCATCCACGTCGCGTCTCACAAAGACATGGCGGTTGGAACCAAAAATCTCCAATTTGGACTCCAGGTGCTCCAGACCAAATTTCCATTGGTCTAATGTACATTGCTTGTGCTCTTAGCCCAAGCAAGTCTCTTCTTCTAATTGGTGTCCTTTAGTAGTGGTTTCTTTGCTGCAATTTCACCATGAAGGCATGATTCACACAGTCTTTTCTGAACAGTTGATGTTGAGATGTGTCTGTTACTTGAACTCTGTGAAGCATTTATTTCAAATCAAATCAAATTTTATTAGTCACATGCGCCGAATACAACAGGTGTAGACCTTACAGTGAAATGCTTACTTATGAGCCCTTAACCAACAATGCAGTTTCAAAAAATATAGATAAGAATAAGAGATAAAAGTAACAAGTAATTAAGGACAGCAGTGAAATAACAATAGCAAGATTATATACAGGTGGGTACCGATACAGTGTCAATGTGCGGGGGCACTGGTTATTTGAGGTACTAAATACATGTAGGTAGAGTTATTAAAACTTCTTAGGGATAGCCCTCTTTTTTCCAATTTTCGCCTAAATGACATAGCCAAATCTAACTGCCTGTAGCTCAGGCCCTGAAGAAAGGATATGCATATTCTTGGTACCATTTGAAAGGAAACACTTTTCAGTTTGTGGAAATGTGAATTGAATGGAGGAGAATATAAGACAATAGATCTGGTAGAAGAAAATACAAAGAAAAAAATAACCATCTTTGAAATGCAGAAGAAAGGTCCTTGTTCTAGCCATCACTCTGGTTGTAATTCCGATGGTGTCCACACGATGGCAGCAGTGTATTGCAAAGTTTCAGTCGGATATCTTGAAGTATGAGCGAGCTACATGACATTTAGTGTGAAGTCACTCAGGTACATTTGGGCAAATCGTGAAGGAGACATTTGCATTCATATTACATTTTTCTGCAAGAATATTGTCAAATCTGTATGCTTGGACTTTGATTTAGCTTTTCCAGTATTAGTATCCATATTATAAGTTCAACATTTTGCAAAATAACCAGTTTCCATAACATCATAACTCTGAATATTCTTATAATTTTTGTCCAAAATGAAAAGGCATACTGTCGTACAAGGATAGTAGCTACATTTTACGACAGATACATGGTTTACGGATACTCCCGTAAAGCCCAGCTCATTGGCTATCTAGCTAGCTTGTTTGACCCCGATTGGTGCTTATTTGACAAAGTTAGAGTCGTTCAAGTGAAGACCGCCTGCGTCATCGGTGTGCCATGAAGGCGTCACTCTCTGACCAAATATGGTGTCCTATAGGATATACTACAACCCTAATGATATAGTGAAGTCTCGTAAAATTTTAAGATCTCTGAGGAATACATACGAATGCGATTTTACTGGTTAAACAGCGTTTAGGGTGAGATTTTCACAGATTCCTCTCTTTGCAAATTGAACAAGTGGAAATACAAAATTGATCGTGCATGCTATATGGACCTTTTTAGGATATGAAAAAGGATTTTATCTAACAAAAACAACACTTTATGTTATCTCTGGGACCCTTGATGATAAATCAGAGCAACATTTCAGAATGTAAGTTCACATTTCACCTTCAGAGGGGAATTTATCAAACCGATCGCAGTCCAAGATGATGACACAAAGACATTAACAGGTTCACTACAGGAGGAACAAAACAACTGTTTCACAGGGCTGGAAAAACTGAAAGACTTCCAGTTAGGAATTAATGTAGATGAGACTGTCACACCTGTTGCAAAGCCAGTACACAGAATACCATTCAGTGTAAGGAAGCTATTTGAAAGAGAAGATGAACAAGCTAGAGAACATGGATGTTATTGAGAAAGAAGTGAATGGACCTACACTATGGGTGTCACCATTAGTTGTAGTACACAATAAAAACCTGTAACATCAGTGTATGTGTTGACGTGCTTAGAGCAAATGAAGCAATTGTGCAGGAGCGACACCCCATCCCCACCATCGACGAGATCCTGGTGGACATGTCAGGAGCCGTGGTCTTCTCAAAACAACCTAAAGTGGGGATATCATCAGATCGAACTGAAATCTTAGTCTCGTTCCCTGAGCACATTTGTGACTCACACAGTTTTGTGGCGCTACAAGAGACTAATGTTCGGTGTCTCCTCTGTTCCAGAGACATATCAGCACATCACAGCAAGTCCTACAAGGCATCAAGCGTTTCCACAACATCTCAGATGATATCATTGTGTTTGGGAAGAACATACAAGAACACAACAAACGACTAAGTCCTGAGACAACTGCAGGAAAGGGGGCTCACCCTCAACAGTGACAAATGTGAATTCTGACTGACGGAGATGGAGTTCATGGGCCACTTTCTCTCGAAGAACTCCATAGGAGCAGCACAGTCAAAGGTGAAAGCGGTGCAGAACACACGCAGACTGACAAATGCTGCTGAAGTAAGGAGTTTCTTGGGACTAGTGAACTACTGTGTCAGATTTATCCCTAATCTGGCAACCACATCCGAACCACTGAGAGCAGTCACAAAAGCATCATGCAAATGGACGTGGGGAGATGAATAAGAATCATCAAATCAACACGCTGAAGAACGCACTGGCCATTTCACACAACATGGCCTACTTCAATCAAGATGCAGAGACACACGTGATTGTGGATGCAAGTCCAGTGGGGCTAAGAGCTATCTTGAGTCAGAAGCAAAAAGATGGTTCACACAGGCCAGTGTACTACGCTAGCCGTGCTTGCACAGATGTAGAGCGACACAATTCTCAGACTGAAAGAGAGGCATTCGCCATTGTCTGGGCATGCGAGAAGTTTCATGTGTTTCTCTATGGCAAAGACTTTGTAATAGTAACCAAGCCATTAGAGACAATTTATTCTCCAAAATCCAAACCACCAGCCTGGATCGAGAGATGGGCGCTGAGAATGCAGCCTTACAGATTCAAGGTTGTATACAAGCATGGGCCTCAGAATGCAGAAGACTCACTATCATGGTTATCTCTGAACCCTCTAGCGTCTCCACACTATGGGGACGGTCACATCTACTACGTAGCCAAACACGCGGTGCCATGTGCATTCACCTCACGAGAGCTGGTGGAAATGTCAGCAAAGGACCCAGTTCTGGCTACTCTGTGAACAAGCATCAGACAGGGTTGATTAGAACAGAGATGCCAGCTAAACCATGGCAGACACTAGACATTGACATATTGGTTGTTTCCAGGAGAACAGGAGAACGCCTCCTCGTAACAACAGACTACTACTCAAGATGGGTTGATGTGAGTATCCTAAACCGCATCACCACCGCCAATATAATCAAAAGCCTGAGGGTGACTTTCGCAGTCTATTGTGACGGATAATAGTGCTCCTCTCACCGAAACTGATTTCCAAGCATTCGTGGAGGAAAACGGGATCCGGCATCACTGCATCACTCCATACTGGCCTCAGGCCAATGGTGAAGTTGAAAGACAGAACAGAACGGAAGGATTGGTGCACAGAACTACAGATGTTTCTCATGGCCTACAGTTGAACTGTTGTTCAACCGCAAAATTAGAACCAAACTGCCAGAGCTGTCAGGCAACATGCTGCCAGGAGCTGAACCACACAACAACGCCATTCGGCTTGCTGACGCTGAAAGGAAGGAGAAGGGCCGACAGAACGCCAACAGATCTAGGAGAGCAACTGAAAGCACAATCCAGCAAGGTGACATGGTTCTGCTACAGCAACCAAAGCAGAAGAAGTTGTCAGCTACCTTCGAACCAGAGCCATACACCATCGCGGACAGGAAAGGGAATTCTGTTGTCCTGGAAAGGAATAGCAGGAGGGCCATGTGACATGTTTATTTTGTGAAACTGTGGATGCAACCAAAGTCAGGACAATGGACTACAGAGACACTGACAGGGCAGAGCCTGACACACTGCCTACACAAGTGCCTGCACCTGACAAGGCCATTCAACTACAGCCTCTACCCTGAAGACTCAGTCAACAAGCTGTGCCTCTGAAGGACTATGTTAGAAAGACATGTTGCCATAATGGAGCAGATTCATCTCTGGCACAGTTTCAATGGCAGGGGAGTATACACTTAGCCATCACAGAAAAGTTCCGGCAAGAATTCTTGTCAAATAAACACTATCAACAAAAGAGTTCCTCAAGGTAACTATTGTTGTGGTTGATAGTTTAAAGAAAGTAAAAGTAGACTTTACAGTATAATTGTTGTTGGAAAATATTGAAATTCTGTATACGAGAGATAGATCATGTTTTGTTACGTTATAATGCATAGATCTGCAGTTTGGAGATGTGTTATCATAATGGTTAGTCAAACGTCTAAGAAGGGGAGGGATGTAGTGTATTAGCGACACCTAGTGGTGCAATACCAGGGGGGCACTATGAGGCAGGTAAGGAATGGAAGGAGGCTATGCTTGGGGTATGCAGTTGGATGGGATTTTGGGACCAGGAATAAAGTACAGGTCAATGATTCCTGTGAGTCTGAGTCAAGTCAATATAATACAGGCTGTTTTTCATGGTTCGGGCTAGGCCCCTTAGTTACAGTAAAGTAAAATCTTAACACTACAGTATGCAATGACATTCTAGATGATTCTGTGCTTCCAACTTTGTGGCAACAGTTTGGGGAAGGCCTTTTCCTATTTCAGCATGACAATGCCCCAGTGCACGAAGCGAGGTCCATACAGAAATTGTTTGTCGAGATCGGTGTGGAAGAACTTGACTGGCCTGCACAGAGCCCTGACCTCGACCCCATCGAACACCTTTGGGATGAATTGGAACGCCGACTGCGAGCCAGGCCTGATCGCCCGATATCAGTGCCTGACCTCACTAAAGCTCTTGTAGCTGAATGGAAGCAAGTATCTACAGTAATGTTCCAACATCTAGTGGAAAGCCTTCCCAGAAGAGAGGAGGCTGTTATAGCAGCAGAGGGGGACCAACTCCATATTAATGCCCATGATTTTGGAATGAGATGTTTGACGAGCAGGTGTCCACATACTTTTGGCAATGTTGTGTATATCAGCTGAAATTAGCAAGGTCGTGGTCACAGAAAATACTCTGTATCAACCAATGGACTTGGCTGATCAAGGCTAAAAGGTCAATAAATCAATATGTTGATGGATACAATTATCTGATCAATAGCAAAAATGTCCCAGTGCAGAAAGAGGAAGATGAGAGGAGGATGAAAGAAAGAGGAGAGGAGAGAGAGGCTCAGCTACATATCTACATTCAGTATAAGACAGACCTCTTTGGAGTCCAGCAAGCCCTAATAAACCTCATGCTGCTCCTCTGTTAGCCTGAAAAAACTTAACCTGGAAAAACGCACACACACAGGTATTAAGCCTTCACTTTAAAAGCACTTGATGAAACAAGTGTGTGAGTGGAAATCAAAGACAAGAGATTTCGGTTTAGGTCTGTCCTGAGGGAGACACTTAATGAACTGAACAGAAAAGTGTGTGTGTGTGTGATATTAGCTAGCCACTCGAGTACCTGCTCCTCTAGTCAGTGGAGAAACTGGTGAGAAGGTGCTAATGACACTAATGAATAGTGTGTACAGGTACTGTAGCACAGCCAGCACTATTCACAGTGAGCAGGTCAGGAAAGAGAAAAGGGTTGAGGGACGGAAGGAGGTGTTGTAACTAATTGGGAGAAGCCCTAGGTAAAATTAAGACGTGTATATATAACACCTCTGGTAAATCCCAAGATGTCCCCATTAAAACAGAGCGGGCGAAGATATGGTTTCAGGAACACGGACAGCACTAGCCGCAGGTTCGGCCACGGCAGGTGGATAGAGCCAATCCAGACATGGCTCGCCAGGCACCGCTCATAATGAGGAGATTTTAAACACATGTGGCTCGTTGGAGTTCGTTTGACATTGTGCATGAATAGGTCTGCGGGGTTAGATACTACCATGTTCTTTATGTTATTGTTCCCATTCCCAGTGTAAACAAATAGGCAATACAACTTGAAGATTATTGCAACGACTGCTCTAGATCTCTTGGTATCCACTACAGGAGGATGAGAGGGAGTGAAGGACGTAGAGAGGGAGAAAGGGAGAGAAGGATGTAGAGAGGAGGGGGAGAGAGAGAGAGAGAGAAAGAGAGAGAAAGAGCAATATGTGTACCTATTTGTTCTTGTCTGGTAAAGATAGGTTGGCCTTCATGTCAGCCTTCATCCTTCTAAGCAGGTATGAGATAATGTTGTCTCTAAGAACACACACAATTCTACACTGTCTGGACCCACAAAACACACACGCAGTCTGGACTTACAAAACACACAGTCTGGACCTAAATTCAGCAAAAAAAGAAACGTCCTCTGTCAACTGTGTTTATTTTCAGCAAATGTAACATGTTTAAATATTTGTATGAACATAAGATTCAACAACTGAAACATAAACTGAACAAGTTTCACAGACCTGACGAAACAGAAATGTAATGATGTGTCCCTGAACAAAAGGGGGATCAAAATGAAAAGTAACAGTCAGTATCTGATGTGGCCACCAGCTGCATTAACTTCTTTGGGACAGAAGGGCAGTATTGAGTAGCTTGGATAAAAAGGTGCCCAGAGTAAACTGCCTGCTACTTAGTCCTAAAAGCTAGAAAATGCATATAATTAGTAGATTTGGATAGAAAACACTCTGAAGTTTGATGTCTGTGAGTATAACAGAACTCATATGGCAGGCAGAAACCAGAGAACAAATTCAACCAGGAAGTGGGAAATCTGAGGTTTGTAGTTTTTCAACTCTTTGCCTATCCAAGATACAATGGAAATGGAGTCATATTGCACTTCCTAAGGCTTCCACTAGATGCCAACAGTCTTTAGAACCTTGTTTGATGCTTCTACTGTGAAGGAGGGGGGAATGGGAGCTGAATGAGTCAGAGGTCTGCCTGAGTGGCATGAGCTGGTCACGCGTGCTCACGTGAGAGTTAGCTGCGTTCCATCGCATTTCTACAGACAAAGGAATTCTCTGGTTGAAACATTATTGAAGATTTTTGTTAAAAACATCCTAAAGATTGATTCTATACTTCGTTTGACATGTTTCTACGAACTGCAATATGACTTTTCGTCTGAACTTTCGCCTGGACTTGACCGCGCGTCGTGAGTTTGGATTGTGTACTAAACGTGCGAACAAAAAGGAGGTATTTGGACATAAATTATGGACTTTATCGAACAAATCAAACATTTATTGTGGAACTGGGATTCCTGGGAGTGCATTCTGATGAAGATCATCAAAGCTAAGTGAATATTTATAATGCTATTTCTGACTTTGTTGACTCCACAACATGGCGGATATCTGTATGGCTTGCTTTGTTGTCTGAGCGCTGTACTCAGATTGTGTGCTTTGTCCGTAAAGCTTTTTTGAAATCTGACACAGCGGTTGCATTAAGGAGAAGTTTATCTAAAGTTCCATGTATAATACTTGTATTTTTTATCAATGTTTATTATGAGTATTTCTGTAAATTGATGTGGCTCTCTGCAAAATCACCGGATGTTTTGGAGGCAAAACATTACTGAACATAACGCACCAATTTAAACCTTTTAAGGCTAGGGGGTGCTGTTGTCACTATTTATGGAAATCGTGTAATTTTTGAAACGGCTTCCTACAAACTTCTTGATCGTACAATATGCATATTATTATTATTATTGGATAGAAAACAGTCTATAGTTTCTATAGCCGTTGAAATTTTGTCTCTAAGTGGAACAGAACTCATTCTACAGCAATTTCCCTGACATGGAGTCAGATTTCACACATTTTGGCCCCTGTTCTGGAGTCAGTTTTAAGGCCACTGTTATTCCTATGAGTATACGGACACTGCTTACGTCTTCCCCTGGATGCCTTTACGTGATGACGCTTTGAATGGTATCGATTGCCCAATCACAGCCACTATAAATGAAAAAATCCTGTAGGTAGGAACTCTTTTCTAGGTGCGTCATGCGCGCGGAGGATACCGACCTACTGTTTTTCCAAGCTTTAGTGTAGCCAGTTATATTTCTCCGGTCATATTTTTACTCGTTATAGGAGTTAAAAACATCATAAGGTAGTTAATTTAAAGCGTTTTATAGCAATTTATATCCGTTTAGTGCGATTTTGGGACATTTTTTTCTGAGCCACTGTGAATCTCTGGGCACCGTTCCAGTTCATGCCGAACGCAATGTGCATTTCTGCATGGCAAGAGGACAGCTTTCGACCAAAAGACGATTAGACCCAAGAAAGGATTCTTTGACCAAGATTCTGATGGAAGAACAGCTCAAAGTAGGAACAATTTATTATGATAAATCGTGTTTCTGTCGAAAAATGTTAGTGGCTTAGGACGCCATTTTTTTTGACTTAGCTTCGCTTGGCGCAAACTGTATTGAAAAGTAAGGATAATTTAAAAAATGTAATTCCGCGATTGTATTAAGAATTAAATTGTCTATCAATCGCTGTCCACCCTATATTTTTTAGTCACGTTTATGCGTATTTATGTATACGACTAGATCACTGTCTAATATGGCGCACGACATTTTCTGACCAGCTGGGCTACTTTTCTCATTGTCTAACCATGATTTTGGTGGCTAAATATGCACATTTTCGAACAAACTGTATATGTATGTTGTAATGTGATGTTACAGGAGTGTCATCTGAAGAATTCTGAGAAGGTTAGTGAAAAAATTAATAGATTTTGGCGATGTTTACTTTATCGCTCTCTTTGGCTAGAATCAATGCTGGGGTAATGTTTGCACATGTGCTATGCTAATATAACGATTTATTGTGTTTTCGCTGTAAGACACTTAGAAAATCTGAAATATTGTCTGTATTCACAGGATCTGTGTCTTTCGATTAGTGTATGCTGTGTATTTTTACGAAATGTTTGATGATTAGTAGTTAGGTAAACACATTGCTCATTGTAATTATTCTAGTCCATTTGTGACGGTGGGTGCAATTGTAAACTATGACATCTACCTGAAATATGCACATTTTTCTAACAAAACCTATCCTATACCATAAATATGTTATCAGACTGTCATCTGAGGAGGTTTTTTCTTGGTTAGTGGCTATCAATTTCTTAGTTTAGCCGAATTGGTGATAGCTACTGGTGTTGGTGGACAAATAAAAGATGGTGGATTATGCTAATGTGTTTTTAGGTAATAGATTTACATCTTTACATATTGTGTCTTCCCTGTAAAACATTTTAAAAATCGGACATGTTGGCTGGATTCACAAGATCTGTGTCTTTCATTAGCTGTATTGGACTTTAATGTGTGGGGGTGGGGGGGGGGGTGCCGCTAGGTTAAACTAAGATTTTTGGATATAAATATTAACTTTATTGAACAAAACATATATGTATTATTATTATGAGTGTCATCTGATGAAGATCATCAAAGGTTAGTGATTAATTTTATCTCTATTTCTGCTTTTTGTGACTCTTTGGCTGGAAAAATGACTGTGTTTGTCTGTGATTTTGCGGTAACCTAACATAATCGTTTGTGGTGCTTTCGCTGAAAAGCCTATTTGAAATCGGACACTTTGGTGGGATTAACAACAAGATTACCTTTAAAATGGTATAAGATACATGTTTAGTTTGATGCATTTTAATTATGAGATTTCTGTTGTTTGAATTTGGCGCCCTGCACTTTCACTGGTTGTTGTCATATCGATCCCGTTAACGGGATTGCAGCCATATGAAGTTTTAAGAAAATCATTGACTATGTACAGACTCAGTGAGCATAGCCTTTAGAGAGGCCGCCATAGGCAGACATTGCATTGTCCACAAAATTAGGTGGAAACTGAGCTACACTTCCTAACCTGACAAATGTATGACCACATTAGAGATACACATTTCCCACAGATCACACAGACCCACAAAGAATTTGAAAACAAATCAAACATTTATAAACTCCCATAATATCTCTGCATGGTCTCCTGCATGATCCTCACTGCTGAACAAGAGGAGGTAGAGAGAGAGAGAGGATCTTCAACAGGGTGCAACGTTACAGAATGTCCAGATAGAAATGTATTGTGTAGAACAAATATGGTTGTCTGTCAGGTAGAATAGGGAAATGTCAGCTCTACTCATTACATTTCTATCTGCAATGTTTAGAACATTTCACCTTACTGAACCCCAGTCCTCACCTCGCCAGCTGATGGTGACACATTATTTCTCATTACCATAGAAACTGTTTAATTAAGAGAGAGAGAGAGAGAGAGAGAGAGAGAGAGAGAGAGAGAGAGAGAGAGAGAGAGAGAGAGGGAGAGAGAGAGAGAGAGAGAGACATGAAACTCTGCATAAATGGGTATTTGGTGCCCCCCAGAGGGAAACCTATTAAACAAAACTCTACACCATCCCCATACACTATCTCTCTATTTACCCCCTAGCCTGCCAGGGTGCATCACCCATTAATCACTGTGGCACACCACACACACACACACACCTTGCCCGGTGGGCTCTATAGAGTAAGGTAATTAATGTCTACCAGTGTACCACTAATTAATTTACATCTCCCTCAGAGCAGAATCCTCCACACAGATGGAGATACACTGACAGGAGAAAGGATACTGCACTATTAAACACCAGAACACACACACACACTACCTTTGTTTGTGTGAAGGATCAAGTGTCGTGTAGGCCAGCCAAATTGGGGCGACCAGGTGTGAAACTCAGTGACCCACTGGTGCATCACTGTAGTACCCAGCCCTTGGTACGTGGAATAACACACACACACACACACACACACACACTGATAGTTTCAGGGTTTGTCTTTCAGGCTGCTGTTGTGTTATGGTTCAAGCACACTGTGTTTTTACAGACAAAAAAAGCAAGTGATGTGGCAAGTGACTGTAGGATGAGGAAGGGGTTTTAGAGGTGAAGGGTGCAGGGCCCCTGTGAAATCAATTCCCTCACATTAACTGTTACTAACGTTGAGTTCAGTAAACTCTAACAGGATAGAACAGATAAATATCAGTATGACAGTATGAATGGAGTGCTGATGTTTGGCCATTATGCAGACTGGTCTCAGAGATCCGAGATAACATAGTAAACCTAACTGCAACACACTCAAATTAGTATGATATGTTACGTTTGGTATGGTTACATGAGATAAAAGATGACTTAAGGCAAAAATGAAAGAACAGTGGTTGACAGTGGTTTGTTGGGGTGGGTGGATTGGCGTATAACACGAACGTCTAGCAACCCAAACGTTGTGAGCTTGAATCTCATCACGGACAACTTGAGCATTTTAGCTAATTAGCAACTTTGCAACTACTTGCTACTTTTTAGCTACTCACAACTACTTAGCATGTTAGCTAACCCTCCTACACCTAGCTAACGTTAGCCACAACAAATTGTAATTCATAACATATTGTATGAATTACAATTGGTAACTTATTGTACGAATTGCAATTCGTAACATATCGTACGAGTCTGGGTAGACATTTGATTAGCTGTTCAGGAGTCTTATGGCTTGTGGGTAGAAGCTGTTAAAACCTGTTTGGGATAGGGGGCAGCAGTTTCACTTTTGGATGAATTGGTGCCCAAATTGAACGGCCTCCTACTCTGTCCCAGATGATAATATATGCATATGTGTCTAATTAGACATATCTGTCTAATCTGTATTATTGACTGTATGTTTGTTTTACTCCATGTGTAACTCTGTGTTGTATGTATTGAGTGTACAAATCATTAAGAACACCTGCTCTTTCCATGACATAGACTGACCAGGTGAATCCAGGTGAAAGCTACAATCCCTTATTTATGTCACTTGTTAAATCCACTTCATCAGTGTAGATGAAGGGGAGGAGACAGGTTAACCTGATGAGGACAGAGGGCGCTGTTTTCACTTTGGGGGAAAAACGTGCCCAATTTAAACGGCCTCGTACTCAATTCTTGCTCGTACAATATGCATATTATTATTACTATTGGATAGAAAACACTCTCTAGTTTCTAAAACCATTTGAATTATATCTGTGAGTAAAACAGAACTCATTTGGCACAAACTTCCTGTCCAGGAAGTGGAAAATCTGAAATCGATGCTCTCTTCTGGGTCCTGCCTATAAATGGGCATGATACCTATTAGTATACATGCACGTCATACACCTTTCCCTGGATGTCAAGATGCAGTGAGAGAAGAAATGGAATGTTTATCTTGGTCTGAGATGGAATACGTCCTCTTGGAAGGACGTGTCACCTATTTCCTGTTTTCAGGAAGGCGCGAGGTTGGACCTGGATTTGCCTTCTGAATAGCTTTCGTTATAGGCGACTACTATCTCCGGCTTTGATTTTATTTGATACATGTGACAATATCATCGTAAAGTATGTTTTTTCAATATAGTTTTATTAGATTTTTGAAATTTATTTGGGACGTTAGGCGTGTTGCGTTGTGTGTCTTTGTTCAGAAAGGAGAGCTTCGCGCCACTTGGCTAGTGCGCTTGCTAATTCAAGAGGGAAATGGACGTTCTAAATCCAAACAACGATTGTTCTTGACAAAGGACACATTGTACAACATTCTGATGGAAGATCTGCAAAAGTAGGACCCATTTTATGATGTTATTTCATATATCTGTCGAACTGTGTACTATTAGTTTTGCGACCAGGTTTTGGGCACTCGGTCGACATAACGTAAGCCTTATGTGGTAATGAAGTTATTTTTAGAATTCTAACACGGCGATTGCATTAAGAACTAGTGTATCTTTCATTTCCTATACAACATGTATTTTTTAGTTATGTTTATGAATAGCTATTTGGTCAGAATATGTGTGTCAGAAAAAGTGTCCGAAAAAAATCCGGACGTTGTGGGAAAAAGTAGCTACGTTAGCACAATGTATAACCACTGATTTCAGCTCTAAATATGCAAATTTTTTCGAACAAAACATAAGTGTATGTATAACCTAATGTTATAGGACAGTCATCTGATGAACCTTATCAAGTTTAGTCAAAAATTATATATCTTTTGCTGGTGTGTCACGATCGCTAACTTTTACTGCTGGGAAATGGCTTGTGTTTCTGGCTATTGTGGTAAGCTAATTTAACGCTATATTGTATTTTCGCTGTAAAACACTTAAGAAATCGGAAATATTTGCTGGATTCACAAGATGCTTGTCTTTCATTTGCTGTACACTATGTATTTTTCAGAAATGTTTTATGATGAGTATTTAGGTATTTGACGTTAGTGTCTGTAATTATTCTGGCTGCTTTCGGTGCAATTTCTGATTGTAGCTGCAATGATTTATACCTGAAATATACACATTTTTCGAACAAAACATAGATTAATTGAATAACATGTTATAAGACTGTCATCTGATGAAGTTGTTTGTTGGTTAGTTTGGTTGGTTGGTTCTTGGTTAGTTAGGTTGGCTTTGTGCATGCTACCTGTGCTGTGAAAAATGTCTGTCCTTTTTTGTATTTGGTGGTGAGCTAACATAAATATACGTGCTGTTTTCGCTGTAAAACATTTAAAAAATCTGACATGTTGGCTGGATTCACAAGATGTGTACCTTTCATTTGCTGTATTGGACTTGTTAATGTGTGAAAGTTAAATATTTCAAAAAAATATATTTTGAATTTCGCGCTCTGCCTTTTCAGTGGAATGTGGGAGGAGTTCCGCTGGCGGAACGCCTGAGCAGTAAAGGTTAAAGAAGGATTTGCCTTGCCTTGAGAAAATTGAGTCATGATTGTGTATGTGTGCCATTCAGAGGGTAGAATGTACATGTTCGTGAGAGTCTCACCTTTCCATAGAGGTGTCATATTTGTGTGTATACCACACTGTTCGGACACTACAGAGAAAAGTTGGCGGATCAGCGGTACTGACTTCAGACGAGTCCTGCTTATAGAGCAAAACGTAGAACACCAAACCTTTCGAACGCTACAGACGTTTTCGTAAGAAGACCAATTTTCGAGATCTCATTGTATGACAAACACCGCTGTAGCTCAGTCACCTCCCACAGCAGATGCAGAAGGCCGCCATTGGAGGATGTGAGGGATTGAGACACAGCCCAAAAACTGATATCTGTGGCTTAAAGCTGCAATATGTAACTTTTTGGGAGACCCCACCAAATTCACTGAATTCATAGAAATGTGTGTTTTAGATATGTCATCCGCATTGAAAGCAAGTCTAAGAAGCGGTAGATTCGTTTTTGGTTTTACTTTCGGTTTTGTACACCAGCTGAAAATACAATATTTTTGGTAATGGAAAATACATTTCACAGCGGTTCAGATGGTACAATGATTTTCTACACCAGGGGTTCTTAAACTTTTTCAGGATGTGACCCAAATTAGAAATCCTGTCTTTTCCTGGGACCCAAGCTTAGGAAAATATGCAACTATTGTCACGTAGCTAGGAATGGTGGGTGTGGAGTCAGACGCAGAGAGCAGAGGTTTAGGGGAAAACCGTATTTATTAGGTTGTAATGGTCACGCCAAAAACAACAGGCAAAAAGGAAAGACCGACCCAAAACAGGACACCAAACAGTCCGTAAAATACACAAACATAACCATCCACAAAAAAAACAGAGAACAAGCCCGCACAAAAGCAGGCGGCCATAAAAGGCTAAAATAGCCCTGAAATAACCCCCAAACAAGAAACAGGTGAAACCAATACAGACATAACCAACAGAAAAAAGAAAAGGGACTCGGTGGCAGCTAGTAGACCGGTGACGACGACCGCCGAGCGCCGCCCGAACAGGAAGAGGAGCCACCTTCGGTGGAAGTCGTGACAACTATAGATAAAAATCGATACATTTCATTGCCCTTATGCCCAAAATAAATGCAATATAGACAAAAACAGATAAAATATCCATATAAATGTATGTTTATTTTCCCCCATTAAAAACACTCTTACATATCTGTCTAGGTTGGAACTATTGCTGTTAAAACATGATAAATAATTTTCCTTTTGAACTGGAATAAACTGATTGATCACATCACACAGATGAATAACAGAACACACACACAGGCTTTTTGATAGCGCAACCATAAGTATCAGTACAGATGAAAAACGATCAGACCTACCTTACATCTAACTGTAGAAATCATTGTTGAAAGAAAGTCTAGGTTCGAACTGTTGCTGTTAAAATACAATCCATATTTTTTTATTCTGAACTGGAATAAACTGATTGATCACATCACACAGATGTAGATCAGAAAACACACACACACACAGTCCTAATGAGAGCATGTGTGTTCTGCCCATGCTCAGCCTTGAATCTGTTTCTGTACTTGTTTTTTAAGTACGTCAGAGTTGAGAACCCTGTCTCGCATAGGTGTGTGGTGTCAAACTGGACCAGAACATCTACTGCTTTCTCAGTCAGGCAGGAGATTGCTTCCTGCTGTAAATGAGCAACTCAGAACTGTGTGAGTGTGTTTGCCTCAAAAAGCATCTTGCTTCAATCAATTTAAATTGTATTATTGTATTTTAACAACAACAATACCAACCTAGACTAGTTTTCAACAATAATTTCTATAGTAAGTAATCAGACATTCGTCTGACTTGTCATCTTCATTTGTACTGTTACTAGGGTTGCATTAACAGTAGCCATCTTGCTTTGGCGATTGTTAGCTACTATTAGCTGTGTATAAGGCCAGGGGATTGTTTGAAATAGAAACTTACATCTACTACTATGAGAGTTAGTAAGTACTCTTTTATTTCTGGTCATCATCACCTGTTATAAAATGACAACAGTGCCTTGCTAGTTGACTTACTTTTCCAATGTCGAAGCATTGTTTCCTGAAGCATTCTGCCCTGCTCTGAAAGAACTCCCTGGGTTTACCATCATTCTATGGCTGTTTGGTCAGGACGTGTCGTTTTATTAATTTGTTCGTTGTGAGAGACTCATTACTAAGCACTTCCCCGCACAAAACACATTGTGGGCACTCCTCGTTATAAGTTTGTATGAAAGAGAAAGAAACTCATCGCTGTATATGCATTTCATGACAATTGAGCTCAATCAGAACGTGTGACTAGCATGAGTCCATTTGATGACAGCGGTGAGTGATGGCAAGTGGGAATGACAAGTCAGTGGCAGACAGCGCATTATCTGCTGCTGAACGACAGCGCTGCATCTTATGTGTGTGTCGCGGAGTGATCTTCAAGAAAACTGCAGAAACAAAATCTGGTAAATCAGGAAGCACACGGGCATCTCCCTCTCACACTCAGGCAGCTGCCAAACCGAGCACAGACCGCTGTTAAGCAGAGCGCGCACTGAATAGAGACTGCAGATGCTCTTGCCCAAATCAATTCCAGTAATTAATGAAATAATTATACATTTACTCTGACAAGTCGTGAACCACTATTAACAGGTCCGCGACCCATTGAGCAGAGACGCATACTTTAAGAAAGGCTGCTCCACGCTATACGTGCATGTTTTGTCACATACAGTGTAAACTAAAATAAGGCAAACTATTACGAATGTTAGCAACCAGGAAATGGCGAAACGATTTCTACATTTAAACAGACTGATTTTGATGGGGATTTGTTTTATTATGCTAATTAGATGTCCATGGGGTGCAGACGTCGACTCTAGGGGGTTATTAACCTTCATCAACTCTGCATTGCTCTCATCACTCTCCTCCTCTCTCTCTTTTCTCCTCCCTCTCTTTTAGCCGCTGCCTTCTCCACCTCCTGTAAAATAGCAAAACACACTCTCCCCCACTTTTCTACTCTCTTTCCTCCTACAGGCAAAGCGGTGTAGAACAGCATGTTCACATACACACAGTCACTCCTAAAGAGGTTTTCGGGTTATGATAAAGGTGAGACAGTCAAACTTGAACACTAGACATTGTCGAGTGGCAGCATTATCTTTAAAACCCAAAGGTATGTGTGTGCATAATTGGTATAATCACCATCAGAGGAATTCTTAACTCGTTTTAAAGAGGGCCATTTAAGGCAAAGACAGTGTTGTTTTTTTTTTAATAACATTTTTCTGACTTTATTGAACAAACCCGAGAGAGAGATGGATAGTGGGGAAAGATAACAACATGTTGTGTCAAAGAACAGTGAGATGGATTCAAACCTATGTGGAAACGTTAGACAGATCAGTCAGGCCACGTGTATTTTTAATAGACTAGCTGCATAGAGAGAGAGAGAGCAGTTAGTGGCA
This sequence comes from Salvelinus fontinalis, assembly GCF_029448725.1. NCBI lineage: Eukaryota > Metazoa > Chordata > Actinopteri > Salmoniformes > Salmonidae > Salvelinus > Salvelinus fontinalis. The sequence goes on from NC_074665.1 coordinate 36,488,096, forward strand.
GAGTCGTCACACAGGCAAATTAAGATTGATACAGACAATTAGTGGAGTGGGTTCCCTAGGAAAGGTGTGAGAAGGAGAGGACCAGAATCCATCTTCATTTGGTCCTGGTCCTGTCACTAAGGCTGGGAGACTGCTGCTCTATGTTGGCCTACTGAGACCAGCCACACTAATTAAGTCAAGACTAAGCATTGGTTCAGTTAATTACACTTTTCTCGCTACACACTTCCCTCTCTCTCTCTCTCTCTCTCTCTCTCTACTCCTCTCCTCTCCTTTCCCTCCTCTCCCCCCTCTACTTTCTCTCAACTTCCATTCCTATCCCTCTCTCCCTCTCTTCTTTTCCTCTCCATTTCTCTCTCCCTTCCTCTCTATCTCTCTCTCCTCTCTCTCTATCCCACAGCCCCCTACCATCAGCACCCAGAGCAGTGATGTTGTATTATCATTCCAACTGTGTAGCGTGTAGTGCAGAGAAAGGACACATCCCAACACTATTTAGTTAGTGTCTATAAATATGTAATCTCTTTACCACTGTGTTACATTAATGTGTGCAGTAGTAGAATTAGTCTATTAGTGCACACATGCATGCACACAGGAGGATAATTAGGAGGGAGAGAGTAGAATAGAGACAGAAAGTGCTTAGTCAAGAAACAGCTGCCAATCTCATATGGGATTAGATATCCCCAAAACACTGTCCATCCTCACACCAGTGGGAAATACTGACTACAGCATTAACAGATTAAACCAGCAGTAGTACCTTTTAAGTGAGTACACAATACACATTTAACAAGGTAACATACCGTATATGCTACAACAAAGCCAAGAATCTAGTCTGGCGATTACATAGCCAAGTAAACAAAATGTGTGTCTGTGTTTCTCCAAAACCTCTCTCCAAATGCTTACATTACAATAATACTGATGTTAAAGGTGTAGACACTAGTAGGTTAGTTCTGGCATTTTAATTTCTGAAGAAATTAAATTAAAAGTATTTAATTTAACCTATCTCCCCAGGGGAAATTAAAAGGTGAAGACTAACCTACTAGTAACAAGGCTTTAACCTGTTTAACCTGGGCTGCAGGGGCAGTATTGAGTAGCCGGATAAAAGGTGCCCATTTCAAACGGCCTCGTACTCAATTCTTGCTCGTACAATATGCATATTATTATTACTATTGGATAAAATAACACTCTCTAGTTTCTAAAACCGTTTGAATTATATCTGTGAGTAAAACAGAACTCCTTTTGCAGCAAACTTCCTGAAAGGAAGTGGAAAATCTGAAATTGATGCTCTCTTCTAGGGGCTGCCTATTAACATCAGTGTTACTTAGATGGGGCAAACTGCCCTGCCCAGCTCTTCTATGTTTGAATGTTATATGCTGCAAGACCCCCTGGTCAAGCACATCCTAGTCATACATGGCCACGCCCAGACCCTGCAGTTCTGGAGCCAGCACTCACAGCCTGGATACACTGACAGTCGATGTGTCGCAGGGCTCCAGACTTCCTACTGCCAAAGACATGGTCACTGAGACTGATTCACACATTGAAACATGTGCAACAACAACAACAGAGGGATTAACACAGCAGTTCTGAAACGAGGGGTTGCGACCCCATGTGGGGTTGCCTGATATGAAAATGTGGTCGTGGGAGAATTTCAAAATTCATGGCGAATTTTTTTAATAATATCATCTTTGGCTCTCAAGATCGTTCTAATGTGGTTAACCTTAAAATTCTAAATGAAAATTATTTAAATGTAAAAGTTAAAATCCAACCAGAGAGTGACCTTAGATTGTGGGAAAAGGCCTCACTTGAATAATTTGCACGGTGAATGGCTAAGTTTACAACGCTATGAAACCACACACTATTGCAGAGACTTTGACAGTACCGTCCACAATTGGTATGGTGAAAACAATGTGTGTGGAGGCAGAGGCACAGCAACTCATGTCAATACCTTTGTCAGATAACACTGCCAAACTAAGAATTGATGCTGTAGCTAGCAATCAAGAAGAAACTCTCACTGAACAACTCAAAAACTCTCCACCTTATGCACTCTCCAAATGGTCGTTAGCTGTGAGGGCCGAGATGCCCATGCATTGACTTTTGTTCGCTACATGTTGGGGGATGCTATTCACGAGAACATATTGTTCTGTCTCACAATTCCCGAGCATGAAATGGCACAGGGGATGTTCAGTGTGCTGCGTGGCTATATTGACAAAAAACAGATTCAATGGGATCGATTGGTCGGCTTTTTCCACAGATGATGCTCCATCTATCATGTGACGGCTGGCAAGCCTCTGTACTCCAGTTTTGAATGTGTCCCCCTCTGCCATATGGACGCCATACACCCACTGAGCTATAATGGATACACCGAGCAACAGCCGGCAAAAGAGCTCATCGCAGAAGATATGCAGCAGGTAACTTCGATTGTAAATTAAATAGCGCACCCCTGTTTTGCAAAACTATGTGGAGATATGCGATCAGAGCATGACAATGTTCTATTTCACACCGAGGCTTAATGGTTATCGAGGTGGAGTGTTGGAAAGATTTTTTGAATTGAGAGAGGAACTTTACTCAATTGCTGCAATTTCTGTGTAATGAAAAGAAAATATCCTTGCATTTGTAACTGACGTATTTGGGAAACTGAATGAACTAAACGCAAGCATGCAGGGGAAATACAAAAATATTCTTCAGATGAGTGACGAATCAGCGAAATCCATTTGACTTTGATCCTGGCTCAGTTGACATGCCGGTAAATGAAATCAAACAGCTGATCTGTCACGTTCTGACCTTTATTTCCTTTGTTTTGTCTTTATTTAGTATGGTCAGGGCATGAGTTGGGGTGGGCAGTCTATGTTCGTATTTCTATGTTTTCATATTTCTGTGTTTGGCCTGATATGGTTCTCAATCAGAGGCAGGTGTTTTGTGTTGTCTCTGATTGGGAACCATATTTAGGTAGCCTGTTTTGTCTTTTGGGTTGTGGGTTGTGGGTGTTTGTTTCCTGTGTCAGTGTTTGTGCCACACGGGACTGTTTTCGGTTAGATTCTCTTTGTTATTTTGTATTTGTGTCATGTTCAGTTTATTATATTAAAACATGGACACTTACCACGCTGCGTCTTGGTCCGATCCCTGCTACACCTCCTCTTCAGACGAAGAGGAGGAAATCTGCCGTTACATGATCGAGCTGTCATGTGTCCGAACCCTGCACACAATGCATTCAAGGGTCACTATGGAGGAGTTCCTGACCCAAAGGGAATACTGTGTCGTCTCCCTCCGAGCATTAAAACTCATGGTGTGCTGATTCAGTGCTCTCGTCTGCAATAAAAACAAATATAGATCCAGGTTGGATGTGAAAGGAGAGATGACGTGTGTGTAACAGTATAGCTTCCGTCCCTCTCCTCACCCCTACCTGGGCTCGAACCAGGGACCCTCTGCACACATCGACAACAGCCACCCTCGAAGCATCGTTACCCATCGCTCCACAAAAGCCTTTGCAGAGCAAGGGGAACAACTACTTCAAGGTCTCAGAGCGAGTGACGTCACCAATTGAAATGCTATTAGCGCACATTACCGCTAACTAGCTAGCCATTTCACATCGGTTACATGTGCACTGTTGACCATGCCCCCCTGACTTTGAGAAGCTCTGACTCGACATGCATCAAGCACACCCATCACAGTAGTGGTGAGATAAGATAAATTACGTCAGACTAATTTGCAATTGACTGTAATGATAAAATAATGATTATAATAATATTATAATAATGATAATTATATTACTATTTTCAATCGAAAATCGAACCCACCATCCTACCAAGACGCATGACAGTGTTATAAATGCTTTGTGACGGCTCAATTTACTATGATTTATAACGCCTTAATTAAGAGGTGCTTATGCCACCCTTTATAAAGCACAGGTTTATGACATATTTCACATAGTGGGTTATGTCACATTTGACATTGGTTGTGTCACACAGTTATGACATTTATGAACCCTTTATAAAGCATGACATATGGTTATAGATGATTTGTAACACATTTATATAGTTTTTATGAAGGCTTTATGAGGATTTTTGAAGCCTTTATAAGCTGCACATCATTTAGAACGGAATCCAAAAAAGGTAGGGGCGTGGATCAGGAAACCAGTGTCTGGTGTAACCACCATTTCCCTTATGCAGTGCGACACATCTCCTTTGCATAGAGTTGATCAGGCTGTTGATTGTGGCCGGTGGAATGTTGTCACACATTTTCAACAGCGGTGTGAAGTTGCTGGATTTTGGCGGGAACTAGAACATGCTGTTGTGCACGTCAATTATGCAGGCCATGGAAGAACTGGGACATTTTCAGCTTCCAGGAATTGTGTAGAGATCCTTGCTACATGGAGCCAAGCATTATCAGGCTGAAACATGAGTTGAATAAGAAATTGAGTTGAATCATAAATTTTCTATCCCAAAATTATGCAGAACAATTAATCCATGCTTTTGTTACTTCTAGGTTAGACTACTGCAATGCTCTACTTTCCGGCTACCCGGATAAAGCACTAAATAAACTTCAGTTAGTGCTAGAATCCTGACTAGAACCAAAAAAATGTATCATATTACTCCAGTGCTAGCCTCCCTACACTGGCTTCCTGTTAAGGCAAGGGCTGATTTCAAGGTTTTACTGTTAACCTACAAAGCGTTACATGGGCTTGCTCCTACCTATCTTTCCGAGTTGGTCCTGCCGTACATACCTACATGTACGCTACGGTCACAAGACGCAGGCCCCCTAATTGTCCCTAGAATTTCAAAGCAAACAGCTAGGGGCAGGGCTTTCTCCTATAGATCTCCATTTTTATGGAATGGTCTGCCTACCCATGTGAGAGACGCAGACTCGGTCTCAACCTTTAAGTCTTTACTGAAGACTTATCTCTTCAGTAGGTCATATGATTGAGTGTAGTCTGGCCCAGGAGTATGAAGGTGAACGGAAAGGCTCTGGAGCAACGAACCGCCATTGCTGTCTCTGCCTGGCAGGTTCCCCTTTCTCCACTGGGATTCTCTGCATCTAACCCTATTACAGGGGCTGAGTCACTGGCTTACTGGTGCTCTTTCATGCCGTCCCTAGGAGGGGTGCGTCACTTGAGTAGGTTGAGTCACTGACGTGATCTTCCTGTCTGGGTTGGCGCTCCCCCTTGGTTTGTGCTGTGGCGGAGATCTTTGTGGGCTATACTCGGCCTTGTCTCAGGATGGTAAGTTGGTGGTTGAAGATATCCCTCTACTGGTGTGGGGGCTGTGCTTTGGCAAAGTGGGTGGGGTTATATCCTTCCTGTTTGGCCCTGTCCGGGGGTATCATCGGATGGGGCCACAGTGTCTCTTCACCCCTCCTGTCTCAGCCGCCAGTATTTATGCTGCAGTAGTTTATGTGTCGGGGGGCTAGGGTCAGTTTGTTATATCTGGAGGACTTCTCCTGTCTTATCCGGTGTCCTGTGTGAATTTAAGTATGCTCTCTAATTCTCTCTTTCTCTCTTTCTTTCTCTCTCTCGGAGGACCTGAGCCCTAGGACCATGCCTCAGGACGACCTGGCATGATGACTCCTTGCTGTCCCCAGTCCACCTGGCCGTGCTGCTGCTCCAGTTTCAATTGTTCTGCCTGCGGCTATGGATCCCTGACCTGTTCACCGGATGTGCTACCTATCCCAGACCTGCTGTTTTCAACTCTCTAGAGACCGCAGGAGCGGTAGAGATACTCTTAATGATCGGCTATGAAAAGCTAACTGACATTTACTCCTGAGGTGCTGACTTGCTGCACCCTCGACAACTACTGTGATTATTAGTATTTGACCATGCTGGTCATTTATGAACATTTGAATATCTTGGCCATGTTCTGTTATAATCTCCACCCGGCACAGCCAGAAAAGGACTGGCCACCCCTCATAGTCTGGTTCCTCTCTAGGTTTCTTCCTAGGTTTTGGCCTTTCTAGGGAGTTTTTCCTAGCCACCGTGCTTCTACACCTGCATTGCTTGCTGTTTGGGGTTTTAGGCTGGGTTTCTGTACAGCACTTTGAGATATCAGCTGATGTACGAAGAGCTATATAAATACATTTGATTAGATTTGATGGTCGGGGGATGAATGACACGACAATGGGCCACGGGATCTCGTCACGGTGCCTTTTTGTACTTAAACTGCCATCGATAAAATGAAATTGTGTTTGTTGTCCGTAGTTTATGCCTGCCCATACCATAATCCCACCGCCACCATGGGGCACTCTGTTCACAACATTGACATCAGCAAACTGCTCACCCACACAATGCCATACATGCTATCTGACATCTGCCCGGTACAGGTGATACCAGGATTCATCCTTGAAGAGCACCCTTCTCCAGCGTGACAGTGGCAATCGAAGGTGAGCATTTGATTACTGCAGTAGGTTACGATGCCAAACTGCATTCAGGTAAAGACCCTAGTGAGGCACACAGATGAGCTTGCCTGAGACGGTTTCTGACAGTTTGTGCAGAAATTCTTTGGTTGTGCAAACCCAGAGTTTCATCAGCTGTCGGGGTGGACCATCCCGCAGGTGAAGAAGCCGGATGTAGAGGTCCTTGGGCTGGCGTGGTTACACATGATCTGCGGTTGTAAGGCTGTTTCGGAATGCTGCCAAATTCTCTAAAACAACGTTGGAGGTGGCTTATGGTTGAGAAATGAGCATTCAATTCTCTGGCAACAACTCTGGTGGACATTCCTGAAGTCAGCATGCCAATTGCACCCTCCCTAAAAACTGGATGCAAGATCAACCATTCATTATATCAAAATGATAGTTTTAACCATGTTTTGAAGCTATTAGTGGGTTGCACCTTTGTCACTCGGTCACACCACGTCATTGTTATAAGCGTTCTCAAGATGCTCTCAGCCATACTGACTCCCGAAAGTCGAGTGGTGCTCAGTCATTCTTAACGGGGGCTACTGATTCGAAATTCGATGACATTGCTGAAGTAGGCAAATAATTAGTAAGAAACGACTTTGGCATTATGATGTTATCAAATGTACTTTATACAGATGGCAATGTTTTCATAGCTAGCAAAGCTCGTCAAAAAATACCTACAAAGGCTAAAGTTAGCTTGCAAAAATGCGGTGCTCTTCCCTCACTCTTAGCTTGCTAGCTAACGTTATACTACATCTAAAATCAATCTGACGGGATCACAATGACAAAATGTTTTCATACTAATTCATACTCCTTTTGAAAATGTCATTGTTTCCAAGCCACTATAATGCACTTTAGACTTAATCTTCATCAGCGCCAGGTGAGAATGCATTGATTAGAACATTCACTCTGGCACCAGTCCTCAAGAAAACCTTCATAACAATATTGTGACGCAAGATTAAACGCATGAAGTGTTTCTTTACAATTATATTGTTTGCAAAGTATATATTTTGGCTTCTGATGAGGTATGACAGTTGAACTAAGATCATGAGGCATTTATACTTTTTATTCGATAAGAATCCATGGGTATATATGAAAAAGTCCCAATAATATATGTAACAACCATAGATTGCCCCTTTCAATTATTATTGTACCAGTCTACACTGTGCTGAGAGAATCTCTGCTAGGCCTATTACTTTTGGAACAGCAGGGACATTTGTAGCTACATTATTTGTCATTATTTTGTACGTGTGTCTAAGGTGGAGCAAGGGTGACAAAATAAAATAAAAAATTAAGAAATAAATGTACACATGTGACCGGCCACTGGAGGGCATCATAGGGAAGGAAATAGTTTTGTATGTGACAAACAGCCAGAAACCATCCATCATGAATGTACATTTTTAAACTATGCCCGAACTGAGCCCACCTTCACCGCAATAGAAAACCAATAGAAAAACAACTTGTATATGGTATAAATAATGTCTTTGCCTGTTCACACAATTTTTTTTGTCTATTCAAGTTTGTTCATTATTTCTATTTTTTTTAAATTAGTAATAGGAAATACAGAATTTACAGAATGTCAATTACTTTTCAAAAGGAAGTCATCTCAAGTCACAAATACAATAGTTAATAAATAATGTTATGTAAAAAGGTGTCAGTAAATCATGACACAATACAAACATAATCAAAATGAAATGCAATTTCCTGGCACAGCAGGTAGGGAAAATGGATACCTAGTTAGTTGCACAACTGAATGCATTCGACCCAACCCCTCTGAATCAGAGAGGTGCGGAGGCTGACGTCCACGGCACAGCTGTTGGGGGTTAACTACCTTGCTCAAGGGCAGATGGCAGATTTTTCCACCTTGCAAGCTCAGGGATTTGAACCAGCGACCTTTCGATTACTGGCCTAACACTCTTAAACACTAGGTTAATAGCCACCCCCAAATCTGCAATCTCCTGTGTCAACCGAATTTAGAAATTTAACAAACATTTCAACATACATTTGCTAGGTATGTAATGATTCACCGATAAGCATCGGTCCTTGATTCCAAATGTTAAAATACAACTACATCGGTCCGGGGACCCCAAACAGATCCAAATGTAACATACATGGGTCATGTTACATTTGATAGCCTCCCTTATGGCTCAGCTCATGTGTCTACGTAGAACATACACCATAGACACACACAAACACCACACACACAGGCTCAGACAGATCCAGCTCAGAGAGGCCCAGCTCATGAGTTCCATCAACAGCACATTTTAATTTAGAATGGAAAAAAAAATGTGTTTATTCAACAAATGTAATGCATCGAATCAAACCTAATTGATTAATTCTCTAATCAAACCGAATCACAACTAAAATGCATCGTTCCTGTATCGTATCGGAGCCCATTCATCTAGATACGTATCGAAACGTCTCCCTACCATTTTCATTTAATGATAATGGAATAATATCATGGTTCTGTCTGTCATTAGTTATAGAAATTATTGTTGCTCCTAATTGATTGCATTGTTGTTTAACACTGAGGTTTCTAACAGTTTATTTATCTTATACTGATTAACATTTTCTGCTTCTATAATTCACTCTGTCCCATTTTTAGTGAGACAGCACCGAAGACAGAATATCCTGTTAAAGTATGTCACATATATTGGGAATGCATTCTGATGATTTTCAATCTCTTGGGGTAATGTATCAGTGTCATTGTTTGCTGAATCAGCAACGTGGGTCAATCTCTGGGTCACATATACACCAACCTGACCCCTAACACATCTCCACCAGAAACTAGACACATGTTTCTTCTGCCTTTTGATATTTGTACTGTGCTTATGTATGCTATGTGACTGAAAAGATATGAATGCATATGAAACTGAATCATTAAACATTAGGGCTGTCAAACAAATAATTAATCGCATGATTTTCTGTAGGTAATTGCAATTTATCTAAAAACAAATATTTGCTCAAATTTGTCCCTAAAGAAAGATTTTTCCATATAAAAAGCAGTGCATTGAGTTACAGGAATACTATGAGTTGATTGTAAGGGAAGGAAACAAAAAAAGTATCTCTATCAGAATGTTTATAATAGCATTTTCACCATAAACAACTCTTGAGTTTTTCCACATTACATCATAATTCTAAAATTGATTAAAAAAAAATTCCCCCTCATCAATCTACACAAAATATGCCATAATGACAAAGCAAAAACATGTTTTTAGAATTTATGCTAATTTATAATGGGAAAGAAATTTAAATAATACATTTACATAAGTATTCAGTCCCTTTACTCAGTACTTTGTTGAAGCACCTTTGGCCGCGATTATAGCATCGAGTCTTCTTGACTATGACGCTACAAGCTTGGCACATCTGTATTTGGGGAGTTTCTCGCATTCTTCTCTGCAGATCATCTCAAGCTCAGTCAGGTTGGATGGGGAGTGTCGCTGCACAGCTATTTTCAGGTCTCTCCAGAGATGTTTGATCAGGTTCAAGTCCGGGCTGTGGCTGGGCCGCTCAAGGACATTCAGAGACTTGTCTTGGCTGTGTGTTTAGGGTCGTTGTCCTGTTGGAATGTGAACCTTTGCCCAAGTCTGAAGTACTGCGCACTCTGGAGCAAGTTTACATAAAGGGTCTCTCTGTACTTTGCTCTGTTCATCTGTTCATCTGTCCCTTGATCCTGACTAGTCTCCCAGTCCCTGCTGCTGAAAAACATTCCCACAGCATTATGCTGCAAACCACCATGGTTCACCGTAGGAATGTTGCCAAGTTTCTTCCAGACGTGACGCTTGGCATTCAGGCCAAAGAGATCAATCTGGTTTCATCAGTGTCTCATGGTCTGAGAGTCCTTTAGGTGCCAAACTCCAAGCAGGCTGTCATGTGTATTTTACTGAGGAGGTAACATAATGTTAGCTAGCATGCTAGCTGGACTAGGTACATTAGCTAGCTATCTACAGTCCTGTATTGAACTCTTAAAGCCATCAGCTAAATCATATAGCTAGCTTGCTATATTTTGCCTATATGCCATGATAGTTCCTGCAAGACTGGTACCTTCAGCATGGTATACATGTTTATTTGTCCATTCTATCTTCGACTAACGCTAGCTAATGTTAAGAGTAAGAGTAGCTAGGAGTAGCTCAATCTGGTAGCCATCTATTCCATCATAATCTGGATAACACTCTGTTACTAAAATTTGAATTGTCGATATAACTAACTCAGTTTGTGTGTTGGTATTAATGATGAATGTTTATAAATCGTCTATGGTTGGTTCTCAGCTGGCTAGCAATCTTGCTGCCAATTTAGTGATGCTAGGTAACAGCATGCTGACAAAATTTAAATGTCCATGTTAGGTGTGCTAAGCTAGCTAGTCTAATAGAGATCCTTACCATTAGTGGGGTGGTTAAATTGTGTATTGTTGTGTGCTTTGTTGTAGGCGGTACATAATCTGATTCCACAAGCATGTGCTTCCAACCCTTAGCTCTTCACAAGGTTGGCAAAAATATTTACAAGCTGACGGCTAAAATAGCTCAATTTTTTTATTTTACTAGGCAGTCAGTTAAGAACAAATTCTTATTTTCAATGACGGCCTATGAACAGTGGGTTGACTGTCTTGTTCAGGGGCAAGATGACAGATTTTTACCTTGTCAGCTCTGGTATTCGATCTTGCAACCTTTCGGTTTCAAGTCCAATGCTCTAACCACTAGGCTAACTGCCACCCCAATGGTCAGAGTTTACAGTAAGCATGGCATGAACATGAATTGGGTAGTGTTTGCATGGGTTTCTGTTTGTCTTATGTGGTCTTTTTACCTTTTCTCTTAGAAAACTCAGGTTATCTGGAGTCCCACAGTGCCCTGCTGAAAAATACCCCAAAGAAGCAGAATGTTGCATGCACGAGCATGAGGGAGGGGACAGACCTTGCGTTTATGGAACACAACAAGATTGTGGGACAAAAACCAACTAGGGACACTGAAAAGTATAAAATCAAGACAACAGTAATGACACAACCACCTCATTCCTCTCTCTGCAGATTCTCAAAACACAATACAAAGACGCCTACAGTAATCCCCTGCCAAGAGCTACTATTGACAAGAATAATCTGTCAAAGTCAATGGGCTGGGGGAGGTTTAAAGATAGGTCTTTGAGATGAGGGAGGGGGCTTTTGTTGTGCACGGTTGTGCTTAGAGACAGTGGGTGTATTTTTGTGTATGAGCATGATTGAAAGGTGCCATTTCTCCTCAATCTCCCATACACAACAATACATGCTATGTAAGAATTGCCCTCTTAAGACTTTTCACACCTTCTACAGCCCCCCAGCCCATTCACTTTGTTGACTGATCTTTCCTCTAAAAAGCAGCTCCCAATGTCCCTCATTGTCGCAAAACAATACACTAGACTGCCTCTAAACACTTAGAGCCCAATTGGTTGACACATTTTACCAACAAAGGCGTGTTGCACTAACACCACAACCATGTATTTCCAGGAGACGTGCAGTACCAGCAAATCTTCTGCAAGAGGTCCAAACAGTTGGGGGTTAAGGTCTTAAAGCCCTACACCACTTACGGCAGAGTCTTATCCAGCTGGCCGTACACGACAGACAGGGCAAGACCATTCGCCACAAGCACAAAGAGTCTCAGCTCAGCCAAACACCATTGCACCGAAGCCAGATAAAGGACTATAGCTGCGTTTACACAGGCAGCTCAATTCTGATATTTTTTCACTAATTGGTCTTTTGACCAATCACATCAGTTTTGAAAAATATCTGATGTGATTCAACAAAAGACAAATTTGTGAGGACAGATGCTTGGGAGACGAGAAGCAAGTACAGGGAGTGAACATTTCATTAATAAACAGACATGAAACAGGACAGGACAGTGTCTGGACATGAAAAACATAACAACATTCATGCTGACACGGGGAACAAACTGAGGAACAGACAGATATAGGGGGGGCAATCAACAAAGTGAAGGAGTCCAGGTGAGTCCAATATTGCGCTGATGCGCGTAATGATGGTGACAGGTGTGCATAATGATGGGCCGCCTGGCACCCTCGAGCACCGGAGAGGGCGCAGGCTTGATAAAATTAGTGGAAAAATATCAGAATTGGGCTGTCTGTGTAAAAACAACCAGTGTGGCTCAGCATGTAGAACCACCATAAAATAAATATGGATTTTTGTCTGGCTTTATGGATTCACAGAAAACATTTATATAAGCTCTGTAGCATCAAACAGATGTTAGACCTTCAGGCATATCCAAAAGAATGTATATTTGTCAAAGTTTAAAATACAGGGGAGTGTACACTATTTAATGCTAACTCAAAAAGAGAACTGGGTATTCAACAGTGTGTTTCTGAGTGTGTAGTGAAGTCCAGAGAACTGTAGCTAGGTCTGTTCCATGTCTGTTTATTAATTACACTGGATAATGTGATTTAACCTGTTGAGGACAGAGGGCGCTGTTTTCACTTTGGGGGAAAATCGTGCCCAATTTAAACGGCCTCGTACTCAATTCTTGCTCGTACAATATGCATATTATTATTACTATTGGATAGAAAACACTCTCTAGATTGTCCTTGATATTTATTAGTATACATGCACTTACATTTACATTTTTACATTTTAGTCATTTAGCAGACGCTCTTATCCAGAGTGACTTTCAGTAGAGTGCATACATTTTTATTACATTTTACATACTGAGACAAGGATATCCCTACCGGCCAAACCCTCCCTAACCCGGACGACGCTATGCCAATTGTACGTCACCCCACGGATCTCCCGGTTGCGGCCGGCTGCGACAGAGCCTGGGCGCGAACCCAGCCCAGCCTGGGCGCGAACCCAGAGACTCTGGTGGCGCAGCTAGCACTGTGATGCAGTGCCCTTGACCACTGCGCCACCCGAGAGGAACCCCGGTGCCAGACAGGTTAATCAACAATTTTTGATATTCATCACTGGGAGTTACATGATAGGTACTGTTTGGTTTAGCACAGAGAATTTTCAACCAATCTTAGCGATTCTGTCTTTGTCCTCGATTTGTGGAAACAGGAGTCTCATAAAATGTCCAGTTGCAAGGAGTCCGTTTGAATTTTGAAAATGCTCCGTTATTAAAATACAATAGATCTCCGATTGTAAATCTCTTCTATTTTTAGTTATAGATATCGTTACATGTTATTTAGCTAGACCAGCTCGCCCCCCCCCTCCCCCATCCCCATCCACTGTAACGCAGTAGTATGTTAGCCAACAGTAGTATGTTAGTGCAAATATTTGCACAATCTAGTTGTGCAAAGCGATTACAGACTTACCCAGAAATACTCACAGCTGTAGTTGCTGCCATAGTTGAATAACATGTATTGACTAAGGTGTGTGAAAAGTTATGTAAATGAGAATTGTTTATTATTTTTTTTATAAGCAATCCATGTTGAATTCCAGCTGTAACAAAATGTGGAATAAGTCAAGGGGAAGTAATACTTTCTGAAGGCACTGTAGGTAAAATGGTCCATACTGTGATTTGAACACACAGCCAAATGTTTTAGACTCCATCATTACATTCACAAGTTTAAGGACCAGACATTGAAACGGGTTTATATTATGTATTGAGGAAATGGGATGAATGTGAGAATGAGAATTCAAAAAGGGAGTGCGACTGAACCAGGTGAAGTAGATGGCTGCAGATGAAGGATCTGTGGGGTGGACTCTAAAGTTTGGCTTGTAGTCTCAGGTAGAAGTCATCACCAGGCCGTGGTAGTTAAGCTGTTGTGGTGAGATCCTTGGAAGAATATTGGATAGAAAGGTGCTAAGGTGATGCGGGCTGCAAAACTTGATGAGGCTAGCAGCGTGACATGTACTGCAGAACAATGAGGAAGAATGTTAGTTTGGTCAGATTTAAGTAGGGTGTCAATGTTGTTTAGGGAGTATGAGGACAGGTGTGGAGGCTGATTAGCAATGAGTTGCAGCAAATGTTTGTTAAGGATCTGCTTTCAAAGCAACTAGTTCAAGTGTTGCAAACAGACAGGGAGGCTGATTGCAATGAGTAGCAGCTGGTGCTTGTTGAGTTGCTACGTATGAGGGTGAATGACGCTGGAAGTCAAAACGTTGTCAACCATGTGAATCACATGAATGAATGTGTTGGTTTCTTACCACACAAGGTTTAAGAACACCAATCTAAGGAGAGGAGTAAAGATTTATCAGAGACCTCCCTGTCAGTCTCTGGACCGTGTGTCCGTGTATGCGTCCGTCTGTACGTACGTGTGTGCATATGTGCGGGAATCACCAGGGTTCTCAGACAGGGGCCAAAACTCCATGGGAAAGGGGTTCATTAAAACTATGGCTTCAATACATCACATTATAAAGCCCCATCTCCAGATGTACTTATGGTCATTTTGATGGACCAAAGACATGGAATGAGACGGTGGTACTTCAACTTCAGTGGGCCCCACAGATACAGCCCTCCCACTGGACACTGAGTCACCTCAAACAGCCATTGTCCCTGCTTCATCTTAAACTACATATCTACACTGCTCCCAGTCAGTGAATGGAGCTGTGGGTTTGGATAAGCCGTCTGAATCACACCAAAGGAATCTGGGCCTCCACGCCGCCTTTGTACTGAGACCAGGCCCCATGGTGTCACGTATGTGTGTGTGCTGAGGCCGTGGAGTCCGTACTGTGTGTGTGTGCATGTGTGTGTGTCTGTCTTAATATCCGTATCTTTCTGTGGTTAGTTGGATGGCGTGAGGTCTCATAACCCCATAGCTCATACTATACTTACTCTGAAGGGTTATTAACACATGAAAAGTAGACAGGCTGCAGGAGGGCTATTTTCTCCTGTTTAGGAGGCCCCTCTATTAGATCCCCATTCACTTTCAAACACAAACTCACACAAACACACGCACACACTCGGACTCGAACTCTGCTCACTCTTCACATCTGTCTCTGTAACAAACTCTAGAGACATTCAGCTGAATTATTTTGTCATGAATGTGATTTATGTCCTAGCTGTGCGAATGCAATTAACGCTACGCACACACACATATACAGTCTCAATTCTGTACAATCAGTGTGGGTCAATAAAGGTTGAGATTTAGAAACTGCACAAGCACACATACTTACAGACAGAAACTTAGACACACACACACAGATGTAAATTTGGTATCTCCTCATTAAAAAAAAAACCCTCTGGTAATGAATCCCCCTTGTGCTTCTACACATCTGGGAACATTTTAGAGCCTATGATAGATGGAGTAAGCCAGCTAAATGAGTGTGTATGCTTTATTTGTCCTCCATAATTCTGTCATTCCAAACTTTTTATATGACAAATCTATCCTTTGTGTCACTAATCATAAGTCCTCATCATTACAATATGAAAAGTACCTGTTACTTTCCCAATTCATGTTTCCAATACATAAGAGACAGAAAGCCTCAGTCAGATGAATGTATAACATTTGTAGAGTAGAACATTGAGATTAATGTTCATAAAAACTTGCTTATCAAACATCTGTATGTCATGTACTGTACCTCTGCCTAGTTGCTCTCTGGTTTCAGGCCATGGCTTTGAAAAGGCATACTTTTTGTTGGTTGATTTTAACAGTGATTTCATCAAGATTATCACATGGGCCAAGAAATACAAACATACACATTCTGCCAAGATGAATCCAGGCCACTTGGTCCTGTTCAAATATACTTTTTTATTTTTATTTTTACAATACAAAATAAAAGACAGCATACAAACACACACAAACATCAACGACATCACCCTGCCCAGACCCACCTGCTCACGCCCCCAACCATAGATCCTCCCATCAGCCTCCCTAACCAGTTTCATCAGAAGTATGTCTCCGATCAAAGAGACTATAGTTCTGACTCAGTTCCCCAACTCAGCGTTCCAAGGTCAAACCTGTTTACTTTAATGTTTTCGTAATGACCAGTTAAATGTCCAGTGCAGTCACAAACGTGATTGTTCTATGTTTTATACAGTGCCTTCAGAAAGTATTCACACCCCTTGACTTTTTCCACATTTTGTTGTTGCAGCCCGAATTTAAAATGTATTACATTTAGATTTTGTGCCACACAATATTCCATAATGTCAAAGGGGAATTATGTTTTTAGACATTTTTACAAATTAATAGTATTCAACCCCTTTGTTATGTCAAGCCTACATAACTTCAGGAGTAAAATTTCCCTAACAAGTTGTAACGGCAGATTTCCTCCTCTTCGTCTGAAGAGGAGGTGTAGGGATCGGACCAAGACGCAGAGTGGAAAGTGTCCATAATTTATTATAAAATTAACTGAACACTACAATGAAACAAATTAACAAATAGAATCCAACCGAAAACAGTCCCGTGTGGCACGAATACTAACACGAAAGACAATCAGCCACAAAACCCAACACCAAACAGGTTACCTTAATATGGTTCTCAATCAGGGACAACGATTGACAGCTGCCTCTGATTGAGAACCATATCAGGTCAAACACAGAAATAGACAAACCAGACACAAAACGATGAATGCCCACCCAACTCACGTCCTGACCCACTAAAACAAACAATTAACACAACTAGGGTCAGAACGTGACACAAGTCAGATAATAAACTGGATGGACTAACTGTGTGCAATAAGCATGACTTAGCCACAAAGGATCATTAGCTTCTTTTAAAGCTGTGAGTTGTTTCACATCACAAACGTGTAGGCCTATATGCCTAGATGGGAACCCTGTAATTTGGGCAGCGCGTGTGGCAATAGGCCTAGCTAATTAATAAGATGCGGCTGTCAGTGAAAAGCAATGCATCTAAAATATGTGTGAAGATAATATGTCTTCAGTATATTTTGAAATTCACAAGTAAAAATTTGATTAAAACCTCACTAAGGTACGTGGTACGCTAGCGCTAGCGTCTCAGTGAAACTGCAGAGCGCCAAATTCAAAAACAGAAAAACCCATTATAAAAATTCATAACATACAATTGTTATACATCGGTTTAAAGATTAACTTCTTGTTAATCCAACCACAGTGTCAGATTTCAAAAAGGCTTTACGGCGAAAGCATACCATGCGATTATCTGAGAACAGCGCCCAGCAGACAAATCATTACAAACAGTTACCAGCCAAGTAGAGGAGTTACACAAGTCAGAAATAGCGATAAAATGAATCACTTACCTTTGATGATCTTCATATGGTTGCACTCACAAGCCTCCCATTTACTTATGTTCGTTTTTTTGATAAAGTCCCTGTTTATATCTAAAATCCTCCGTTTTGTTCAGTAATCCACAGGCTCAAACGCAGTCACAACAGGCAGAAGAAAAATCAAAATGGTATCCGTCAAGTTCGTAGAAACATGTCAAACGATGTTTATCATCAATCCTCAGGTTGTTTTATAGCCTAAATAATCAATAATATTTCAACCCGACAATAACGTTGTCAATATAAAAGGTAAACAAGAAAGGCGCACTCTCGGTCATGCGCATGAAAAACCTCTGGGACACTGTAGGGTTCACTCATTCAGAGTGGTCTTACTCTCTCATTTTTCAGAATACAAGTCTGAAACAATTTCGAAAGACTGTTGACAGCTAGTGGAAGCAATACAAAGTGCAATTTGAGTCCTAAGTCAATAGATACTGTAATGGCATTCAATAGAAAACTACAAACATAAAAAAATCCCACTTCCTGGATGGATTTTGCTCAGGTTTTTGCCTGCCAAATCCGTTCTGTTGTACTCAGACATTATTTTAATAGTTTTGGAAACTTTAGAGTTTTCTATCCAAATCTACCAATATATGCATATCCTAGCTTCTGGGCCTGAGTAGCAGGCAGTTTACTTTGGGCACGCTTTTCATCCGGAGGTGAAAATAGTGCCCCCTACCCTAGTGAGGTTTTAAGTCACATATGTCACAAATGTTTTTAACAAGTCACAAATGTATTAAATTGCCCACCCTCAATCTACACAAAATAATCCATAATGACAAAGCAAAAACAGGTTTTTCAAGCATTTTTGCAAATGTGCCAATTTTTTTGTTGTTGAAATATCACATTAACATAAGCATTCAGATGCTTTACTCAGTATATTCTTGAAGCACCTTTGACAGCAATTACAGCCTCGAGTCTTGTTGGGTATGACGCTACAAACTTGGCACACCTGTATTTGGAGAGTTTCTCCCACTTTTCTCTGCAGATCCTCTCAAGCTCTGTCAGGTTGGATGGGAGCGTCGCTGCACAGCTATTTTCAGGTCTCTCCGCTGAAAAACATCACCACAGCATGATCCCGCCACCACCATGCATCACCGTAGGGATGGTGCCAGGTTTCCTACAGACGTGACGCTTGGCATTCACGCCAAATAATTCAATCTTGGTTTCATCAGACCAGAGAATCTTGTTTTTCATGGTTTGAGAGTCTTTAGGTGCCTTTTGGCAAACTCCAAGCGGCTGTCATTTGCCTTTTACTGAGGAGTAGCTTCCGTCTAGCCACTCTACCATAAAGGCCTTATTGGTGGAGTGCTGCAGAGATGATTGTAGTTCTAGAAGGTTCTCCCATCTCCACACAGGAACTCTGGAGCTCTGTCAGAGTGACCATCGGGTTCTTGGTCACCTCCTTGACCAAGGCCCTTGTCCCCCCATTTCTCAGTTTGGCAGGGCGGCCAGCTCTAGGAAGAGTCTTGGTTGTTCCAACATTTCTTCACTTAAGAGTCACCATCTCGGATCCGGGAGCACCCTCATCAGTAAAAAAGCTGACTAGCATAGCCTAGCATAGCGCCACAAGTAAATACTAGCATCTAAATATCATGAAATCACAAGTCCAAGACACCAGATGAAAGATACACATCTTGTGAATCCAGCCATCATTTCCGATTTTTAAAATGTTTTACAGGGAAAACACAATATGTATTTCTATTAGCTAACCACGATAGCAAAAGACCCAACTGCATATTTCCGCCATTGTTTTTACTGCATAGGTAGCTATCACAATTTCGACCAAATAAAGATATAAATAGTCACTAACCAAGAAACAACTTCCTCAGATGACAGTCTGATAACATATTTATTGTATAGCATATGTTTTGTTCGAAAAATGTGCATATTTCAGGTATAAATCATAGTTTTACATTGCAGCCACCATCACAAATCTCACCAAAGCAGCTAGAATAACTACAGAGACCAACGTGAATTACCTAAATACTCATCATAAAACATTTATGAAAAATACACAGTGTACAGCAAATGAAAGACAAATATCTTGTGAATCCAGCCAATATTTCAGATTTTTTAAGTGTTTTACAGCGAAAACACAATATAGCATTATATTAGCTTACTACAATAGCCAACCACACAACAGCATTGATTCATGCACGTTAGCGATATCGAATAAACCAGCAAAAGATATTACTTTTTCACTAACATTCTCAAACTTCATCAGATGACAGTCCTATAACATCATATTACACAACACATATATGGTTTGTTCGAAAATGTGCATATTTAGCGGTACAATTTGTGGTTGAACAATGTGAATACAGCCAAACTGCCCAAAATAATCCGGATATATTTCTGACACTCACATCATCTAATCAAATAACTAATCATATACTTTACTAAAAAATACAGGTTGGACAGCAAATGAAAGATACACTAGTTCTTAATGCAACCGCTGTGTTAGATTTTTTTTAAATAACCTTATTACGACATACAGCTTACGACATAGAGCGAAACAGCGCCCGAAATCTGGGCGGAATATAGTCTAAACATTTTTCGACAGAAATACGAAATAATATCATAAATGGTTCCTACTATTTGATGAGCTTCCATCAGAATCTTGTACAAGTTGTCCTTTGTCCAGAATAATCGTTGTTTGGTTGTAGAATGCCCTCTTCATCTGTACAATTAGCAGCCAAAGCTAGCCATGTGGCGTAGCAGTGTCCAACGCACCATAACGCTAGACAAAGCAATTCCAGAAAATCGCAATCAACTGATATAAACTGCTATAAGTCGGTTTAATATAACTAGTTTATGATGTTTTTAACACATATATCGAATAAAATCAGAGCCGGATATATCTAAGGCCTATAATAACGACAGCTTTTCAGAATGCAATCCTGAGGTCTGTCTCGCGCCAAGATGAACGGTGAAAAGACTACACCCACGGTTCCAAGAGCTCTTGTTCGGCCTCAGATCTAGCTAGACACCCCATTCCAATTCCCACTGCCTACTGACATCTAGGGAAAGGTGTATGCAGTGCATGTAGACCCATAGAGTCCATGCAAATTAATAAACTGACCCTGGAACAGAGCCCTCGATTTCAGATTTCTTACTTCCTGACAGGAAGTTTGCTGCAAAATGAGTTCTGTTTTACTCACAGATATAATTCAAACGGTTTTAGAAACTAGAGAGTGTTTTCTATCCAATAGTAATAATAATATGCATATTGTACGAGCGAGAATTGAGTACGAGGCAGTTTAATTTGGGAACGATTTTTTTCCAAGTGAAAACAGCGCCCCCATATTGACAAAAGGTTTTAAGAATGATGGAGGCCACTGTGTTCTTGGGGGCCTTCAATGCTGCAGAAATGTTTTGGTACCCTTCCCCAGATCTGTGCCTCGACACAATCCTGTCTCGGAGTTCTACAGACAATTTCTTTGACCTTATGGCTTGGTTTTTACTCTAACATGCACTGTCAACTGTGGGACCTTATATAGACAGGTGTCTGCTTTTCTAAATCATGTCCAATCAATTGAATTTACCACAGGTGGACTCCAATCAGGGTGTAGAAACATCTCAAGGATGAGGAATGGAAACAGAATGCACCTGAGCTCAATTTCGAGTCATAAGACCCTAGCAAAGGTCTTATGTAAATAAGGTATTTCGTTTTTTTTGTTGTAATAAATGTGCTAGCTGTGTTTGCTCTACTGTTGTCTATAAGGGCACAAGGCGAGACCCAGATACAGACACAGGAGGCAGATGAGTTAGTCTTTGTAGTTTATTTATAATCCAAATGGAGTAGGTAAGAGAATGGTCATGGACAGGCAAAAGGTCAAAACCAGATTCTGAGACCAAGAGGTAAAGAGTGGCAGACAGGCCCGATGTCAGGGCAGGCAAAAGGGTCAGGCAGGCAGGTACGGAGTCCAGAAAAAACAGGCAAGGGTCAAAACCGGGAAGACTAGAAAAAATAGAATATTAAACAGGAGCACGGGAAAAACAAGCTGGTTGATTTGAAAACATATAAGACGAATTGGCACAGAGAGACTGGAAACACAGGGATAAATACACAGGGGAAAATAAGCGATGCCTGGAGGAGATGGAGACAATCACAAGAACAGGTGAAACAGATCAGGGCGGGACAGTTGTCAGTCAATAGCCGGCTACAAACTAGCTAGCTAAGTAGAATTAGCATTGGTTTAGTGCAGCATCAATATCGGTAGTAGCTATCACTGCGTGTGGTGCAGCTCATGAGAACGCTGCAATCAATGCACACTATCAGTGATGGCCTACATTTTACGGGTCATCCCAGTCGACCTCCTCCGGCAGTCACACTTTAAATATTGTACAAGTTATTCTGACTTTGGTTATTCTTTGGAACCCTATTCCCTTACACAGTTTAAGCTAGAACGCATTTAACATAACTTGCAGACTGGTCTGTATTAGTGTGCTTCTGCTAGCTCATTAGTGCATACTATTGCATGAGTGACACTATTAGCATACATATTACGGTATAATTTCAGTCAATGTGGTTATTTATCTGCGGCAGTAGGTTCAGGCTCTGATTTATTAGCCATGTTCTAATCCTGTGTCATGCATTTTAAATAGGTGGTCATGCCTGTCAGTCCATCTTTGCGTGATAGTAGTATTATTCTATTATTCAGTTCTATCACATGGTATTGTAGCAATGACTTCATTCTAGTCATCACGAATTAGTACTGTCATTAATTAATCTTCTGCTTGCATTTTGTTATTTTCACATCTTAGTTCTATCATGTATTTTAGGCTGCAACTCTTGTGTGGTGAATGCTCGCACAGTGATATTCTTTGCTTCATTTTCTATACAGTATGCCTAATGGCATGGCTGCACGTGCATGGTTAGGTTCTGTATCCATCACCTTGCAGAGTTGAATTTTTGTGCTAATTCATGCATTGATTATGTTCTGTATCATCTGCACATAGTCGTTATGGCATCGTTGCTATTATTGCTATTGCCAATCGAACACAGTGAGGTCGTGGTGACAGAGGCCAACACTAGCTATCCCTTCCACAGCATCTGCTTGGAGCATTGCAGTACGACGGCACACCATTTTAGGGTGGTAGTAAGCAAGTTTACGCGCGTTACCATGCATGCTTGTACATAGTGCATGCATTTTATACCCTGAAGCAGCTCACTCGGCTACAGCGAGTAGCTACTTGAATGGCGTTAGTCTTTTGTCAGTTAAACATTACTGGGTCTTTCCATCACCAAGCATATATTCCAGAAGTACAGCCTCATTTTGAATTGATACTACTGCCTAACCTTTCCTTCTCCGATTTCAGTTATCACCTTGAACCTTAGTGGTGACGCTGTATAGCTGTATAGCTGACTAATAAAGGCTTGCTACAGTTTCAGCCTTGTTGGATGGGCTGTTGATACTAGCATTACCTAGCATGCGGTGGGCTTGCTAAACACCCACATGGCAATCAGTGTTGACCATCAAGTGTTCAATGCCTCTTATGGGAATGTTTATTAGAGAGCTGATTTCAGACACTTTTATATGCAGGCTTATTCTAGTATGGGGTCTATTTCTCTCATTATCAGGTCATGTATTCTTTGCTTGTGGCTTTTTGGAATATGATGTAAATTAGCCTTCAACTCAGGTCGACTATATTGTAGGTCTAGGTTTTGATTATCTGGTCACTCTCACAGTGTATGCTGTGCATGCTGCAGATGCATCAGTTACTGTAGAGCATTTTAGTAGGACTTTAGATAGTAATAGTGGTTACATAGCTAATGTTTAGTTGCGTTTTTTTTGGGGGGGGGGGTACACTGTATGTTTTATGATATGTGATGGTATGTCATGGCTGAGCTGTGCCGCTCTGCAGCAGTCTACTGTATGCTCTAGTCTCTGTACGATGTATATATATATATAAATAACCATGTATGCCTCTTCTGTTCCAATTTCAGTCAGGGAAATGCAGTCTTATCATGCTCCGATAGCAGGGATTCAGTTCATATTGGGTATCAGGACCCTTCAGCGTGCAGTCTTCTCAGGAATCCATCTGTCTGCCTACTCTTCATGGTCTATGGCGAAGCAACAAATACGCATATCAAAGAGTATCTCTCCTGTCTCAGTAGCACAAGTTTGAGTTAAGGCAACGGTGTTGGGTGCATTATATACAGTACCAGTCAAAAGTTTGGAGACACCTACTCTTTCCAGGGTTTGTATTTATTTTTACTATTTTCTACATTGTAGAATAATAGTGAAGACATCAAAACTATGAAATAACACATGTGGAATCATGTATTAACAAAAAAAAGTGTTAAACAAATCAATATATATTTTATATTTGAGATTCTTCAATGTAGCCACCCTTTGCCAAGAGTGTGCAAAGCCTTCATCAAAGCAAAGGGTGGCCACTTTGAAGAATCTAAAATATTAAATATATTTTGATTTGTTATTCTACAATGTAGAAAATAGTACAAATGAAAGTGTGTCCAAACTTTTGACCTGTAATGTATATGTCAGCCCAAAGTCAATAGCATTGCTTTGGTGGTTATCATAATAACGTTCAGTGCATTTAACTACAGGTGGTTGGCTGGGTGCTTAGGTTCTTTGTTAGATAGGATATATATATATATTTCATGTTGGCCCACAGTTGATTAGGCTACTCATATTGTTTAGTGAGTTCCGCTAGCGGTGCGTCTCTAGGGCGGCTGTGTTCACACTGCTACATTGCTAAATTGTAATTATTTCGCCACTATGGCCTATGTATTGCCTTACCTCCCTAATCTTACTTAATTTGCACACACTGTATACGGACTTTTCTATTGTGTTATTCATTTGTTTATTCCATGTGTAACTCTGCGTTTGTGTCGCACTGCTTTGCTTTATCTTGGCCAGGTCGCAGTTGTAAATGAGAACTTGTTCTCAACTTTTTATTTCACCTTTATTTAACCAGGTAGACACCTGGTTAAATAAAGGTGAAATAAAAAAAAAAAATGAAAAATTGGCAAGATGGGCAGATAGTTAACACATACTGCTCTCACTTCTTGTAGGTGATTTTATATTCAAGCTTTGCTTGGGCAGTGAGTTACCCTGAAGGAGCAGAACCTATTTCATCAAGATTTGCATGAAAAGAGCAGGTGTTCATAATGTTTTCTACACTCAGTGTAGATTACCAATGGCATGAAAGCAACTTAATTTGAGTGTTGCCAATCACCCCCCATTTACTTTAAAAAAAAATATGCAAACATAGAAATTAATACTTTTTATTCATGGTTAAAAGACTACGTTTAACTCAACAATATACAGTTTAACATTAAAATGTTACATCTAGCTCCTTCATAAGAACGTTGTGTGTTTGACGTATAAAAGAGTACATCTTTAACCTATGGAAAGATAAAGGTTCAAAATGAAAATGTGATGTCTCATACTTAAGATTATATATATGAAAAAGTACATTAAAAGTACAAAAAAATGTAAAGTAAAAAAGTACAAAAACAACAGTTGACTAATGTGGATCCTATTCTTGTTCTCATTATCACATTCTAAAGTTATGTATTGTTGCTAACTACTTTATTGAGGGATTTTTGTTGTTGTTGCTATGACTGTGATATGTGGTTGTGTCACCCAGCTATCTTAAAGGTCAACTTTGAGCACAAAAAAGCCATCCAACTCCACCCCATTCTCCATTTTAAAACAGAAATGGGGTGTGCCTTTGGTGGGTCATTCTGGTCATGCGCGACGACCAACATAGCTAGTTTGTTAGCTAAGCTAGCCTCTGTAGCTAGCCAGTAACTTCTCCAGTATGTGTTGACGTAATTTCACAGGATTTGTTTTTGGATGGAAGCTGTAGAGATCGGTAAGAAATAGCACTTCTGTAGTCAAATATCTTATTCATCAAGTTTTTTCAAGCATTAAATGACCTGGTATGATGGTGCATTGATCAATGAATTGTTTAAAGACGTTTTTTATTTTATTTTGCCCAAAGTAGACCTTTTAAGATTCTGGATAAGTGTCTGCTAAATGACTAAAATGTAAATGAAAATTAATGAATATGTTGGACATAAAGTGCATCGGTATCCAAAATAACATACAGTATTTGACATTTAATAGGTAACCAAGCCACTCTATTCCACTAGATCAGGGATGGGCAACTTTGATGGGGGTGGGGGCCACATTTTTTTTAAATTCATCATGAGGGGACATAGTGGCTCGTGGGTCTGCATGCCCTCAATTCATGCCCTCTACTTATTTCACAGTGGGGCGGAGAGGAATTAACAGATTTACAGCTAATTTACAGCAATAGGGTTTGCAGTTTTTAGTATGACAACTGATGATCAATGGGCCACACCCCGGTCTGTAATACGACCATGCTTACTACAAGTTTAGATAGCTGGCTGCCAGACTAATTTAGCAATAATAAATACATTTGGAAAAAAAATCGCTGACATGAGCTAACTGAGTGAATGCTAATGCAAAAATTTAAAAATTGCACCTTGTGTATGCTATTATTCTAACTCTCAACAGTGAGTTGAGACCCCAACTGAGTCCCCCCCAATTAAAAAATGTAATTCAATTATTGGTCCCTGCACTACTTACACTGCTACTAATACTATCACACTACAACCGCTGATGAGGTTATGACGTGTTCTATATTACCTCCTATAACATTGATTTTCATAGTGTGTGGTTTGCTAAATACGATACTTCATAAATTCCATAATGTTGCATGACACATTTACATGGTAGTCTGGCTGACAACAAACATGATTTGGTTAACCCACTGCATGTGTTTGACCAGAGTACATTACTGTATGAAAATCTCAATGTCAGAATTAAAGGGAAACCTGAACTACAAAGTTATTAGTCATCTGAGTGAACTATCCCTTTTAAGTAACCTGGGTGAGCTATCCCTTTAATGTAATATGGACGTACTGTTATTTTAACAATCTGGGTTAACTGTTCCTTTAATAAAATCTGGACATACTGCTCCTTTAATGTTTCCAGAACTGTGACGGAGCTGCGGACCGCTACCCTCTCATTGGTCGCTCAATTAGCAGAGTTCTGACTCCAGATGTTCTAGAATTTTCAGAGAGACCGGAAATGCAACAGCAGCATATCATTCCACATTATCTCTCATTGACCGTGTTCCCCTAACAGCTAAAACAGCCCACACGTTCACATACATAAACCCACACACAAACAAACACACACGTGCAGTGACCGGGTCATACATGGTCTCACTACCAGAGCCACAGTTATCAACCAACTGTTGGCACCAAACATGACAACAACATTGTAATTATAATTCTAACTAGAGTCATTATCTTGGAACTTTTAGTGCCAATGTGTCGCTGACTGAAATTCTAAATCTCCAATGAATTTTGGCAAACAGTATATCTGTGTCTCTTCTGAAGCTGCTCGGAGAATAACATCTAGACTCTTTTCACATTAAGACTGTTTATATAAAATACTTCAACATGCAGCATGGCTGGATACCAAACAAAAAGTATTGGTTGATTGGGTACTAGACCTGGATGTCCAATCACTCCTGTGTGTAGACATAGGCAGACATAGGCTCAATCCCAATACCCCCCTATAGCCCTCCCCCTCCATTTTGTGCAATCCCTCAATCCTCAGAGTCGTAGTGCTGTTCCAATTCAACTTTGAGGGGTAGTGCCTTTTCAGCTCTCTAGTTAGGGGTGGCAGGTAGCCTAGTGGTAAGAGTGGTGGGCCAATAACCGAAAGGTTGCTAGGGCCAATAACCGAAAGGTTGCTGGATCAAATCCCTGAGCTGACAAGATAGAAATCTGTCATTTTGCCCCTGAACAAGACAGTTAACCCACTGTTCCCTGGTAAGCTGTCATTGTAAATACGAATGTGTTCTTAACTGACTTGCCTAGTTAAATAGAAAAAGATTTAGTTGGCCCTCCAAACGAAGGAAATTGAGATGCATGATTACTTCATAATGAATCGTGCAAAACATTTACAGTTCAGAGAAATATGTTAGTTAATCTAGAGACACGTGATTCTGCATATTTTAAGTCAAAGTTAATTCACGAAAATCTACTTATTAACAAGCTATCTAGCTGACTCGCTAACATTAGTCAACTAGCTATACATTTAGCTTGCTATATGGGCGTTTGACATTTGTATGAATTGTAATTTGTGTTGTTTAATGTTTTAGGGAATCCTGAACAATCCAGCCTGTCATCTTGTGAAATCCAGCTGATGTAAAGAATCTAGCTAGCTAAATACCTGGCTAACTTTACTGCAAATTGAATGTAGAATGTTTGTAATTTTGCCTTGATTAAAAAACATTTCAAAGTCAGTCTCTTTATTGTAGTAATGTAACATTAACGTTAGAGATTGAAGATATTTGCCAATGCAGGTAACGTAGCAGCAGAGCTTGGAACCAGTTCAGGGAACAGAACTGAAAAGTGAAAAAAAAAAAAAAAATCAAGAAGCATAAATGAAACCTGGAACGAAAGTGATCCATACTGTTCCGAAACAGAAACATTATTTTAAAAGCATTGGTTAATAACGTTATTTACATTCCAAGCAGTTTTTTTCTAGTCCCACAACAAAGTGCCTATGCAAAGCCCTCTCTCTTTCACTTATTTCAGTGTCTGCCTGCAAGCCAAAACTATTTGATTGTGTGTGCTTGGGCTACCTGCCACTCACCCCACCGAAGCATAGGCTACTGCACTGCCATTACAAGCTTGATTCAGAAGATAGGGAGAGAGATTAATTAGCTAGAGAATTGGTAAACTTTTTCAATGCTAGTTAAGGAAACTATATGCCTAGTTATCATGTTTTATTAACTACAAAAGGTAAGACGTGTTTTTAATTCTGATGCCACTGCACACACAAGCTTGTTAGCTAGCTAGCTCAAAGGACATTCAAAGTTTGTCTTTAGAAGTCGCTCCTCCTAGACATAATTCTGTGGAGATAATGCATGTCATGACAAGATTCCCAGCGCTCCAAGCCTCCTCCTCAACCCTCTCTCCCCACCTGCAAAATTTCAGTCGCATTTTGCGCCTTAGGCTACACTTGTCTGTCCATCATGCATGTCAACAACTAGCCTACCTGCTCTATCCGCACTGATTGGTGATTATTTGACCCTACTGGTCATCTATGAACATTTGAACATCTTGAAGAACCATCTGGCTTAATGACCATGTACTCGTATAATCTCCACCCAGCACAGCCAGAAGAGGACTGGCCACCCTTCAGAGCCTGGTTCCTCTCTAGGTTTCTTCCTAGGTTCCTGCCTTTCTAGAGAGTTTTTCCTAGCCACCGTGCTTCAACATCTGGATTGCTTGCTGTTTGGGGTCTTAGGCTGGGTTTCTGTATAAGCACTTTGACATTTGCTGATTGATTTAATTGATTTTAAATGTTGATTTCACAGGTTAAAAACGAATAGAAAGGAACGATATAAAATCAGTCCTTTCTTTTGGTTCAAACCGGTTCAGAACTGTATTTTTCCAATCGGAACAGTGGAACGAAACAAAAAAATGGTGGTTCAGAATGAAGAGATTGGAAAATAATTTTGGTTACAATCCCTGCGTAGCAGTAGCTAACTTTTTCTTCCTTATTGTGTGCAGTGGAGGATAAAAATACCTGTATGCTATGGATGTGTAGCTATGCAGCCGATCTGTGTATGGACCCTGAAAATGTTTGGTATAAATATTAGTTGAGAACAGTTGTTTTAATTGTTCTAGCTAAAGTGCCTTCACTGGTAATGACTGTGAAGGAAATGTGACTGTTAAACTGCTATGGAATAAAAGTCCTGCTTCTGTACTACTGCTGTTCTCATTTGTTACTCATATGGTAAGTACATATTTGTTGCATGAGAAATATAAGGAAAGTTATTACTGCAGCCAGTATAGGCATTCTGAAAAACACAAGGTTCATCATCAATGAATTACGTGGTGTCCGTGGCCGTTTCTGATGTGCGCAAGTGATGTAGCGATGTCCCATTCCCAAGTGTTATTATAGCTCTCCCTACCACTGGTTGCTCCATTTGAGTGCCACTCCCCCACCAAGGGACACTCGAAAATGAGGGGGAGGGCTAAGGGTAGTATGTTCTAGTGGCTCTGCCATGCATGTGTGAACACCTCCATGCCCCTTGGATCTTTCCCAGAATGTACTGTTGAACCTTGTACACTCCCCAGGACAAGCTGATAAAGTTGGATTGAGGCTTGAATCCTGTCATGAATCCTTCCTCTCTCACCATCTCAGCCCCATCAATGCCTACTTTAAGCCCAGTCCTAACTCCTGAATGACAGAGAAGCCGGTGGCCAAAACAGCAACAAAAAATTGCTCTTTACTGATGAAATAGTATAAGAAAAAATGGTATATACATAATTTATAAAAACATACACTCACACAGATATAATTGCACTTGGCACTAGCAGGGGTGGAGTCTATAAGGGGTGCAGGTGGTGATGGTAACAGGGGTGGTGGTTTTGGAAAGCCGTGGGTTGGATGGTTCCGCGATGGACAGGATAAGTGCTGTTCAGCGTGCGTGACGGGAGAGTACATGTTACATATTACAAGCTACACGTCTCATGTTACATATCTGTTGGTCTTCCTGCAGGCGCTCTAGTTGGTCTGCTTGGATTTCTTCATCCTGAAAGAACAAAACAGAGTATGAATATAAGACAGTTAACAGAGCCATCAATTTTTTTCCTGTTTCCTCCCTGTGAGTTCAGGTCAACCACTTGACTGTTGTGCCACTGTATTTAGATAAATGACTATTTGTTTTAGTTATAGTCTGTCTCCCAGAGTTATACTTGTCACATCTGCTACACCCTCTGGTGGTCATCCAGTGTCCTCTTGACCTGCAGTTTTCTCTCTCTCTCTTTAAAATGTGTGAAGATGTGTCTTCAGCATAATTTGAAATTCACGAGTAAAGATTTGCATGGACTCACTGTGTGCAATAATATTGTTGAACATTATTTTTGAATGACTACCTCATCTCTGTACCCAACACATACAATAATCTGTAAGGTCCCTCAGTCGAGCAGTGAATTTCAAACACTCATTTAACCACAAAGACCAGAGAGGTTTTCCATTGCCTCGCAAAGAAGGGCACCTATTGGTAGATGGGTAAACATAAAAAAGCAGACATTGAATATCACTTTGAGCATGGTGAATCAATACCGCCAGTCGCTACAAAGACACAGCCGTCTTTCCTAACTCTGTTGCCGGAGAGGAAGGAAACCTCTCAGGAATTTCACCAAGAGGCCAATGGTGACTTTTAATCAGTTAGAGATTAATGGCTGTGATAGGAAAAAAACTGAGGATGGATCAACAATATTGTAGTGACTCCACAATACTAACCTAAATGACAGAGTGAAACGAAGGAAGCTTGTGCAGAATAAAAAATATTCCAAAACATGCATCCTGTTTGCAATAAGGCACTAAAGCAAATAAAATGTGGCAAAAAAATGTACTCTATATCCTGAATACAAAGCATTATGTTTGGGGCAAATCCAACATATCACTGGGTAGCATTCAAAATATTTTCCAACATGGTGATGGCTGCATTATGTTATGTGTATGCTTTTCATTGGCAAGGACTAGGGAGTTTTTTGAGGGGATAAAAAATAAACTAAATAGAGCTGGGAGACAGTCACCTTTTCAGCAGGACAATAACCTGAAATCCAAGGCCAAATATACACTGTAGTTGCTTAACAAGATGACATTGAATGTTCCTGAGTGGCCTTGTTAAAGTTTTGACTTAAATCGGCTTGAAAACCTATGGCAAGACTTGAAAATGGCTGGCTAACAATGATCAACAACAAACTTGACAGAGCTTGAATCATTTTTAAAAGAATGATGTGCAAATGTTGTACAATCCTGGTGCGCAAAACTCTTAGATTTACCCAAAAAGACTCACAGCTGTAACCGTTGCCGAATGTGATTCTAACATGTATTGACTCAGGGGTGTGAAAATGTATGTAAATTATATATATGCTGTATTTTATTTTCAATACATTTGCAAAAAATTCTAAAAACATGTTTTCACTTTGTCATTATGGGGTATTGTGTGTAGATGGGTGAGATTTTTTATTTTTTTTAAAATACATTTTGAATTCAGGCTGTATGACATCAAAATGTGTAATACAGAGTCTTGCAAAAGTATTCATGCCCCTTGGCGTGTTCCCTATTTTGTTGCATTACAACCTGTAATTTAAATATATTTTTATTTGGATTTCATGTAATGGACAAACACAAAATAGTCAAAATTGGTGAAGTGAATTTTTATTTATTTTATTGTTTCAGTATAATAAAAAACAGAAAAGTGGTGCGTTCATATGTATTCACCCCTTTCTATGAAGCACCTAAATAAGATCTGGTGCAACCAATTACCTTCAGAAGTCACATAATTAGTTAAACAAAGTCCACCTGTGTGCAATCTAAGTGTCACATGATCTCAGTATATATACACCTGTCCTGTAAGGCATGCAATACAACAAAACAAGGGGCACCACCAAGCAAGGGGTACTATGAAGACCAAGGAGCTCACCAAACAGGTCAGGGACAAAGTTGTGGAGAAGTACAGATCAGAGTTTTTTTTTTTTTAAATACCAGAAACTTTGAACATCCCACGGAGCACCATTACATCTATTATTAAAAAATATAAAGAATATGGCATCACAACAAACCTACCAAGAGAGGGCTGCCCACCAAAACTCACGGACCAGGCAAGGAGGGCATTAATCAGAGAGGCAACAAAGAGACCGAAGATAACCCTGAAGGAACTGCAAAGCTCCAAATCAAATCAGCGGAAATTGGAGTATCTGTTCATAGGACCACTTTATGCCGTACACTCCACAGAGCTGGGCTTTATGGAAGAGTGTCCAGAAAAAAATAAGAACACGTATTCCCGATGACCGAGTCAGGTAGCTATATTTATAACATAGATGGTTATTGAATGGCATAGATGGTAAATGAACTTGACATCATGTCAGAGCAAGATTTGTGCTCATGTATGAGGAAGTTTGAATTATGTGGGTGCGTCTCTAATTAGTATTCCTCTCTTAACCCTTACAGAGGAAGAAAACATATACAGTGGGGTCCAAAATGATTGACACCCTTGTATTGACACCCTTGATAAAGAGCAAAAATTAATGTATAAAATAAATAAAATACTGAGCTTTATACCATGGCATTGTTGAATATTCATTTCTGATTGTCTTGAAGGGCATTCTAGAGTGTGCATTATTTCCCTCTAACACACAGCATATCAGCACAGTAGAATTCAATGGCTATCGTTCATTCTTCTTTCATTCTTAAGCTGCTTGAAAGCAAATGTCGAATTAAAAAAATATATATATTTTGTTTAAAAAAAAAATTGTTATCGAAATACATTTTCATAACAGCAAGCTAGGACTGATGGTTTGGTTACCACGGCAACTACAGTAGCTATCTAGTAAACTTGCTAGTTACTTCAGTAGATGTTGGATCCAATCAATCAAATTGATTTATGAAGCCCTTTTCAGCCGATGTCACAAAGTGCTATACAGAAACCCAGCCTAAAACCCCAAACAGCAAGCAATGCAGATGTAGAAGCACGGTGGCTAGGAAAAACTCCCTAGAACATATTTATACCGGCAAATTAATTAAACTATAGCCATGGTAGGGACAATCAACTCAGGGTTCTATGCGATCTCTGGAAACTAATGCAACTACGTGGAAGGTCAGTTCCACTCTGCTAGCGTGTCGTTGGACACACCTTCCACGTCGTTCATTATTTTCCATAGAATGCATAGCCCCATTGATTATCCCTTACATAGTGCATGCAACAAAAAGAGGTAAAATTATATTTTTTACTAATACAATTGCTCAGAGAAAGAGATGTTGCTTCAAAAAATGATTGACACCCTGTTTCCATTACCTTTCAAGGGACCCAGGACCAGTAGAAGCAAATAACCCCATAACATCAAAGATCCACCACCATATTTTAGAGTAGGTACCCAGCAAACCAAAATTGTTTCTGTGAAAGTTCCCAGAACATTCGTTAGTTTACAGCAAATGTTTTCATAACACAAAAACTGTCCAGGTGTGCTGGTGATTGTACAATGTTTGTATAAAACATTCGCCTGACGTTGCAAGAACATTCTCAGAACACATTTAGTCTGTTCTTTAAAAGGTTCCCAGAATGCTTCATTACGTTGTGGGAACAGTCTGGTGGGAACATTTAGGGGACATCACGAACGATATATTCCCAAAACACAAAAAATGTCCATTCGTGTGGAGGATATTGTTTCTTTTAGGGTGCAAAAACATATGTGTTCAAGCTATCCTGAATGTGACCAGACCATCTGATTTAGTTCAATGTAAAATGTCTTACTGTTTTTGTAGAGCAGTCTGTGGCTGAGAGCCCAATCCTAATCATTTCATATTTGCAAAGATAACTCTGACTTTCCCCTGAATCATGTAGCCTAGGCCTATGAATGTCAATGGCAGACGTCCGTGAAAATTGGGATGTACACATGTATGCAGATCAATACCAGATTCGGCCATGAGCGTGTACTACTTTACTACTGTATGATTTGGAGAATTAAAAAAAATATCTATATTTTACCTTTATTTAACTAGGCAAGTCAGTTAACTTCTTATGGCTGCAGGGGCAGTATTGAGTAGCTTGGATGAAAGGTGCACAGAGGTGCCCAGAGTAAACGGCCTGCTCCTCAGTCATAGTTGCTAACATTTGCATATTATTATTAGTATTGGATAGAAAACACTCTGAAGTTTCAAAAAATGTTTGAATTATGTCTGTGAGTACAACAGAACTCATATGGCAGGCAAAAAACCTGAGAAGTTCCACTTCCTGTTTGGATTTTTTCTGGGGTGGCAGATTTTCAACCAAGCTCTCATTGAAATTACGGCGAGATATTGATGAGTTTTCACTTCCTACGGCTTCCACTAGATGTCAACAGTCAATAGAACTTTGTCTGATGACTCTAATGTGAAGGGGGGCCGACAGAGACAGGAATTAGTCACCACTGCCACGAGCTGACCATGCTTTGACCACGCGCGTTCACGTGATAGGCAGCTCCATTCCATCGCTCAACTGAAGTCAATCTAATTCTCCGGGTTGGAACGTTATTCAAGATGTATGTTAACAACATTCTAAAGATTGATTCAGTACATCGTTTGACATGTTTCTACTGACTGTTGGAACTTTTGGACATTTCGTCACGTTATAGTGGACGCGCTTTGTGACTTTGGAATTGTTTACCAAACGAGCTAACCAAAGTAGCTAATTGGACATAAATAACGGACATTATCGAACAAATCAAGCATTTATTGTGGACCTGGGATTCCTAGGACTGCATTCTGATGAAGTTCATCAAAGGTAAAGAAACATTTATCATGTATTTTCTGGTTTCTGTTGACTCCAACATTTGGCTATTGTTCTGAGCGCTGTCTCAGATTATTGCATGATTTGCTTTTTCCGTAAAGTTTTTTTTTTTTTAAATCTGACACAGCAGTTGCATTAAGGAGAGGTATATCTATAATTCCATGTGTATAACTTGTATTATCATCTACATTTATGATGTATTTCTGTTGAAACGATGTGGCTATGCAAAATCACTTGATGTTTTTGGAACTAGTGAATGTAACGCGCCAATGTAAACTCAGATTTTTTTATATAAATATGAACTTTATCAAACAATACATGCATGTTTTGTCTGATAACAGTAAGTCCCATGAGTGTCATCTGATGAAGATCAAAGGTTAGTGATTCATTTTATCTCTATTTCTGCTTTCTGTGACTGCTATATTTCGCTGGAAAAATGGCTGTGCTTATTGTGGTTTGGTGGTGACCTAACAATCGTTTGTAGTGCTTTCGCTGAAAAGCATATTTGAAAATCAGACACTTTGGTGGGATTAACAACAAGATTACCTTTAAAATTATATAAAACACATGTATGTGAGGAATTTTAATTATGAGATTTCTGTTTGAATTTGGCGCCCTGCACTTTCACTGGCTGTTGTCATATCGATCCCCTTAGCGGGATGCAGCCATAAGAAGGACACATTCTTATTTTCAATGACGGCCTAGAAACAGTTGGTTAACAGCCAGGGGCAGAACAACAGATTTGTACCTTGTCAGCACAGGGATTTGAACGTGCAACCTTTCAGTTACTAGTCCAACGCTCTAACCACTAGGCTACCCTCCGCCCCAGAATAGGGTGAATGACATTTTCAGGAAGACTGTAATTTTCCGTTACTCTCAGATACCATTTCTCTGTGTAGACATGAAGAGAATACTTTTTAGGTTACAGGTTCTCTCAAGGGGTGTCTTACTTGTTGAGGGCGTTATTCAGGTACTGCTGCAGCCACTTGGTCTCAGGGTTGATACAAACCTCCTTGTGGTTCTTCAGCTTGGCACTAAGAAGAGAGAAAAGAGAGAGGGGTAAGATTAATTGAGAGGCATGAGATTGATAGTTTCTGGTGCCCTGTTCCATTCCAGCACAGACTGGCTCAATTCCACCTCCATTCAAACCACATTTATGTGTAGTAACATGGAAAGCTGTGTATATGCACTGTTGAGGAGAGCTTGCAAGTAAGAATTTTACTGCACCGTTTTACTGCACCTGTATCCTGTGCACGTGACCAATAAAGGTTGATTTGATATCTAACATCTACATGTGCTTATCTCTTAAACCAACCCTTGAGCAACTGAGCTGCATTCAGACTTGGAGTTCTGAATGGGGGAGATATCTCTCTACATAAGCCATGGTTCTCGATATCTATATACAGTAACTGACTTAGTCAATAAACGTTAGTGTTACATAAATTGGCTGAACTCCACATTTCCTCCATATGTTTACCGGGTAAAGCTATGCTGGTCTGTCATCACCCCAGGTACATTCCATTGTTCTTGTGTGTGTTCCCCAACCCCTATCCTCACACACCATTATCATGTTATCACCCATCTGCCATAGGCTAGAAGATTGAATTACCACTACCTTCTAAGTTTTACACAGTGACAACTGTGCATTTGGCTGTTTAGATAAAGAGATCCAGTCAATCTGTCACTCATAATGCTATCAACTAGTTAATTCCTCATCCCTATCCCTGTTTACAGTGTTAAATAGTTCCCTGGGAGGAGATATGTTTCAGATGTAGCCAGGAATTCTACAGATAAACACATTAGAGAAGTGGAGATTTAAAGGTGTCACAGATTGTATTTACTGGAGAAGTTTAAGCATTAGGTTGTATTGGTTTTAATGATAGACAGTTCAAGATTGGTATTTAAAGGGATCCATGATCCATCCCCTCTTGCCCTTTGACGGAATAACCCTAACCATGTACCTATTGGCTATATCCAGAATACCCTGTGGCAATTGGCTTAATCCAAAATAACCCTAATCTATTTGCAGATGGGTCATGGGTTAGATCATGTGTCTCTCTGGCAGGGTCAGTGCTTGAAGTGTGTAGTACACATGTCCAAGATGGCATAGCAGTGGGGATGTCTGTTTTGATTGTCTTGTCCCGTCCCTTGCATATATCGTTTTTCTTCATAGATTTTCTTCATAGATAGATAGATTTATTTATTTAAAATCGAATTTTCCATCTACGGACTGAACATACTCTCCTGCAACCCGCCTCACCCAATGTGGTATGGATCTGATATTTTTACACTTTTGAACTGGAAACCTTCTGAAGCTAGCCAGCTAACTAGCTACAAGCTAGGACTCAGTTAGCCACTGCTAGCGGTCATCACCGTTAATAAACTCGGACTACCAGCTTCATCCCGGGCAACTCTTGCCAGGCTGTACAGTGTGATATCTACCCAGAGCATATCGGACTGCTTTTCTCTACCACATCTCCGAATTCCTAGCGGTCATCACCGTTAATAAACTCGGACTACCAGCTTCAGCCCGGGCAACTCTTGCCAGGCTGTACAGTGTGATATCTACCCAGAGCATATCGGACTGCTTTTCTCTACCACATCTCCGAATTCCTACCGCAAGCTCTGAACCTTTACTCCAGATCATCGCAGCTAGCTAGCTGCTATCCGAGTCGCTACTCCTGTCTAACGTCTCTGTCCCGAAGCAAACACCAGTTAGCCTGGAGCTAGCCTCGAGCTAGGCCCTTCTCCTGGCTAGCTGAAGAATTCCATCAGATAATTCCTGAGCTTCAATACCTCTTCTGCCAATTGGCCTGGACCTTTTGCTGCCGACACGGAGCCCCGTCGATCCATCACGACTGGTCTGCCGACATAACAGTCCGAGGGGGTTTCAGACTCTCCCATTGAGACGTCCCCCTGAGGCCCATCTGCAAGCATGCTTCCAGCCCCGGCCTGCTAGCTGTCTGAATCGCCGTGCCTCCAGCTCGCCTAGCTACTCAGTGGACCCTATGATCACTCGGCTACACATGCCTCTCCCTAATGTCAATATGCCTTGTAAATTGCTGTTTTGGTTAATAATTTTGTCTTATTTCACTGTAGATTCTCCAGCCCTGCTCAATATGTCTTAGCTAGCCCTTATGTTCCACCCCACACACATGCGGTTACCGCACCTGACTTAAATGGTGCCTTTAGAGACAAAACCTCTCTCATCGTCACTCAATGCATAGGCTTACCTCCACTATACTCACATCCTACCATACCCTTGTCTGTACATTATGCCTTGAATCTATTCTTCCGTGACCAGAAACCTGCTCCTTTTACTCTCTGTTCCGAACGCACTAGACGACCAGTTCTTTTAGCCTGTAACCGTACTCTTATGCTACTCCTCCTTTGTTCCTCTGGTGATGTAGAGGTTAACCCAGGCCCTGCAGCTCCCAGCATCACTCCCATTCCCCAGGCCCTCATTTGTTGACTTTTGTAACCATAAAAGCATTGGTTTCATGCATGTTAACTTTTACTGCCTCTGAAACCCGGATCCGGGATCCCCCCCCCCCACCCCCACCCCCCCACCCACACTGATTAGCATCGCTAGCATAGCGTCACATTTAAATAGTAGCATCTAAATATCATTAAATCACAAGTCCAAGACACCTAATGAAAGATACAGATCTTGTGAATCAAGTCACCATTTCAGATTTTTAAAATGTTTTACAGGGAAGACAAAATATGTAAATCTATTAGCTAACCATGTTAGCAAAAGACACCCTTTTTCTTTGTCCACCATTTTTTCTCAACACCAGTAGCTATCACCAATTCGGCTAAACTAAGATATTGATAGCCACTAACCAAGAAGAAAGCTCATCAGATGACAGTCTGATAACATATTTATGGTATAGGATAGGTTTTGTTAGAAAAATTTGCATATTTCAGGTATAAATCATAGTTTGCCATTGCAGCCAGCATCACAAATCTCACCAAAGCTCCTAGAATTACTACAGACAGTAACGTGTATTGCCAATTTACTCATCATAAAACATTTCTTAAATACACAGCACATAGCAATGGAAAGACACAGATCTTGTGAATTCAGACAACATTTCAGATTTTCTAAGTGTTTTACGGCGAAAACACAATGAATCGTTATATTAGCATACCACATATGCAAACGTTACCAGAGCATTGATTCTAGCCAAAGAGAGCGATAACTCAACATCGCCAAAATATATTAATTTTTTCACTAACCTTCTCAGAATTCTTCAGATGACACTCCTGTAACATCATATTACACAATCCATATAGAGTTTGATCGAAAATGTGCATATTTAGCGGCACAAATCGTGCTTACACAATGGAAATAGTGTTCAACTACTCAAGCAATCTGGCCGGCGCCATTTTGAAAATACAAATATTTTTATCAAACTATTCATAAACTTGACTAAAAAAATACAGGTTGGACATGAAATGAAAGATGTATTAGTTATTAATGCAACCGCAGTTAGATTTTTAAAATTAACGTTACTAGACATACAGTGTGCGTTACAGCCAGACTAGTGACGCAATAACGGCGTCACTAATCACCATTATTGAGTTTACATTTTTCCACATAAAAACGGAATAACATCATAAATAGCTCTTACTTTTCGACGAGCTTCCATCAGAATCTTGCCATGGTGGTTCTTTGTCCAAAAGAATCGTTGCTTGGTTGTAAAACGTTGCATTCAACTTCTGATATAGCAGCTAACACTAGCTAGCCATAGCTATTTTGCCATAACGTGTCCAAATCCTCAAGGCGCAATACTGAGGAAATTCCAAAAAATAGCAATATACTCGCATAATCTGATATAACTCGGTTTAAAATAGCTTCGTTATGATGCTTCTAACACCTATGTCTAATTAAATTACAGATGGATACATCTAACGTTTAAAATTGAGCGTTTGAAAATGGCATCCTGAGGTCCATCTCTGCGCAATGCTCAGCGTGGAAAGGAAGGCTCCTCTCGCTCCTTGGCCTTTTATAACCTCTGAGAGCTACGCAGCAAGCCCATTCCACTTCTCATTGGTTACTGACATCCAGGGGAAGGCGGGTGCAGTTCATGTCGTTCCATAGGATATACAGAGACTTTCAAAACTGATCTGAAATCAGAGCTTCGCTCTCAGACCATCGCAGTACCTGTCATGGATTTCGCTGTAGAAAGAGTTCTGGGTCACCCACAGACAAAATTCCAACAGCTATAGAAACTAGAAAGTGTTTTCTATCCAATAGAATTAATAATATGCATATTGTACGATCAAGAATTGAGCACGAGGCAGTTTAATTTGGCGACACCCAGAAATAAAAAATGCTAATTGCGCCACCTATTGGCAAAAGGTTAACATTAGAAGCCTCCTCCCTAAGTTTGTTTTCCTCACTGCTTTTAGCACACTCCCCCAACCCAGATGTCCTAGCAGTGTCTGAATCCTGGCTTAGGAAGGCCACCAAAAATCTTTTAAAAATCCACCTTTCCAGAAACAAGTCTCTCACCTTTGTGTCTTATTATAGACCCCCCTCGGCCCCCAGTTATGCCCTGGACACCAAATGTGAATTGACCGCCCCCTATCTATCTTCAGATTTCGTACTGTTATGTGACCTAAACTGGGACACCACGGCCATCCTACAATCTAAGTTTGAGGACATCTATCTCACAAATCATCAAGGAACCTACCAGGTACAACCCTAAATCCGTAACCATGGGCACCCTCTTAGATATCATCCTGACCAACCTGCCCTCTAAATACACCTCTGCTGTCTTCAACCAGGATCTCAGCGATCACTGCCTCATTGCCTGTGTGCGTAATGAGTATGCGGTCAAGCGACAACCCCTCATCAGTGTCAAACACTCTCTAAAACATTTCAGCGAGCAGGGCTTTCTAATCGACCTGGCCCAGGTATCCTGGAAGGATATTGACCTCATCCCGTCAGTAGAGGATGCCTGGTCGCTCTTCAAATGTGCTTTCCACTCCATCTTAAATAAGCATGCCCCATTCAAAAAATGTAGAACTAAGAACAGATAAAGCCCTTGGTTCACCCCAGACTTGACTGCCCTTGACCAGCATAAAAATATCCTGTGACATACGGCATTAGCATTGAATAGCCCCCGCGATATGCAACATTTAGGGGAAGTCAGGAACCAATATACTCAGTCAGTTAGGAAACCAAAGGCTAGTTTTTCCAACAGAAATTTGCTTCCTGTAGCACCAATTCCCAAAAGTTTAGACACTGTAAAGTCCATGGAGAACAAGAGCTACCTCCTCACAGATACCCACTGCACTGAGGATAGGAAACACTGTCACCACCAATAAATATACGATAATCAATAATTTCAATAAGAATTTTTCTATGGTTGGCCATACTTTCCACCCTGGCCAACATCTCAGCACCCCATGCCGCAACTTCCCCCACCCCCCACCCAGTTTCCCATTCACGTAAATCCATCCAGCAGATGTTGTGAAAGAACTGCAAAATCTGGATCCCTACAAATCAGCTAGACAATCTGGACCCTCTCTTTCTGAAATTATCCGCCTAAATTGTTGCAACCCCTATTACTAGCCTTTCAACTTCTCATATCGTTTGAGATCCCCAAAGATTGGAAAGCTGCAGCGGTCATTCCCCTCTTCAAAGGGGGAGATACTCTAGACCCAAAATGTTATAGACCTACAGTTGAATTCGGAAGTTTACATACACTTAGGTTGGAGTCCTTAAAACTCATTTTTCAACCACTGCGCAAATTTCTTGTTAACAAACTATAGTTTTGGCAAGTCGGTTAGGGCATTTCTTTGTGCATGACACAAGTAATTTTTCCAACAATTGTTTACTGTCAGATTATTTCACTGTATCACAATTCCAGTGGGTCAGAAGTTTATCCTATCCAATACATAGGCTAACTGACATAATTTGAGACAATTGGAGGTGTACCTGTGGATGTATTTCAAAGCCTACCTTCAAACTCAGTGTCTCTTTGCTTGACATCATGGGAAAATAAAAAGAAATCAGCCAAGATCTCATTAAAAGGAAATTGGACGTCCACAAGTCTGGTTCATCCTTGGGAGCAATTTCCAAACACCTGAAGGTATAACGTTCATCTGTACAAACAATAGTACGCAAGTATAAACACCATGGGACCACGCTGCCATCATACCACTCAGGAAGGAGACGTGTTCTGTCTCCTAGAAATGAACGTACCTTCGTGCGAAAAGTGCAAATCATTCCCAGAACAACAGCAAAGGACCTTGTGAAGATGCTGGAGGAAACCGGTACCTGCTGCGGGAGGGACTGGTGCACTTCACAAAATGGATGGCATCATGAGGAGGTAAAATTATGTGGATATATTGAAGCAACATCTCAAGACATCAGTCAGGAGGTTAAATTTTGGTCGCAAATGGGTCTTCTGAATGGACAATGACCCCAAGCATACTTCCAAAGTTGTGGCAAAATGGCTTAAGGACAACAAAGTCAAGGTATTGGAGTGGCTATCACAAAGTCTTGACCTCAATCCTATAGAACATTTGTGGGCAGAACAGAAAAAGTGTGTGCGAGCAAGGAGGCCTACAAACCTGACTCAGTTACACCAGCTCTGTCAGGGGGAATGTGTCAAAATTCACCCAATTTGTTGTGGGAAGCTTGTGGAAAGCTACCCAAAACGTTTGACCCAAGTTAAACAATTTAAAGGCAATGCTACCAAATACTAATTGAGTGCATGTAAACTTCTGACCCACTGGGAATGTGATGAAAGAAATAAAAGCTGAAATAAATAATTCTCTCAACAATTATTCTGACATTCTTAAAATAAAGTGATCTAACTGACCTAAGACAGGCAATTTTTACTAGGATTAAATGTCAGGAATTGTGAAACTGAGTTTAAATTATTTGACTAAGGTGTATGTAAACTTCCGACTTCAACTGTATATTTTACGGACACAGTATATTTGACATTAGTTATCTTGGTGTTTTTAATCCCACACTTCAGCTTCACTCAACCCCTCCCATCTATTTCTGAACACAATCCAGTTATTATATATATTGCGATATATTTTTGAACTGTGCAGTGATGTTTCACAAAGGTTCTAAACCTTTCTATTCTCATAGTTTCTACAGATTGTAAATTAAAGATGAACATATTTGCTGACATTATTATATTATTGATTGATTATGATTTTTCAACTGACCCAGCGGTGCTATTAGCTCCAGAGTTAGCTCCAGATAGCCCCAGATAAATGTTGCAATTCTTCAGCCATTACTGAACCTGTGACCAAAAACAATCTACCTATGGACAGCACCAAGTCAAATGATCTAATGATTCTGTCTCTTCGCAGCAAAATCTCCAGAGGTGGGATGGTTGTATCTCCCATATAAACTCAGCAAAAAAATAAACGTCCCTTTTTCAGGACCCTGTCTTTCAAAGAGAAATTCGTAAAAATCCAAATAACTTCACAGATCTTCATTGTAAAGGGTTTAAACACTGTTTCCCATGCTTGTTCAATGAACCATAAACAATTAATGAACATGCACTTGTGGAACGGTCGTTAAGACACTAACAGCTTATAGACGGTAGGAAATTAAGGTCACAGTTATGAAAACTTAGGACACTAAAGAGGCCTTTCTACTGACCAGGGTCACTGCTCAACTGTGTGAATATGCCTTAGGCATGCTGCAAGGAGGCATGAGGACGCGGCCAGGGCAATAAATTGCAATGTCTGTACTGTGAGACGCCTAAGACAGCGCTATAGGGAGACAGGATGGACACCAGCACAGGACCGGTACATCCGAACACCACACCTGCGGGACAGGTACAGGATGGCAACAACAACTGCCCGAGTTACACGCACAATCCCTCGATCAGTGCTCAGACTGTCTGCAATAGGCTGAGAGAGGCTGGACTGAGGGCTTGTAGGCCTGTTGTAAGGCAGGTCCTCACCAGACATCAGCGGCAACAACATCGCCTATGGGCACAAACCCACCGTCGCTGGACCAGAAAGGACTGGCAAAAGTGCTCTTCACTGACGAGTCACGTTTTTGTCTCAACAGGGGTGATGGTCGGATTCGCATTTATCATCGAAGGAATAAGCGTTACACCGAGGCCTGTACTCTGGAGCGGGATCGATTTAGAGGTGGCGGGTACGTCACGGTCTGTGGCGGTGTGTCACAGCATCATCATACTGAGCTTGTTGTCATTGCAGACAATCTCAACGCTGTGCATTACAGGGAAGACATCCTCCCTCATGTGGTACCCTTCCTGCAGGCTCATCCTGACATGACCCTCCAGCATAACAATGCCACCAGCCATACTGCTCGTTCTGTGCATGATTTCCTGCAAGACAGGAATGTCAGCGTTCTGCCATGGCCAGCGAAGAGCCCAGATTTCAATTCCATCGCACATCTGGGACCTGTTGGATCGGAGGGTGAGGGCTAGGGCCATTCCCCCCAGAAATGTCCGGGAACTTGCGGGTGCCTTGGTGGAAGAGTGGGGTAACATCTCACAGTAAGAACTGGCAAATCTGGTGAAGTCCATGAGGAGAAGATGCACTGCAGTACTTAATGCAGCTGGTGGCCACACCAGATACTGACTGTTACTCTTGATTTTGACCCCCCCTTTGTTTAGGGACACATTCCATTTCTGTTAGTCACATGTCTGTGGCACTTGTTCAGTTTATGTCTCAG
Source organism: Salvelinus fontinalis (assembly GCF_029448725.1). NCBI lineage: Eukaryota > Metazoa > Chordata > Actinopteri > Salmoniformes > Salmonidae > Salvelinus > Salvelinus fontinalis. Next base: position 36,532,690 of record NC_074665.1, read on the forward strand.
TTGTTAAATCTTGTTATGTTCATACAAATATTTACACATGTTAAGTTTGCTGAAAATAAACTCCATTGACAGTGAGAGGATGTTTATTTTTTTTGCTGAGGATATAAGTTCATACATCATGTGCCATGGAAGCGGTACATCGAAAAACTCTTCCCAACTATTTTGCTAACTATTGCACAGCTGTAAATGTTTTGGGTCCTGACAGGAAACTGTTATACTTTTTTATTTATCACAATTTTCTTTAACCAATTTTGGTCTTTAATGCTGGGCCGACAGACAAGTTACTTACTTTTTCCCCCTTCCACTTGCCTCTTCCATTATTTGCGGTAATGCTGCAATTAGTTTGTTGTAATTTTGGGTAGAGCAGACATTTCCATATTTTTGTTAGCTGCATGTGTGACATATCTCCATCAGTACTATTTATTTTATAATTTACAAAAATCGTACTTTAAAAACAATAAATCAAAAAGTATTGTTTTTTAATCGATTAGTATATTTGAGTTAAACACAATATTTTTTGTATTATTTGTTCTGTCTTTTCAGGTGGATTAAACTGAAATTGCAACCAACTTTCTTTGGCTTGTTTTAAAAACAGTGACTTTTCTGAGAATTTTATTTTCAATTCGACAGGTATTTTCCTTTACATGGTAGCAAGATCTTATCTATTTTGCTAACTTTCTATTAAAATGTACTGTACCGAGATCCTTTCTTTCAATCGGGATATGAATACCGAATAAATCCACATCACCGTCTGACCATTTAATTGGTAACCGACACAGTAATGTAAACGTTTTTTTTGTGATCCAATATATAATATAGTTCACTTGTCATAATTTGGTTTTAATCCAGAGAGGTTAGAAAAATTATCTAGATCCTTGATGAGGCTGTGGAGGGATCCAAATTGTGGATTTAAAAGAGAACATGAATCATCAGCATACAATGACCTTTTTTTAAGCCCTGGATTTCTAGACCCTTTGATTTTATTGTTGGATCTGATTTTAATAGCAAAAATTTCAATGACCATAATAAATGTAGATATGCTGATAGTGGACAACCTTGTTTTACTCCTCTTGACAGTTTAATACATTCTGAGAAGTAACCATTATTTACTATTTTAGACCTAGGGTTACTATACATAACTTTAACCCATTTGTATAAGAGATTCCCCAAAATTGTTATATTTCAGGAATTTATATATGAATTCCAGTCTTACTTTATCAAAAGCCTTTTCACTGTCAGCTATTAAATCCCAGATTTGTAATACTGTTCTATTGTTTACAATACTTGTCTTATATTATCTCCAATGTATCATCCATGTAGAAAACCTGTCTGATTATGATGAATAATATCAAACAATAAAAATAAAAAAAATCTATGCACAATACTTTTTGCATCACAACACTGAGGTTTAAGGGGCCTCCAATTTTTTAAATGGACTGGATCTTTATATTTACCACTTGGGTCATGTTTCAGTAATAATGAAATCAGACCTTGTTGAGTATCTAATTATCTACAATTTTATAGGAGTGGTTAAAACATGCTAATAACGGTCCTCTAAGTACATCAAAAAAGGTTTGGAATACAGTGGCTTGCAAAAGTATTCACCCCCCTTGGAATTCTTCCTATTTTGTTGCCTTACAACCTGGAATTAAAATGGATTTGGGGGGGGGGTGGGGGGGGGATGTTGTATCATTTGATTTACACAACACGCCTACCACTTTGAAGATGCAAAATAAAGTCAATACTTTGTAGAGCCACCTTTCACAGCAATTACAGCTGCTAGTCTCTTGGGGCATGTCTCTATAAGATTGGCATATCTAGCCACTGTGATTTTTGTCCATTCTTCAAGGCAAAACTGCTCCAACTTCTTCAAGTTGAATGGGTTCTGCTGGTGTACAGCAATATTTAAGTCATACTACAGATTCTCAATTGGACTGAGGTCTGGGCTTTGACTAGGCCATTCCAAGACATTTAAATTATTCCCCTTAAACCACTCGAGTGTTGCTTTAGCAGTATGCTTATGGTCATTGTCCTGCTGGAAGGTGAACCTCTGTCCCAGTCTCAAATCTCTGGAAGACTGAAACAGGTTTCCCACAAGAATTTCCCTGTATTTAGCGCCATCCATCATTACTTCAATTCTGACCAGTTTCCCAGTCCCTGCCGATGAAAAACATTCCCACAGCATGATACTGCCACCACCATGCTTCACTGTGGGGATGGTGTTCTCAGGGTGATGAGAGGTGTTGGGTTTGCGCCAGAGTTTTCCTTGATGGCCAAAAATCTCAATTTTAATCTAATCTGATCAGATTACCTCCTTCCATATGTTTGGGGAGTCTCCCACAGGCCTTTTGGCAAACACTAAACATGTTCGCAAATTATTTTCTTTAAGCAATGGCTTTTTTTCTGGGCACTCTTCTGTAAAGCCCAGCTCTGTGGCGTGTATGGCTTAAAGTGGTCCTAGGGACAGATACTCCAATCTCTGCTGTGGAGATTTGCAGCTCCTTCAGGGTTATCTTCGGTCTCTTTGTTGCCTGTCTGATTAATGCCCTCCTTGCCTGTTCTGTGAGTTTGGTGGGCAGCCCTCTCTTGGCAGGTTTGTTGTGGTGCCATATTCTTTTAAAAATGTGTAATAGATTTAATGGTGCTCCGTGGGATGTTCAAAGTTTCTGATATTTTTTATAACCCAACTCTGATCTGTACTTCTCCACAACTTTGTCCTTGACCTGTTTGGAGAGGTCCTTGGACATCATGGTGCCGCTTGTTTGGTGGTGGTGCCGCTTGCGTAGTTGTATTGCATGACTTTCAGAACAGGTGTATATATACTGAGATCATGTGACACTTAGATTGCACACAGGTGGACTTTATTTAACTAATTATGTGACTTTTGAAGGTAATTGGTTGCACCAGATCTTATTTAGTTTTTTTTCATTTCACTTCACCAATTTTGACTATTTTGTGTTTGTCCATTACATGAAATACAAATAAAAATCTATTTAAATTACAGGTTGTAATGCAACAATAGGAAAAACACCAAGGGAGATGAATACTTTTGCAAGGCACTGTACCTCAACTGGTATGCCATCCATCCCTAGAGTTTTCCCAGGCTTAAAGGCTTTAATTGCATCAAGAAGTTCCTCCTTTGGCCTTCACATGAGTCTTTCTGTATAGCTGTTAATTTTAGATTATTAATAGAAAAAAATTCATACAATTAACTTTGGTTAGTGGAGATGGAGGAGACTGAAATGAAAACATACACCTAAAGTACTGTGCTTTCTCTTTCAAAATATTGTTTGGTGATGTCACGTTCCTGACCTATTTCTGTTAGTTTGTTGTATGTGTTAGTTGGTCAGGACGTGAGTTTGGGTGGGCATTCTATGTTTTCTGTTTCTATGTTGGTTTAAGGGTTGCCTGGTATGGCTCTCAATTAGAGGCAGGTGTTTGGCGTTTTCCTCTAATTGAGAGTCATATTTAGGTAGGTTGTTTCACAGTGTTCGTTGTGGGTGGTTGTCTCCTGTGTCAGTGTTTGTCGCACTATACGGGACTGTTCGGTATGTTTGTACATCGTCATTTTTGTGTAGTCTATTTTTCCCTGTTCATGCGTTCTTCGTGTTTTATTGTAAGTTCGTATGTCTAGGTTAGTCTACACATTCGTTTTGTTATTTTGTTAGTTAATTCAAGTCTAGTTCGTTTTCTGTCTTAGTTATTTTGTCGTGTCTTAATTAAATCATGTCATTTCACAACGCTGCGCCTTGGTTCAATCACTACTCCTCCTCTTCGGATAAAGAGGAGGAGGATTACCATTACAGGTGAATCATGGGGGACATCATTTAACAAGTTTCAGTAAATTATTTTTGGTAGCATTTCTATGTTGAAGATTAAAAAATGCTTTGGTACATTTCACCCCATATTCCATCCAGTTCGGTTTATTTTTTATAATATATTAGACTTGATCTTTCTTGAATAAGTTCCTCCATTTATTTTTGTTTTTTTTCTAACTTATTCTGTGCCTCTATATTTAAATATGAGTAAGGAATTGCATGGCCTCTAAAGGCACATTTAAAAGTGTCCTATACAATAATGGGATCTGCTGTACCTATGTTATGTCGGAAAAAGTCAGTAATGAATTCTTCTGTACTAGTTAAAAACAAGTTATCATCCAATAAGCTTTGATTACATTTCCAATATCCTCCCCGACATGGAAATTCTGCAAGCGTAATGTATATGCCAATTATTTGATGGTCCTACCGCATTCTGTCCACTATAAACACTTTCTAAACTTTTGGTGCCAGCAAGAATGACATAAGAAAGTAGTCAAGACGACTAGCTTGATTGAGCTTCCACCATGTATCTCTCAATTGGTCAGGATTTGTAAGCCTCCACATATCCACGATATTCATGATTTCCTTAAGTGCATGTGGGTGATAGTTTGTTTATGGTCCAATAACATATTTAAAATAATCCGTCTACCTTGCGGATCTGTTTGGACAATTTTAAAATTCGGATCAAAATTACTGTTAATAACATCACCCCTTTGGAGTTTCTTTGCCCATGGGAGAAGTATACGTAGTAATGAATTGTAGTGAGCAAAAAAGTGTTCTATTATACTTGAGATTCTTCAAAGTAGCCACCCTTTGTCTTGGTGACAGCTTTGCACACTCTTGGCATTTTCTCAACCAGCTTTACCTGGAATGCTTTTCCAACAGTCTTGAAGGAGTTCCCACATATGCTGAGCACTTGTTGGCTGCTTTTCCTTCACTCTGCAGTCCAACTCATCCCAAAACATCTCAATTGGGTTGGAGGTGTGTTGGGTCATTGTCCTGTTGGAAAACAAATGGTAGTCCCACTAGGTGCAAACCAGATGGGATGGCGTATCGCTGCAAAATGCTGTGGTAGCCATGCTGTTTATGTGTGCCTTTGGTTGGAACCAAAAATCTCAAATTTGGACTCATCAGACCAATGGACAGATTTACACCGGTCTAAGTGTCCATTGCTCGTGTTTCATGGCCAAAGAAAGCAAGTCTCTTCTTATTATTGGTGTTCTTTAGTAGTGTTTTTTTGCAGCAATTCAACCATGAAGGACTGATTCACGCAGTCTCCTCTGAACAGTTGATGTTGAGATGTGTCTGTTACTTGAACTCTGTGAAGCATTTCTGCGATTTCTGAGACTGGTAACTCTAACTTCCCTCTGCAGCAGAGATATCTGTGGATCTTCCTTTACTGTGGCAGTCCTCATGAGAGCCAGTTTCATCATTGCGCTTGATGGTTTTTGAAATTTTCCGGATTGACTGACCTTCATGCCTTAAAGTAATGATGGACTGTCGTTTCTCTTTGCATATTTGAGCTGTTCTTGCCATAATATGGACTTGGTCTTTTACCAAATAAGACTATACATACCACCTCTACCTTGTCACAACACAACTGATTGGCTCAAACACATCAAGAAGGAAAGAAATTCCACAAATGACCTTTTAACAAGGCACACCTGTTAATTGAAATGCATTCCAGGTGACTACCTCATGAAGCTGGTTGAGAGAATGCCAAGAGTGTGCAAAGCTGTCATCAAGAATCTCAAATATAAAATATATTTTGATTTGTTTTAAACAAATGTGGTTACTACATGATTCCATCTGTGTTATTTCATAATGTTGATGTCTTCACTATTATTCTACAATGTAGAAAATAGTCAAAATAAAGAAAAACCTTTAAATGAGTAGGTGTGTCCAAACTTTTGGCTGGTAGTGTATATATATTAAAAGATGTTTCATATCTTAATTTATTTCCACAATTAACTAATAACATGTGTAATAATGTAGGCAGTTAATGGGAAGGATTTGTTACCAGGATTGCAATTATTATTTTGGAAAACAATTATTGTGATTCATCCTATATTGTCCCAAACATCATTACCCCATAGCAACATATGTGGGATACATACACACACACACACTCTCCACCATTCCCCCATAAACAACCACAAGCTCTGATGTTCAACATTTGTTCCATCCCCGAGCACAACTCTAGAAAATACTTGATGTGCGAATGCATATACGCTTGTAGCTGATTGAGACGGCATGCAACATTTAGCATGTATGGGAAGATTTGATTAACCAATGCCAAGTCCTAGCTGATGGAGCTCAGATACACCCCCTTTCCTTGAAACACACACACACGCTGGTCCCCCATTTTGACCATTTCCCCAAGTATCTCTGTGCAGACAGAAAGTTGATACATTTTTGCCACCAGGGCCACAATAAGTTGCCCCCTCTCTGATTATCTGAGTGTGACCTCCTCCCCATGGGTTACTGCAGTTATTGTTGCCAGCACTGCTATGTTGTCCCCTTGATCGAGGCACTTAAACCCCCCACAACAACAGTTCCCTGAGCGCCCAGTGTGGCAGACCTCTCCAAAAACCTGTATATGTATGTGTGTCTTTCAGATGGTTGGGTTAGAAGCAGAAGTCAATTTCAGTTGGACCTTGTGTGCAAATGACCAATAAAGTGATCTTAATCTAATAATGTTGAGCAGTACCAGACCCTGTGAGTTAGGAGTTAGAGAAAAGCCAGTGCGTGAGAACACAGACCAATTATTTAGAGAAAAACAAAACTGCATCCAATTCCCAACCCCCCTCACTCACACAAACACTCACTCTTTTTCACAATAACGCTTCCTGTGGATGTGTCTAATTATGTGTGCATGGCGTACAGAATGGACAATGAGATGGGCATAAGCAGTGTGTGAGTGTGTATGTGTGTGCGCGCGCCTCCTTTCACTGGCTGTCAGCTCCATGAGATTGATGGTATGAAATGTCCAAACAGAAGGAGACCTGTCACCCCTTTCAGAGCCAGAAGGTCTTGGGTGTGTGTGTGTGTGTGTGCATGATTTTTCAAAATGTCGAGTTTTTGTAAGACCCCAGGACATCGGGAGACGGCGACAAATCTGTCCACTACGGGCAACATTTTACATTTTTTTGTGGTGAACCCGGGTCTATAAAAGAGCAGTCAGCTGCTTAGACCACCGGTACATTCATCCATAAGGACTTTGCAAGGCCAGTCTTAATTAATGGCTAAACTAAACAATGGAGTTGTTTTTCTGAACTTAAACAATCAGATTGAATGCCTGAATAAAATTAACCCTATCCCTAACCAAATGGAATTAATGCCTGACTGTTTTACTTAAAGCTGCAATATGTAATTTGGGTGACCCGACCAAATTCACATAGAAATGTGAGTTATAGATCTGTCATTGAAAGCAAGTCTAAGAAGCGGTAGATCTGGTCTATGTGCACAATTTCTATGCTGCACATGCTTAAGTAAAAATTTTGCGTCTTTTACTTTCGGTCGGTTTTGTACACCCACTTCAAACAGCTGAAAATACAATATTTTTGGTTATGGAAAATGTATTTCACAGCTGTTAAGATGGTACAATGATTCTCCACACATTAACTGCTTTTTGGTCACATAAACTGAAAGGAGGCAAACTATTAGAATTTTAGCAACCAGGAAATGGCTTAGCAATTTCTGCCTATTTCATCTTTAACGAAGTCAGAATCAATGCCTAAATCAAGGCATTGGTCACAATGGGACTCCCCTGTTGAAATAAAGGTAAAACAAGATCAATCAAAACCGGCCACTAGAGGCAACGGTGAGCACTACTATCATGAAGTAGGCTTGGCTTTTGCTAGGGTGTTGTGGATGGCAGATGGGCGGATGCTGGATTCAAAGGTCATGTGTTCAATCCCAGTGATAGGCACTGCGGTATCAACAAACACTTCAAATGTTTACGTTTGGTGCAACTTCGAAATTTGACGTTTGGAGAAATGTCTATTTTGCAGTGAGACTGACAGCTTGTTGTGTGATCTTGTCTGTACATTTGTGCGTTGGGGAGGTACTCACATCACTTGGAAGGGGCAGTTGGGTGTGTGTAGGAACTTCAGTTCTCGGATGTTGCGCTGGGGGACGGTGTTGACTGTAGAACGACACCAACACCTCTCCACCAGACTGATGGGTTTAGCTGAAGAGGGGGTTGAACAGAGAATATGAATGTCATGTACAGTAACATGAATATAATATCCTTCAACTACACATTTTGCATTGGAGAGTAGAGAAATTGTTGCAGTTTTAAAGCAAACTGTCTGCAATTCTACACATTTTTGTCACAGGGCGGAGAGAAGTTAAGCAGTTTTAAAGCTCATTTCCTGCAATTCTACACATTTTGTCAAGACTTATGCCATGTTAATGATATCTGGGTGAGAGGGATTAACCAAATGAAGGGAGGCCTCCTGGAGGTCATGGCCCCTGGGCACATGACCAGCATGCTCGTTTAGATAACTGGCTAGACTAACTTACCAATCCAAAAACATTATAGCTGGCATGGCTAATTGAGTGACGGTCAGTGACTGACATAACAGAAAAACTGCTGATGCAGAACCAAATTTGAAACTTGAACCTTGTGTATTATACTATTCTAACACGCAACATGCAACCTCAACTCATTTGAGATGGTTTGGGATGAGTTGGACTGCAGAGTAAAGGAAGAGCAGCCAACAAGTGCTCAGCATATGTGAGAACTCCTTCAAGACTGTTGGAAAAGCATTCCATGTGAAGCTGGTTGAGAGAATTCCAAGAGTGTGCAAATTTAAGATTTAAGTCATTTAGCAGAAGCTCTTATCCAGAGCAACTTACAAATTTACCTTTTAAAAAAAAAAAGTTTTATATTTAACTAGGCAAGTCAGTTAAGAACAAATTATTTTTTCTTTTTTTTCCCAATGACGGCCTAGGAACAGTGGGTTAACTGCCTGTTCAGGGGCAGAACGACAGATTTGTACCTTGTCAGCTCGGGGATTTGAACTTGCAACCTTTCGGTTACTAGTCCAACGCTCTAACCACTAGGCTACCCTGCCGCCCTGTCATCAAGGCAAAGGGTGGCTACTTTGAAGAATCTCAAATATGAAATATAATTTGATTTGTTTAACAATTTTTGTTTTTTACTACATGATTCCATATGTGTTTTTCATAGTTTTGATGTCTTCAATATTATTCTACAATGTAGAAAATAGTAAAAATAAAGAAATTCCCTGGAATGAGCAGGTGTCCAAACTTTTGACTGGTACTGTACATATATTTATTTTATTGTCAGGGGGTCCCTAGCAGCCGGGGGCCCTAAGCAACTGCTTAAGTCAATGAGAAACATGTACAGTAAGAGATAAGTGGAGAATATGAATACAACCACTCATTGTCTCAGAAAATAGGAGAACCCAAGGCCTAGTCAAATAATACAGTCAGAGATGAGCAAGGCATCATTATACTACTAAACCCCTCACTTTCTTACTTTCTCTCTCACACATGTATATTATGCAGTGAGTGGGTTTGTTTACTAAATCATGTTTGGTAATCTTTGTATTTTCTTTAACTTGGTGATGCGGTGGATGTTTGAAATCATTTAACAGAATGTTCCAATATCAGACCGACAGTAGGCTACTGTTCTGTGGTTAATCATACCATTTTCTTGACAAGGACATTTCACAAGGAATTGTGATTAGAAATACAAAGTCGATAATTTACTAAACAACAAATAAACATATTGTGATAAAGACTTTAATAGCCCATTATTTGTTGAACATTTTTTAAGCTAAAAAGGTAATTTAATGAGAGTAGGTCTAGTCCTAATTCAATTTCATACCACATTAAGTTCAGTGTTTAGGGCGTTCACTGCTCTAGAATGTAGAGAAAAACGGAGCAATTCAATAGGGATACTATGAAAGTAATGTCAAAACCTTGTTTTCTTTTGCCCTATGTCATTATAAATCACATTGAATGAATCATTAGCTTGTTCTCTGCAATAGTATAACCTTAATATACATGTACTTGACAGTTGTTGATGAAATAATGTTAATTTGCTTTCCATGGCATTGTTGAATACTAATTTCTGATTGGCTTGAAGTGTATTCTAGAGCGTGCATTATTTCCCTGTAATGAACATTACATCAGCATGGTAGCAATGGCTGTAGTTACTTCTTACATGGTTTGTTTGAGCTGCTTTTTAAAGCAAAAGTCAAATTAAAAACGTTATTGGCATTGTTGAATTCGATTTTCATAATCGCAAACTAGGGCTACATTCCAAACACTTAAGACACACCTTCTCCCGTCAACCCTCAAATTAAATGGACACTTCTGATAACATCATGACGTCTGACGAGTTTACACTTGCAGGGCAAGGGGATGAGGGAGGAAGCAATGAATTTTAAATGGACCGCCCTTGGCAGGAAATTTGTCACGGGTTCATCCCGCAAAGATTGTGACCCATCATGTGCATGAGTAGCACATTTTCAAACTTACTTACATTTGTTTTTATATACACATGTATGTTGACTTCTCCATATTAATGTTGGTTTTAAGTTGACTGACCATTCTTAGCGGGTGTACAATCATCGCGAATTGAATTATGGGGCTTTTCAGGCCCGAAGTGAACATAATTCTATACTCGCAAACTCCATTAAAAACGAGGGCTGAGGGGCTTACGTTGCAAACTTCTCTTGCTTGGCTAATCATTTGGACCAAAGACAAATGTGGCCGCGGGGATTCCCCCATTGGCATAAGGCGAGGGTATGTCTTTTGTGAGTTTGAAAGGGCTAAACTAGCATGTCTGTTTGGTTACCATGGCAACTACTGTAGCTATCTATCAAACTTGCTTGCTACTTCAGTGGATATTGAACACATTTCTAGTGGCAAATGTTTTTAAATATAACCATTGTATAAAAGAGAATGCAACTCCGTGGAAGGTCAGTTCCACTCCGCTAGTGAGTCGCAACCTCTAAGTCGTTCATTATTTTCCATAGAACGCATAGCCCCTTGTTGATTATCCCTTACGTGACCAATGCTAGCTTAGACCGTGCCGCTCTTTGTTGTATCTCTTCTATATTTGTGGTTGGGAGGTGGTACCATTTGGAGGTATTTACGCAGGATGGACAAATCAAAATTAACTTAATAACCTCATCATTTTGATCTCCAGATCCTTGTTTTTCATTAGCTATGTTGGCAATCAATATACGCCGACAGGTGCCATTTCTACGGTGATTTAAAGTTAAAGACTCAGAAATACACAATGAAAACAGGAACATATCGCCTTTGCGGAGGTTGGATATTGAAATTCAGTCTGTTAGCTTTGTAAATAAATATATATTTAGTCCCTATGTTTGTATTCTGCAGATTTCATTTTAAAAACAGGGGATTTTTCTATCACAAACGTCTGTTGACGTTCGAAGGGCTCCCGAGTGGCGCAGCTGTCTAATTTGTTCTTAAGCACCCCCCCATGTTGACTCCTATGGAGGACCAACCCTGCATTAATTAGAATCAAATGAAGAAATGTACACATAAATAGATAACTAAAACGATGCTTCTTTGTAATATCTAATTATTCAAACTTTAATTATTTTGATTCATTTAAATATTTATAATTTATTTATGCTTTCTTGCTCCAATATGATGAGGGGGTGTCAATCAATGTACAGCCTTACCCCCTTTCATGGACCCAAGATCCATAGGTAAGGCTGTACATTGCAATATGAATGTCCAATACGCACAACATACTGACTGGTGAGGTGATTTCCCACAGTCAAAGTCCTGCATTATGAGCTACAATGCAATATTTGTAAACTCTTCACAGTTGTGTTCTCTGGGTGTCACTGAGTAGGCTGATACCCCACTTCATGGATCCAAGATCCATAGGTATCAGCCAACTCAATTATGCCAACAGAACACAACTGTTATGAACTTTATATGAACTCTTATTGCAGGACTTTGTTGGGTGCATTTGCTGTTTGTGTCGGTTGTGTTTCAGATTATTTTGTGCCTAATATAAATTAATGGGAAATAATGTATTGTCATTTGAGGCAATTTTAATAATATATGTTTCTAATGTAGATGCAACCATGATTACAGATAATCCTGACTGCATCGTGAATAATGATTAGTGAGAATGCGCTGTTGGCTAGAGAGCACATGCCAATTCCAGAGTGGTCACAAATCATTATGTAATGCAACATTTTTTGTGAGAAAACTATCAGAGTTGAAAATGTAATAAACTCATTTAACTAGTGTTTTTTCAGTAAATGGGAATTTAAACACACTATTTTTATGTGCACTACGTCATCATGCACAGCCATTTATCTGCAACAAGTAAAATTGATGGAAACATCTCTGGTGGGAAAATGCAGTTTTTATGCAGATTTTAGAATATTTGGATAAATGTGTCACCAATTGGATGGAAACCAAGCAAATGACACTAACAAAAGTGTTGAATTGTTCAGCAACACGTGCAGTAAATTCTAAAAATGACTTTTGTGTTGAAAGGTATATATTACACTTATTGTCATCTCCCTATCACTACATGCTGTGACATGGGCCTGGATGGTGACAAATCTACAAGCTGCCTAAGGACCTTACTGGGATGTACAGCATCAGTCTCTCTCTGTCTCGCTGCCATTCTGTCAACATGAAACTCAGCAAAAAAAAGAAACATCCCTTTTTCAGGAACCTGTCTTTCAAAGATAATTCGTAAAAATCCACAGATCTTCATTGTAAAGGGTTTAACCTCTAGGGTACGTGGGACGGTAGCGTCCCACCTCTTCAACAGCCAGTGAAACTGCAGGGCGCCAAATTCAAAACAGAAATCCCATAATTAAAATTCCTCAAACATACATCTATTTTACACCATTTTAAAGATACACTTGTTGTAAATCCAGCCACAGTGTCCGATTTCAAAAAGGCTTTACGACGAAAGCAAACCAAACGATTATGTTAGGTGAGTGCCTATTCACAGAACACAGCCATTTTTCCAGCCAACGAGAGGATTCACAAAAATCAGAAATATAGATATAATTAATCAGTAACCTTTGATGATCTTCATCAGATGACACTCATAGGACTTCATGTTACACAATACATGCATGTTTTGTTCGGTAAAGTTCATATTTATATCCAAAAATCAGAGTTTACATTGGTGCGTTACATTCAGTAGTTCCAAAACATCCAGTGATTTTGCAGAGAGCCACATCAATTTACAGAAATACTCATTATAAATGTTGATGAAAATACAAATGTTATGCATGGAATTTTAGATGCACTTCTCCTTAATGCAACCACAGTGTCAGATTTCAAAAAAGCTTTACGGAAAAAGCAAACCATGCAATAATCTGAGGTCGGCGTTCAGAGCCCAATCAAGACAAAAATATATCCGCCATATTGTGCAGTCAACAGAAGTCAGAAATAACATTATAAATTTTCACTTACCTTTGATGATCTTCATCAGACTGCACTCTCAGGAATCCCAGTTCCACAATAAATGTTTGTTTTGTTCGATAATGTCATTTATTTATCATTTATGTCCAAATACCTCGTTGTTCTAGCGTTCAGTACACGTTCCAAACTCACGACCCGCGGGCAAGTCCAGAGGAAAGTACGGACGAAAAGTTAAAAGTTATTACAGTCCGTAAAAACATGACAAAGTATTGAATCAATCTTTAAGATGTTTTTAACATAATTCTTCCATGTTCCAACCGGAGAATTCCTTTGTCTTCAGAAGTGGGATGGAACAGAGCTCGCTCTGACATGAACGCGCATGGTCAGCGCATGTTCGGGTCATGGTAGACCTTACTCAAACCCCTCTCATTCGGCCCCACTTCACAGTAGAAGCATCAGACAAGGTTCTAAAGACTGACATCTAGTGGAAGCCTTAGGAAGTGCAACATTACCAATATCCCACTGTATCTTCAATAGGTGCTGAGTTAAATCGACCAACCTCAGATTTCCCACTTCCTGGTTGGATTTCTCAGGTTTTAGCCTGCCATATGAGTTCTGTCATACTCACAGACATCACTCAAACCGTTTTAGAAACTTCCGAGTGTTTTCTATCCAAATCTACTAATAATATACATATTCTAGCTTTTATGGCTGAGAAACAGGCCGTTTACTCTGGGCACGCTTTTCATCATTTTCATTTTTTTTTCATCGCTTTTCATAAAAATACTGCCCCCTACCCCAAAGACGTTAAACACTGTTTCCCATGCTTGTTCAATGAACAATAAACAATTAATGAACATGCACTTGTGGAACGGTCGTTAAGACACTAACAGCTTACAGATGGTAGGCAATTAAGGTCACAGTTATGAAAACGTAGGACACTAAAGAGGCCTTTCTACTGACTCTGAAAAACACCAAAAGAAAGATGCCCAGGGTCCCTGCTTATCTGCGTGAATGTGCCTTAGGCATGTTGCAAGGAGGCATGAGGACTGCAGATGTGGCCAGGGCAATAAATTGCAATGTCTGTACTGTGAGACGCCTAAGACAGCGCTACAGGGAGACAGGACGGACAGCTGATCGTCCTCGCAGTGGCAGATCGGTACATCCGAACATCACACCTGCGGGACAGGTACAGGATGGCAACAACAACTGCCCGAGTTACGAAAGGTAAGCACAATCCCTCCATCAGTGCTCAGACTGTACGCAATAGGCTGAGAGAGGCTGGACTGAGGGCTTGTAGGTCTGTTGTAAGGCAGGTCCTCACCAGACATCAGCGGCAACAACATCGCCTATGGGCACAAACCCACCGTCGCTGTGCCAGACAGGACTGGCAAAAAGTGCTCTTCACTGACGAGTCGCGGTATTGTCTCACCAGGGGTGATGGTTGGATTCGCGTTTATCGTTGAAGGAATGAGCGTTACACCGAGGCCTGTACTCTGGAACGGGATTGGAGGTGCCGGATCTGTCATTTCCTGGGGCGGTGTGTCACAGCATCATCAGACTGAGCTTGTTGTCATTGCAGGCAATCTCAACACTGCGTTACAGGGAAGACATCCTTCTCCCTCATATGGTACCCTTCCTACAGGCTCAGTTGACAGTAAGAGGACGTTTTCTTTTTTTGCTGAGTTTATTATATGTAACCACTCAAATTCATATGAACTGCTACGGACACAATCACTGACTTATATTCACTTTGTCTACTTGCCCCATTCTTCAATCTTGTCTGGGATATATATTTTAGTTAACACACCTGTGTGTTGTATCTAATATACAGTGAATTTGGAAAGTATTCAGACTGCTTGAATTTATACACCTTTTGTTACGTTAGTCTTATTCTAAAATGTATTAAATATATATTTTTCCCTTATCAAATCAACACACAGTACCAAATAATGGCAAAATGAAAACAGTTATTTAGACATTTTTGCAAATGTATTAAAAAATAAACAGAATACCTTATATACATAAGTATTTGAACCCTTTGCTATGAGACTCGAAATTGAGCTCAGGTGCATCCGGTTTCCATTGATCAACCTTGAGATGTTTCTTCAACTTTATTGGAGTCCACCTGTGGTAAATTCAATTGATTGGACATGATTTGGAAAGGCACACACCTGTCTATATAATGACCAACAGTTGACAGTGCATGTCATAGCAAAAACAAAGCCATGTGGTCGAAGGAATTGTCCATAGAGCTCCAAGACAGGATTGTATCGAAGTATAGATCTGGGGAAGAGTACCAAAAAGATGTCTGCAGAATTGAAGGTCCCCCAGAACACAGTGGCCTCCATCATATTTAAAAGGAAGAAGTTTGGAACAGCCAATACTCTTCCTAAAGCTGGCCAAACTGTGCAACCGAGGGAAAGGGTCTTGGTCAGAGAAGATCCTCTGTGGAGATGGGAGAACCTTCCAGAAGGACAACCATCTCTGCAGCACTCCACCAATCAGGTGTTTATGGTAGAGCGGCCAGACGTAAGCCACTCCTCAGTAAAAGGCACGACTGTCCACTTGGAGTTTGCCAAAAGGCACCAAAAGGACTGAGAAACAAGATTCTCTGGTCTGATGAAACCAATATTGAATGCTTTGGCCTGAACGCCAAGCATCACATCTGGATGAAACCTTGCACCATCCTTACAGCGAAGCATGGTGGTGGCAGCATCATGCTGTGGGTATGTTTTTCAGCGGCAGGGACTGAGAGACTAGTCAGGATCAAGGGAAAGATGAACGGCGCTAAGTACAGAGATCCTCGATGAAAACCTGCCCCAGAACGTTCAGGACCTTAGACTGGGGCGAAGGTTCCCCTTCCAACAGGACAACGACCCTAAACACACAGCCAAGAAAACACAGAAGTGGCTTCGGGAGTTTCTGTATGCCCTTGAGCGGCCCGGACTTGAACCTAATTGAACATATCTGGAGATTCCTGAAAATAACTGTGCAGCGACAGTCACCATCCAACCTGACAGAGCTTGAGAGAATCTGCAGAGAAGAATGGGAGAAAGTCCCCAAATACAGGTTTGCCAAGGTTATTGTGTCATACCCAAGAAGACAAGGCTGTAATCACTGCCAAAGCCGCTTCTACACGGTACTGAGTAAAGGGTCTAAATACTTAAACGTGATATTTAAGTTTGTTAGAAATGTCTAAACCTGTATTTTTGTCATGATGGGGTGTTTTGATGATTTAAAAAATGTAATCAATTTTAGAATAAGGCTGTAACGTAACAAAATGTGGAACAAGTCAAGGGGTCTGATTACCTTCCGAATGCACTGTACATGAATAAAAATGTATTCACCCTGGACTTGAGTTGCATTTACTTTAGACTTTTTGAATCACAAGCTCCTCCAAGTGTTGTCTTTGTGTTAAAGTTACAACAGAATTTAGTCAAAGGTAGTGTGAGGACCCAATGTTACAAACATGCTATGAAAAAGTAGTATTGTAATCTAACAATAAAATGTGTTTATACAAAACCCATCCCCAAAATATATCCTTTGAAAGCCTTGATACTGTAGTTGCATCCTTCCACAGGGAACTGTCTGCAGATAGCTGACAACAGGGTGGCAGGTCTTTTGATGTGCTGCTCTAAAGTTTCATAGCCCAACAGACTCATCTGGGGATAGGGGGATGGACACATGTTAGTTTTGATAAATGTCTGGGAGATTTTTACAGAGGGGAGAGCAAGTTTTGGCGTGAGTACAGTAAATCCAATCCAATCAGTGGCCCTTGATAATATGCTATCACACAGGCAGAACTACCATAGTGAAGTAGGCTTACAGTGCATCGAGTATACTAATGAGTGTAGCCTACTTCTCTGTGCTCTGGAGAGATCGCAGTTAGTTGGTCAGAAGGCTCTGGAGGTCCTTGGACCATTCTTTCTGTGTGGTCCAAGGACCTCCAAGGACCTCCATCTCTCTCCAGCACCTGGAGAGAGATGGATAAGGGTGGTGAGTGCTATAAAGAGAGCCAGCCCTCAACCCTGACCTCCCACTGGCCCAGGGCCTCCTCCCTAGTTTTATGCAATGTAAAGGAAAACAATATCATGACTCACTGACAGAGTGATCCATGTTCCTGCTGGTAGCAAGCCTCAACCTGGATGCAGTGAAATGTCCTGCTGGTAGGTTTGCAAATCAGTTGACAACCCTGCCAAGATTAACAAAATAACATTTTCTGTATTTATGATTAATTTATCAGTTTGCCTACTTGACATTCATGTCTCTAAATGACAACATTAGATCTGATTAAAAGTACACATGCCATTTGTGATAACAGCTATGACAAATTACATGGCGTACATGTGAATTTATAGCTAGCTAAGATATTATTTATATTATGGCACCGCGTCTCATCTCACTAACAATTGCTAAGGCGAACAGCAAATTTCACTATTGTGGCTAATCCTTATTGTGGCTAGCTTCACATAGGTGACTTATTCCATCATGACAACATGCTCCTCCTTATTTGACTCTAGTTAGCTAGCTGCTAGCTTAGATCTTGGTCATTGTTGACACCGAATCTTGCAGCCAAACTGCTTCAAAGATGGATAATGTCAAGAATTAGCAAATGTAGCTAACTAAATGATAACGTATTAAGCAATAGAGTGGATACTTAATATGGTTATCTAGCTAATGTGAGCTAGCCAACATACTGCTTGCTTTTACATCTGACATTTATCTACCGTAGCTAGCTAGATAATAATGGTTTATGATACTTGCAGTTTAGTTCCTTATCTAGCTAACTGTAAAACTGAGAGTCTGGCTGTAAAACGCAGCTAGCTAGCCACCTCGACTTTATCAGTTGAAGCCAAGCTAGCTAGCTTGATACTCACTCAGTAACGTTAGCTTACCATGCTTTTCTGGCCAGCTGGACATGCCTCTCGCACATCCTGGTTGACTACTTCTTGCCCATCCCATTTTTTCTTATTCTGTGGGTTTTATGGCGGTCTACAACCCCAAAAGGTGTATTGCTGACACCAACTGGACAGGTTGAAAAACCAAAACAAGGTAAAAAGAAAATCCATATGTGATAGGGAAACTAACTTAATGCAACTAAATAAAAAGAGTACATTGGCAAAAACAAAACTCTCACTTCTTCCTTCTTTCAAATCTCCGTATCTCCCTTCAGGCTCTACTGAAAATATTCCCTGTAACTCCTCCGCAGAGAGATCTTTCAGTCCCAGGAACCGCTCTGCCGCATCCATAATGATATCTATCTTCCTGGACCTTCTCTGGCTTGACAGTACCATTAATCACCATAGCTATAAAGGCCACAAAGCCCACCTTCTTAACCTTTAAAATGTCAGGGTACTGCGGGTGAAAGGCAACCCCTGCAGCTTGCAGTGAAGGCCTATCCACCACCATGGACTCTTCAGGAGCACCATTCAAATCCTCAACCCTTTCAAAAGCTGCTGCATGTGAAATGTTCTGGACAGCCCTGACTTTGGCCACCTCATTCTCTTTTACCCTTGTCGGGGCAATTGAAAAATGTAGCTTCATGGTTCCCGCCACAATAGCAACATTTTCCTCACTTTTAAAACACATGATATTATCTTTTCCACAAGCCAGACATATCGGCTTCTCCCTTCTGCAAACACTTTACAATGATCACACTGCATTGGTCTTGGGATAAATGTTCTGACTCTGTAGTTTATATAATCCAACTGCACTTGGGTAGGGAGAGACTCCATATCAAAAAACTAAAGGGACAGATAGACTTCACTTTTTCACCATTCACCACACGATTCATCGGGCGTGCATCAATCACTCCAGGAATATTTTTCACCTCTTCAAAATCAACTTCCCTCGAAACGCCAGATATAACCCCCTTGAGGGGTGCTTTGTTCCGAAGACACACATGACACTTATCAAATTGGGTGAGACGCAACGTACGTTCCTTCTGATCAGCAGAAGCACCAAAAATCTAAACAAGCCCGATCCTGAAACCCTAGACTTTTCTCAGCACCCTCTCCACCAGTTTGGATATCTCAAACGGTTTCTTCAAGATTGGTAATCTGCTCAGCTGCTCCTCATTAACAAACCCTAACTCCCTCTAGATACAAAGGGACATTCTCATCACTGTACACTAATTTGCTCCGTTATCCATTCTTATGGACAATATTCCAATTCTCCTTGATTCTACCGCCATTGGAATTCACTTTATCGTCTGCTTCCGCCATCTTTTTTGGCCTCCACACGAGTAGGCCACCACTCCCATCTATTGGTCTTCTATGTTTAAAACGATATGGCTGTAGTCCGGTGCCTTATTGTCAAAAGCAGCCCACTCGTAACACAGCCACCTAGCGCAGGCAGGCAGTCAATGGCTCAGTGTTCCAAAACTGTTGATCTGTTTCTACATCAAGCAAGGACAATGTTCCATTTGTTGTTTTTGTGTCTTTTTATTGTGCTCGTGCAGCACAGCAAAATATAGATTTTATCTGCTATCCCCCCCAAAAAGGGACATATCATATTGAGACATAGCTATACGCGACACATTATTGTTTGGGGTGGATGGAGGGGGGTTCTAATGTGAAACATGGCCTTTAAACTTTGAACACCATTCTGTAATACTGAACGCAGCCCAGGCAAATGCAATCAAGTAACGTGCCGTGGCATTGATCAACCAATGGTGTGTTAGATTCCATCCACAAACATTTGCTTGACACCCCCTCGTTATCATATTGGAGGAAGAAATACAGCAATAATTACCCCTTTCAAAGGCACTTAAATATTTTGTCTTCCCATTTACCCTCTGAACAGCACATAAACTCAATCCATATCTCAATTGTCTCAAGGCCTAAAAAATGCATCTACACTGATTGAAATGGATTTAAGAGGTGACATCTGGATTCACCTGGTCAGTCTGTATCATGGAAAAAGCAGGTGTTCTTAATGTGTTGTATTCTCAGTGTATATGGTAGACATGGGGTTTGGACCATTGTTTTTCTGACACAATTCTCTATTGAATTGACATTTGTATAAACCATTAATTAAAAAATAATTTTATGGGTGATCGATCACCTTACGCAGCCCGGGCAAATGACAGCCTTCAGACATTTTTTGGAAAGGGATTAGTAGGCTATATCCTGTCCCTAAATCTCTCACACATTTTCCGTGAAATTATGCAAAACGTAGGCCTATTGCAGCATTTCGTTCATGTTTGTTGTTCGAGGCGCATGTGTCTTCTCATTTCAGTTGTAGCTTTGCCATGAATGAGATCTCACAAAAACGCAAAATAGTTTTGCAATAGTTTTTGCAGGATTTACTCGAAATCGGTGAGATCACGTTGCCTGTCCAGATACAATCTCGGGTTATTTGCATACTTGCAGCCTGTTTAATAGATCATCTTTATTAAGAGATGCAACGAATTGTATAGAGCAGCTCCAGGGAAAGATAGCCAAATGCAATTAAATAATGTTTTATGTAGTTCTGCTATTGCACAATTTAAAAAAGTTTCGAGTTTCAGTTTCAAACCTCTTCATCGACAAATTCTCACTATAGCCCCGGTGCTTAACGGTCATCAGGTGAGGTGATAACAACCTGGATTAACCCTCTCCGTCCACAAAAGAAGTACCCTGAGGTCATTGTAATGACGCGACACTTGAACCAGCCGCATTACCAAGAGAAAGAGGCCGCAGTAGAGAGCCATCTACCCGGCTGAGTGATGTCGCCAGCACCGCTATCGCACTGGCTTTGTGTTGGAGGCTAATTTGAGGGTAATTAAATGGTAACAAAAGGAAAGGACAAATACACATATTAATCAGCAATCCGACTGAGGTCTGCTGCGCTACAGACAGTCTATATTCACACACTGCTAGAGTTCTAGTGTCCTGGTGGGGTTGCTTTACGCACGACGGGTAGGCTATACATGCGCAATGCCACTTGTTATTGCTGCTCATGGGGAATATAACTGGAAATGTATGATATTCCGAGGGGAAATTCAAAGAGCCATTCATCGAACAGTTAAGTTGAAAATACAATTATGTGCATAGGCTATAGCAAAGTGAACATAGGAACTAGACTTTCAATAATCAAATAAAGCATGTTGGTTGTTGGTGATCCCACTCTTTCAATGATTCGAAACAGACGTAATAAATTCCATAAAATAGTTTACACTATATTTAATTGCACCGCGATCAGACAATTGTTTAGGCTAGGGCCAATACAAATCAAATAGCCTAGATTAGTTTAATTACGAGTGACTAATGTATATCTGATAGTGGCATAAACAGTAGAATGACAAAAATGATCAGGTGCATCTCACTAGAACAACCTTTTAACATGCAGCGCCTCGGGCACACACAGAACCACCCCACGGGGGCATAAAAACATATCCAAACAATTACACGAATGCTTAATTTTAATAACGAATAACATATATAATAGCTAAACTCATACACCGTAGCCTACCTTGTGAGAAAGGAGCGTATGTCGCCACAGCGAGCATAGCCATAACCGCCAAGTATTTAACATCCATGATTAACGATACCGGTCCGATAATCTGTTCAATGTAGAGTCCAGATCGCACTGTGAAAGTGTGTGTCGGAGTGTTGAAGTTATGCACGGTGCATACAAGGCACGCTGCAGAGGAGGAAAGGGAAAGTGGGAGTGTCTGAGGATGAACAAATTACCCCTCCCCCACACGCGCGCACTCACACATGCATGCTCGCGGACTCATACACGTTCTCAAACGGTGGAAGTGTGTGTGTGTGGATTTCATGTATGACCCCCTGGCAAGGCGAGTTTCCTCTATCAGAAATCTCTGGACCTGAATCAAAGTGTTACGAAAATCTTTGCAAACTTCCCATGCTTTACCTCAAATAAAATGTTATTGGTCACATACACGTGATTAGCAGATGTTATTGCAGATGTAGCGAAAAGCTTGTGCTTCTAGCTCTGACAGTGCAGTAATATCTAAGAAGTAATATCTAACAAATTACACAACATATACCCAAACAGTGGTGGTTCTAGCTTGTTTGGCTCCCTGGGCGAACCCCCCCTTCTGAGAATCAATTTATTACACCATTACCCTATTGCTAACAAAAAACACACAAATAAAACAAATTTGCATAAATCCTATATCACACAAATACACAAATAGAATAACACACTAATAAAGAAGAGAACCTGATTATTACACTAATGCACTTCAAACAAGAAACACACAAACTAAATTGCACAACTATTTGCATTACTATTACATTAGTACTGTACAAAGTTAAAGGTGCGCTATTTGATAGATTCCCCTGCTCCCCCACCTCAGGCTTCCAGTGGGGAGACCTGAGGACAACCTACCCCCGCCCCCCTCCCCATCTCGTACTTGTGGGAGACCTTCCCAGGCAGTAGCCTGCCTTGCTCACAAACTAGAATCAGGGCGCCCACTCCGACAAGGTTAATTGTCCCACATGGTGACATGATATCATTGACGTGACGTGCAAATGAGCAATAGAAAATAGATTGCGCATATGTCACCATTCGGAATACTTTTTCTTTTTTTGTGTGTGTGGCGCCCCCGGCAAGATGCCACCCTGGGCGGCTGCCCATGCCGCCTATGCCTATATCTGCCACTGTACCCAATACACACAAACATAAGTAGGAATGAATTAAGACTATATACAGTGGGGAGAACAAGTATTTGATACACTGCTGATTTTGCAGGTTGTCCTACTTACAAAGCATGTAGAGGTCTGTCATTTTTATCATAGGTACACTTCAACTGTGAGAGACGGAATCTAAAACAAAAATCCAGAAAATCACATTGTATGATTTTAGTAATTAATTTGCATTTTATTGCATGACATAAGTATTTGATCACCTACCAACCAGTAAGAATTTGGGCTCTCACAGACCTGTTAGTTTTCCTTTAAGAAGCCCTCCTGTTCTCCACTCATTACCTGTATTAACTGCACCTGTTTGAACTTGTTACCTGTATAAAAGACACCTGTCCACACACTCAATCAAACAGACTCCAACCTCTCCACAATGGCCAAGACCAGAGAGCTGTGTAAGGACATCAGGGTTAAAATTGTAGACCTGCACAAGGCTGGGATGGGCTACAGGACAATAGGCAAGCAGCTTGGTGAGAAGGCAACAACTGTTGGCGCAATTATTAGAAAATGTAAGAAGTTCAAGATGACGGTCAATCACCCTCGGTCTGGGGCTCCATGCAAGATCTCACCTCGTGGGGCATCAATGATCATGAGGAAGGTGAGGGATCAGCCCAGAACTACACGGCAGGACCTGGTCAATGACCTGAAGAGAGCTGGGACCACAGTCTCAAAGAAAACCATTAGTAACACACTACGCAGTCATGGATTAAAATCCTGCAGCACACGCAAGGTCCCCCTGCTCAAGCCAGCGTATGTCCAGGCCCGTCTGAAGTTTGCCAATGACCATCTGGATGATCCAGAGGAGGAATGGGAGAAGGTCATGTGGTCTGATGAGACAAAAATATAGCTTTTTGGTCTAAACTCCACTCGCCGTGTTTGGAGGAAGAAGAAGGATGAGTACAACCCCAAGAACACCATCCCAACCGTGAAGCATGGAGGTGGAAACATCATTCTTTGGGATGCTTTTCTGCAAAGGGGACAGGACGACTGCACCGTATTGAGGGGAGGATGGATGGGGCCATGTATCACGAGATCTTGGCCAACAACCTCCTTCCCTCAGTAAGGCATTGAAGACAAGAAGAGGTTGTAAATGACTATTGTAGCTGGAAACGGCAGATTTTTAATGGGATATCTACATAGGCGTACAGAGGCCCATTATCAGCAACCATCACTTCTGTGCTCCAATGGCACGCTGTGTTAGTTAGTTCCATAAAAATGGTATCCATAAAAATGGTATCCACGAGTTCCTGTGATTCCGGGGCAGTAGATGCTGAAGTATCTCTTTAACATAAAACACTGGCGACACACTGGTGTGGACTTGTTCAATATGAAGCAAAAAGTTTTCCATTGTGTATCCATTGTGTAAAATGAAATCATTAAAGCGCATTTACAAAATAAATCCATAACGCAATGTCATTCATCCATAACGCAATGTCATTCAAATTAAGACGTTATTTACAGAGCAGATATTTACATTAAGGAATTTCAGTTACACAGAATAAAATGGCAGATCTGAGAAAAGATGGATTCCCTGGGTCTTCCAGCATGACAACGACCCGAAACACACAGCCAGGGCAACTAAGGAGTGGCTCCGTAAGAAGCATCTCAAGGTCCTGGAGTGGCCTAGCCAGTCTCCAGACCTGAACCCAATAGAACATCTTTGGAGGGAGCTGAAAGTCCGTATTGCCCAGCGACAGTCCCGAAACCTGGGCAAAAAGTCTGTATGGAGGAGTGGGCCAAAATCCCTGCTGCAGTGTGTGCAAACCTGGTCAAGAACTACAGGAAACGTATGATCTCTGTAATTGCAAACAAAGGTTTCTGTACCAAATATTAAGTTCTGCTTTTCTGATGTATCAAATACTTATGTCATGCAATAAAATGCAAATGAATTACTTAAAAATCATACAATGTGATTTTCTGGATTTTTGTTTTAGATTCCGTCTCTCACAGTTGAAGTGTACCTATGATAAAAATTACAGACCTCTATAGTTTGTCAGTGATGTAAGTAAGAAAACCTGCAAAATCGGCAGTGTATCAAATACTTGTCTCCCCACTGTACATATGGACGAGCGATGTCAGAACGGAACATACTAAGATACAGTAGAATAGTATAGAAAAACAATGTATACATATGATATGAGTAATGCCAGATATGTAAACATTATTAAAATGACTAGTGTTCCATTCATTGATTCCTAGTCTATGCCTATAGGCAGCAGCCTCTAATGTGCTAGTGATGGCTGTTTAACAGTCTGATGGCCTTGAGATAGAAGCTGTTTTTCAGTCTCTCGGTCCCAGCTTTGATGCACCTGTACTGACCTCTCCTTCTGGATGATAGTGGGGTGAACAAGCAGTGGCTCTGGTGGTAGACGTCCTTGATTTTTTGGGCCTTCCTGTGACATCGGGTCCTGTAGGTGTCCTGGAGGCCGGAAAGCTTTGCGGTTGCGGGCAGTGCAGTTGTCGTACCAGTCGGTGATACAGCCGGACAGGATGCTTTCAATTGTGCATCTGTAAAAATTTGTGAGAGTTTTAGGTGACAATCCTAATTTCTTTAGCCTCCTGAGGTTGAAGAGGCTCTGTTTGCGCCTTCTTCACCACACTGTCTTTGTGGGTGGTCCATTTCAGTTTGTCAGTGATGTGTACGCCAAGGAACTTGAAGCTTTTAAATTAGCTATGCATTCTGCTCTGTCTTTTACAGTATATGGTCTTCATGCTGCATTCAGAGAAATGGCAGGATACATTTGACAGGTTTATATTAAGTTCTGGTGTGATAACTTTTCCCATAAGCCTGCATCACCCCAAATGAACTAACAGCAAAAACATGGACATTACATTAGAGTAAAAACACACCAAGCTACAGACTTACTTTATATTACAACATGTGTGCTAATGAATATAGGAGAAACAGTAACCACAGGAAGAACATATGGTCCTGTTAGAAAGGAATGATCTGTGCTATTCTCAATTTAAGTGAATCTCTAAATAATTGTCTTTAGCTCGGGCTGGAACTTTCCAGTTTGGGTTGTGGGGAGAATGTGTGTCCATTGTTGTGTTTGGAGGGGGTTAATAGTGAGTTTAACAGGATGCAGATGTGAAGTCCACTTCCAGACATTTGGCTTTAGCCCACCAGAGCAAATGTTTGTGTGTGTGTGTGTGTGAGTGCACATATTGTGTGTTTGAGTTCCTTGAGTGCCAGAACTGTCAGTGGTACTGTAGAGCCCACCGTATGTGTGTGTATGATGTGTGTGAGAGAGTGTATATGATTGTAGAGGTTTGTGGGCATTTAAATGAATTGAACCAGGGAAGCCGATGAGTACTGTTTACACTGAGATCTGAATACAGAGAGAGAGGAATATCACACAGACACATGTTGACTTATCTCACACAGATGGATATTGAGCGAGAGAGAGAAAGAGAGAGGGAGAGAGAGAGTGTTTAATGTGGGCTGTCTATGAGTTTTTGGTTGAGAAGAAAAGAGCGCAATAGAGAGCTTCTAACTACACCTGAACAGTTCTGTGATGTGTCAGATAGGGGCCAGCCATTATCTGTATTGAGTCCACGGGCTGTTGTTTTGTCTCTTTGGGGTGATGGTGGTGTTTTATCATATAATGACTAGTGTCTGTGTGTTTTTTAAATTTAACTAGGCAAGTCAGTTAAGAACAAATTCTTATTTACAATGAAGGCCTACCCCGGCAAAACCCTAACCCGGGTGATGCTGGGCCAATTGTGCGCCGCCCTATGGGACTCCCAATCACGGCCAGTTGTGATACAGCCTGGAATCGAACCAGGGTCTGTAGTGACACCTTTAGCACTGAGATGCAGTGTCTTAGGCTCCCGAGTGGTGCAGCAGTCTATCTTTTTGGTCTGTAAACTAATTTAGCCCCTGGTGATGTCACCAGGCAGGCCAAAACTCCACCCCACCATGACTTGCTGTTATTTCAGCCCTGTGGTCCCGTGGTGCTCAGTTGGTAGAGCATGGCGCTTGCAACGCCAGGGTTGTGGGTTCAATTCCCATGGGGGGACCAGGGTTCAATTCCCACAGGGGGACCAGGATGAATATGTATGAACTTTCCAATTTGTAAGTCGCTCTGGATAAGAGCGTCTGCTAAATGACTTAAATGTAAATGTAATTTCAGGTGGTCTTTTCAAACAGCTCTTACACTAAAAGAACATTATCATAATTTTCACAATTTCGCAGTATTAGTCCAACCTCATAGTGTGGAAATACATATAAAACACAGGATAATCTAGGTTTTGACTGCACTGGACCTTTAAAGTAACGTTCCAGGGTTTCCATATTGTTTAAAAGCAGCTTTTTTAATGTTTGAAAGGTGTAATCAATGATTTTCTAAATGCCTATACCCTATGACGTTTTTACTAAATCGTAGATGAAAGTCGTCATAAAACTTGATGAAATACACAGAGGGTTTGGCTACAACCGGTGGTGTGGGCACATGCCAGTCATTAAAAATATTAATGACAAGTGAAACAGCTGACTGGCTTGGTCAGCCAATGAGCCAATGTGACATCCAGTTATATGAGAAAATAGCAAGCATTTTTTTAAACAGTCTGTTTGAGATATATATACGTTTGACGTGTTTTTTTTCTGTTTACATGAGGCATGTGTGTGTGTGTGTGCGAGCGTGTGCGTGTTTGCACGGGTGTACCACACTTTGTACTTAACTCTGAGCAGATGATTAATGTTACTGGTTGGTGTTTATCTTCACCCTGTCTTACTGTCTAGAGATCGGGTGTGTCTGTGTGTCTCTCGGTCGGTATGTGTCTTCTGTGGTATTTCTCACTCCATGGGTCCAACTCTTCCTCTTAGTGTGAGTCATTAGTTAAAGTGCTTTCAATTTACAAGACAGCTGAATCTCTTTGGAGTGGGTTTGTGTGTGTGTGTGTGTGCGTGTGTGTGTAAATCAGAGGGAAGTAAATGTCTGTATGTTTGACAGTGGGGCAGAGGCACAGCGTCTGTCATGTCTTTGGAGAAAACTGTAACAAACGCCTTAGAGGACACACACGCAGATATACTGCCCTCTGTTTGCGTTTACGACTGCCGACCAATCTGTAAATCTACAGACAAGTGACACAAACCACACCACATTGGAAAAATCAAAGACTCAAACAAACATTTGGATTACTCTTATTTCATCTCAGAAATGACTGCTTCCCTAAATATTTTAACATCCACCGAGGTGAATCTTACCACAATCCAAATAACATCAAAACATGAAGAATTTCCTGACAAATAAAGAGAGAATGTCTCATTCCTAACCATTGCAAACCATTCCTTAACTTATCATTCCTTTTGGTATTTTCTTCATCAAAGGGTATTATATTATATTCAAGGTATTATAATGTCACGGCAGGAAATGGCTGCCGTTTTAAGGGCTCCTATTGTGGACCGCCTCTACCATCAGTCCTATTAGTCAACGTGCAATCATTGGATATTAAACTGAATGAGCTCCGATCAAGTCTATCCTACCAATGGGACATTCAAAACTGTAATATCTTATGTTTCACCGAGTCGCGCCTGAATGACCTGGATAACATACAGCTGGCTGGGTTTTCTGTGCATCGGCAAGATAGAACAGCTGCCTCCGGTAAGACAAGGGGTGGCAGTCTGTATCTATTTGTCAAAAACAGCTGGTGTACAGCTATGTACATGAAGTCTCGACTTATTAATGAAGTCTCAAGGTATTTCTCGCCTGAGATCGAGTATGTCATGATAAGCTGTAGACCAAACTATTTAACCAAGAGAGTTTTCATCTATATTTTTGGTAGCTGTCTATTTACCACCACAAACGTATACTGGCACTAAGAACACACTCAATGAGCTGTATAAGGCCATAAGCAAACAAAAAAAAAATCATCCAGAGGTGGCGCTCCTAGTGGCCGGGGACTTTAATGATGGGAAACTTACATCATTTCCACCAGCATGTTAAATGTGCAACCAGAGAAAAAAAAAACTCTAGAACACCTTTACTCCACACACAGAGACGTGTACAAAGCTCTCCCTGACCCTCCATTTGGCAAATCTGACCATAATTATATCCTCCTAATTCCGGATTACAAGCAAAAACTAAAGCAGGAAGTACCAGTGACTCGCTCAATACGGAAGTGGTCAGATGACGAAGATGCTAAGCTACAGGCCTGTTTTGCTAGCACAGACTGGAATATGTTCCGGGATTCCTTCGATGGCATTGAGCAGTACACCACATCAGTCACTGGCTTCATCAATAAGTGCATCAATCCCCACAGTGACCGTACGTACATACCCAACCAGAAGCCATGGATTACAGGCAAACAAACCATCAAACAGGCAAAGCGTCAATACAGGATGAAGATTTAATCCTACTACACTGGCTCTGACGCTCATCGGAAGTTGGCAGAGCTTGCAAACTATTACGGACTACAAAGGGAAGCACAGCCGCGAGCTACGCAGTGACACAAGCTAAATTACTTCTATTCACACTTTGAGACAAGCAACACTGAAGCATGCATGAGAGCACCAGCTGTTTCAGACGACTGTGTGTTCACACTCACCATAGCCAATGTGAGTAAGACCTTTTTATTATTTTTTATTTCAACTTTATTTAACTAGGCAAGTTACAATGACAATTTGCATACAGCCCCAACAGATCCGCAGATGACGCAATCTCTATTGCACTCCACACTGACCTGGACAAAAGGAACACCTATGTGAGAATGCTATTCGTTGACTACAGCTCAGCATTCAACACCATTGTGCCTTCAAAGCACATTACTAAGCTAAGGACTGTGGAACTAAACACCTCCCTCTGCAACTGGATTCTGGACGTCCTGATGGGCCGCCCCCAGGTGGTAAGGGTAGGTAACAACAGATCTGCCACGCTGATCCTCAACACGGGGGCCCCTCAGGGGTGAGTGCTCAGTCCCCTCCTGTTCACCCATGACTGCACGGTCAAGCACGACTCCAACACCATCATTAAGTTTGCCGATGACACAACAGTGGTAGGCCTGATTACCAACAACAATGAGACAGCCTATAGGGAGGATGTCAGAGACCTGGCAGTGTGGTCTCTGACCTCCTCCCTAAAGGAGACGATTGTGGACTACAGGAAAAGGGAGGTGCAAACACTCCCCCATTTTCATTGGCAGGGCTGTAGTGGAGCAGGTTCAGAGCTTCAAGTTCCTTGGTGTCCACATCACCAATTAACTTGTTATGGTCCAAAAACATCAAGACAGTTGTAAAGAGGCCACGACAATGCCTATTCCCCCACGGGAGACTGAAAAGATTTGTCATGGGTCTGCATGTCTTTAAAAAGTTCTACAGCTGCACCATTGAGAGCATCCTGACCGTTTGCATCTCCGCCTTGTATGGCAACTGCTCAGCCTCCGATCACAAGGCACTACAGAGGGTACATACGGCCCAGTACATCACTGGGGACAAGACTCCAGACACCCTAGTCATAGACTATTCTCTCTGCTACCGCACGGCAAGCGGTACCAGAGTACAAAGTCTAGGTCAAAAAGGCTTCTTAACAGCTTCTACCCCCAAGCCATAAGACTCCTGAACAGCTATCCAAATACCTACATGTACATATTACCTCAATTACCTCTTTACCGGAACCCCTTGTATATAGCCTTGTCACTGTTATTATATTGTTGTCTTTAATTATTTGTTATCTTTCTATTTTCTTATTTGTTTCATTTAAATGTTTTATTTATTTATTGTTTACTTCACTTTATTTAATATATACTTTCTTAACACTTATTTTTTCTTAACTGCATTGTTGGGCTTGTAAGTAAGCACCTGTTCTATTCGGCGCATGTGACAAATACAATTTGATTTGATTTGATTCAGATGGCTGAGGTATGGATGACTGCATGCATTATAGCAGGGAGGCCAGTTTCCATAGAGCAATCGTCTATTAGGGAGCACTCAGGCGACTGGCCCAATGGGGGCTCTACATGGCTTCATAATGACTCTGCTGTCTTGAGGGTCTGCTAGTTGTGTCTTTGTCTCTTTTTCTCTCTAACTCTTCTGGAGAGTCAAGCTCCCAAACCTTACAGACCAATACACACACAAACACACACAAACCACCATATGGACCACCACTACAGTGGTCAGAGACATTGTTTAGTCTCAATAAGGTTCCATGATTAACTACTCATGCTGGGATTGTAATAAGTCCTTTTGTTCACCCAACATAGACTACCTCACAATCAAATGCCGACCATATTACTTCCCAAGAAAATGATCTTCGGTTATAGTCACAGCCGTGTATATTCCCTCTCAAGCCGATACCACGACGGCCCTAAAATAAATACAGTGGACTCTATGCAAACTGGAAACTACATATCCTGTGGCCGCATTTATTGAAGATGGAGATTTTAACAAAGCTAATTTGAGGAAAAGCTACCGAAGTTCTACCAACACATTGACTGTAGCACTCGCTCTGAGAAAACATTGGACACCTGCTACTCAACTTTTTGAAATGCCTACAAAGCCCTCCCCCGCCCTCACTTTGGCAAATCTGATCACGACTCTATTTTGCTCCTCCCTTTCTATAGGCAGAAACTCAAACAGAAAGTACCCATGCTATGGACTATTCAACGCTGGTCTGACCAATCAGAATTCATGCTTCAAGATTGTTTTAATTACGCGGACTGGGATATGTTCCGGGTAGCCTCTGAAAATAATATTGACGAATACATGGATACGGTGACTGAGTTTATCAGGAAATTGACAGCAGTTGACTGTGACTATTAAAACGTACCCAAACCAGAAACCGTGGATAGATGGCAGAATTCACTCAAAACTGAAAGAGCGAACCACAGCAATTAACCATGGCAAGGTGACTGGGAATATCGCTGAATACAGACAATGTAGTTATTCCCTCCGTAAGGAAATCAAACAGGTAAAACGTTAATACAGAGATAAAGTGGAGTTGCAATTCAGCGGCTCAGACACAAAACGTACACTACCGTTCAAAAGTTTGGGGTCACTTAGAAGTGTCCTTGTTTTTAAAAGAAAAGCATTTTTTTCTCCATTTAAAATAACATAAAATTGATCACAAATACAGTGTAGACATTGTTAATGTTGTAAATGACTATTGTAGCTGGAAACAGCCAACTTTTTAATGAAATATCTACATAAGCGTACAGAGGCCCATTGTCAGCAACCATCCCTCCTGTGTTCCAATGGCACGTTGTTTTAGCTAATCCAAGATTATCATTTTAAAAGGCTAAATGATCATTAGAAAAGCCTATTTGCAATTATGTTAGCACTGCTGAAAACTGTTGTGCTAATTAAAGAAGCAATAAAACTGGCCTTCTTTAGACTAATTGAGTATCTAGAGAACCAGCATTTGTGGGTTCGATTAGAGGCTCAAAATGGCCAGGAAAAAAAGAACTTTCTTCTGAAACTCGTCAGTCTATTCTTGTTCTGAGAAGTGAAGGCTATTCCATTTGAGAAATTGCCAAGAAACTGAAGATCTCGTACAAAGCTGTGTACTACTCCCTTCACAGAACAGTGCAAACTGGCTCTAACCAGAATAGAAAGAGGAGTGGGAGGCCCCAGTACACAACTGAGCAAGAGGACAAGTACATAAGAATGTCTAGTTTGAGAAACAGACGCCTCACAAGTCCTCAACTGGCAGCTTCATTAAATAATAGCAGTCATGTGTGATCAGGGAGTCAAGGAGGGGGCTGAGCACGCACCCTTGTGGGGCCCCTGTGTTTAGGATCAGCGAAGTAGAGGTGTTGTTTCCTACCTTCACCACCTGGGGGCGGTCCGTCAGGAAGTCCATGACCCAGTTGCACAGGGTGGGGTTCAGACCAAGTTCAGACCCGAGCTTAATGATGAGCTTGGAGGGTACTATGGTGTTGAATGCTGAGCTATAATCAATGAACAGCATTCTTACATCGGTATTCCTCTTGTCCAGATGGGATAGGGCAGTGTGCAGTGCGATGGCAATTGCATGGTCTGTGGATCTATTGGGGCGGTAACCAAATTGAAGTGGGTCTAGGGTGTCAGGTAAGGTAGAGGTGATTTGGTTCTTGACTAGTCTCTCAAAGCACTTCATGATGACAGAAGTGAGTGCTACGGGGCAATAGTAATTTAGTTCAGTTACCTTTGTTTTGTTTCGTACAGGAACAATAGTGGACATCTTGAAGCATGTGGGGACAGTAGACTGGGATAGGGAGAGATTGAATATGTCCGTAAACACTACCGTCAGCTGGTCTGCACATGCTCTGAGGACGTGGCTAGGGGTACCGTTTGGGCCGGCAGCCTTGCGAGGGTTAACATGCGTAAATGTCTTACTCACTTCGGCCACAGAGAATGAGAGCATTCTCAGAGCTGGCCGCATAGGTGGCACTGTGTTATCCTCAAAGCGAGCGAGATGCAAGATGTCGGTGTGTGCGACGTGGCTCGTTTTCCTTTTGTAGTCTGTGATTGTTTGTAGAACCTGCCACATAAACTACAGTTCAAAAGTTTGTGTCACTTATAAATGTCCTTGTTTTTGAAAGAAAAGCATATTTTTTGTCTTTTAAAATAACATCAAATTGATCAGAAATACAGTGTAGACATTGTTGATGTTGTAAATGACTATTGTAGCTGGAAACGGCAGATTTTTTAATGGAATATTTACATGGGCGTAAATAATACCCGCAAAACACCAGTCTCAACGTCAACAGTGAAGAGGCGACTCCGGGATGCTGGCCTTCTAGGCAGAGTTACTCTGTCCAGATTCTGTGTTCTTTTGCCCATCTTAATCTTTTATTTTTATTGGCCAGTTGGAGATATGGCTTTTTCTTTGCAACTCTGCCTATAATGCCAGCATCCCGGAGTAGCCTCTTCACTGTTGACATTGTGACTGGTGTTTTGCGGGTCAAGTTTGCAGATGACACAACAGTAGTAGGCCTGATTGCTAACATTACTAACAACTAACAAACGAGAAAGCCTACAGGGAGGAGGTGAGGGCCCTGGGAGTGTGGTGCCAGGAAAATAACCTCTCACTCAACGTCAACAAAACAAAGGAGCTGATCGTGGACTTCAGGAAACAGCAGAGGGAACACCCCCCTATCTACATCGACAGAACCGCAGTGGAAAAGTTGGAATGCTTCACGTTCCTCGGCGCACACATCACTGACAAACTGAATGGTCCACCCAGACAGACCGTGTGGTGAAGAAGGTGCAACAGTGCCTCTTCAACCTCAAGAGGCTGAAGAAATTTGTCTTGGCACCTAAAACCCGACAAACTTTTACAGATAAACAATTGAGAGTGTCCTGTCGGGCTGTATCTCCGCCTAGTACGGCAACTGCAGCGCCTGCAGCCGCAGGGCTCTCCAGAGAGTGGTGCAGTCCGCCCAACGCATCACCGGGGACAAACGCATCACCGGGGACAAACTATCTGCACTCTAGGACACCTACAGCACCCGATGTCACAGGAAGGCCAAAATATCATCAAGGACAACAACCACCCGAGTTCACCCTGCTATCATCCAGAAGGCGAGGTCAGTACAGGTGCATCAAAGCTGCGTCCGAGAGATTGAAAAACAGCTTCTATCTCAAGGCCATCCGACTGTTAAATAGCAATCACTAGCAACTTAGAGGCTGCTGCCCTATATACATGGACTTGAAATCACTGGCCACATTAATAATGGAACACTAGTCACTTTAATAATGTTTACATATTTTGCATTACTCATCTCATATGTATATACTGTATTCTATTCTACTGTATTTTAGTATATGCTGCTCCGACATTGCTCGTCGAAATATTTATGCATTCTTAATTCCATTCCTTTACTTTAGATTTGTTTGTATTGTGTGTATTTTTGTAAAATTGTTAGATATTACCTGTTAGATATTACTGCACTGTTGGAGCTAGAAACACAAGCATTTTGCTACACCCAAAATAACATCTGCTAAACATGTGTATGTGACCAATGCAATTTGATTGGATTTGATTTAAGTGTTGCAGTGGTTTGACAGGCCCCTGGTGTTGTGGTGTTTAGTGTGGCAAGACACCAACAGTTAATCTGGTCAGTCATGACGTTTTAGTTAAACTGATATACAGTTTTTTCTCAAGCCCTGTTGAAAGCTCATATCTAAACAATGTCGCAAACGTTGAAATGTGGATCCTTCCATTGTCAGTTGTTGTTAAAGCTACTCCGTCTTTTGGCTAAATGCTTCTCTGTCTGTGTGGGTTGTGTGCCTGTCTCTCGTTGTGTTGTTTATACATGTTTGGCGTAGATCTGGCAGAGATATATTTAGACTTCCAGTAAAGTCCTGGGAGCCTGGCAAAGAGATACAGTAGGGTTGTCCTCATAATTCTTTGCATCTGGATGAATGGGGAGGTTTAAGGCAAACTTTATAGTGAACATCCAATAAATGTGCAATAACAGAAGTAGGGACATTACACACACACACACACACACACACACACACACACACACACACACACACACACACACACACACACACACACACACACACACACACACACACACACACACACACATTCTCCCACTCAAGCATGAATAAACAACAAACTGCTCTTCTGACATAGAAGTGTATTTTGTCACTGAAACCTAAAACCCCAACACAAACAATGAGCCTCAGGCTTGACTTCCAACCACAACTGCTATCCCTAACAAAGGTCTTGCACACCACCATCCCTCTCATCTCTCAACCTTTTACCCTCTCTGTCTCTTTCACTCCCACCTCTCTCTCTCCATCTTTCTCTCTCTCACCCACTCTCAAACTCTCTCTCTTAACCTCTTACTCTCTCAGATTATATCTAGCAAACAGGATATGAGTGAAGATGGATTATGAAGGCACAGCTGGTCTGAGATCAGTGGTAGCCAGTTCTCTCCTCACTGGGAGGTTTACTCTGATTGATATGTTCATGGTTTGGAATTTGCTCAAAAACAGATCAAAGAGACCTCAGAAAAAAATCAAATCAAATTGTATTTGTCACATGCGCCGAATACAACAACCTTACAGTGACATGCTTACTTACAGTACAAGCCCTTAACCAACAACGCAGTTTAAGAAAAAACTAAAAAGAAGTAAGAGATAAGAATAACAAATTATTAAAGAGCAGCAGTAAATAACAATAGCATGGCTATATACAGGGGGTACCGGTACAGAGTCAATGTGCGGGGGCACCGGTATCGAGGTAATTGAGGTAATAATAACAGAGAGTAGCAGCATCGCAATGCAAATAATCTGGGTAACCATTTGATTAAATGTTCAGGAGTCCTATGGCTTGGGGGTAGAAGCTGTTTAGAAGCCTCTTGGACCTAGACTTGATACTCTGGTACTCTGGTACCGCTTGCTGTGCGGTAGCAGAGAGAAAAGTCTATGACTAGGGTGGCTGGAGTCTTTGAAAGTTTTTAGGGCCTTCCTCTGACACCGCCTGGCATAGAGGTCCTGGATGGCAGGAAGCTTGGCCCCGGTGATGTACTGGGCCATACGCACTACCCTCTGTACTGTCTTGCGGTTGGAGGCCGAGCAGTTGCCATACCAGGAAGTGATGCAACCCGTCAGGATGCTCTTGATAGTGCAGCTGTAAAACCCTTTGAGGATCTGAGGACCCATGCCAAATCTTTTCAGTCTCCTGAAGGTGAATAGATTTTGTCGTGCCCTCTTCACAACTGTCTTGGTGTGCTTGGACCATGTTAGTTTGTTGGTGCTGTGGACGCCAAGGAACTTGAAGCTCTCAACCTGCTCCACTGCAGCCCCGTCGATGATGGGGGCGTGCTCAGTCCTCCTTTTCCTGTAGTCCACAATCATCTCCTTGGTCTAGATCAAGCTGAGGGAGAGGTTGTAGTCCTTGCACCAAATGTTCAGGTCTCTGACCTCCTCCCTTTAGGCTGTCATCGTTATCAGTGATCTGGCCTCAACTGTTGTGTCAATGGCAACCTTTTTTAAATTATTATTTTTGTTTTGTCATTCCAAAACACAACCCAGCCAAGCCTAACTGCCCGCTTAACCCGGAAGTCAGCCGCACCAATGTGTCAGAGGAAACATTGTACACCTGGCGAACGTGTCAGCATGCATTGCGCCAGGCCCACTACAGGAGTTGCTAGTGGGCGATGGGACAGGAACATCCATGCCGGCCAAACCATCCCCTAACCAAGACTACGCTGGGCAAATTGTGTGCCGCCTATGGGTCTCCGGGTTGTTGCCGGCTACGACAGAGCCTGGACTCGAACCAGGTTCTCTAGTGGAACAGCTAGCACTGCAATGCAGTGCCTTAGACCAATGCGCCACTCGGGAGGCTGTCATCAGAAAACTTAATGATGGTGTTGGAGTCATGCCTGGCCATGCAGTCATGAGTGAACAGGGAGTACAGGAGGGGACTGAGCACGCACCCCTGAGGGGCCCCCATGTTGAGGATCAGCATTGTGGATGTGTTGTTCCCTACCCTTGCCACCTGGGGGTGGCCCTTCAGGAAGTCCAGGATACAGTTGCAGAGGGAGGTGTCCAGTCCCAGGGTACTTGGCTTAGGGATGAGCTTTGAAGGCACTATAGTGTTGAACGCTGAGCTGTAGTCAATGAATAGTGTTCTCACATAGGTGTTCCTTTTGTCCAGGTGTGAAAGGGCCGTGTGGAGTGCAATAGAGATTGCATCATCTGTGGATCTATTGGGGCGGTATGCAAATTGGAGTGGTTCTAGGGTTTCTGGGATAATAATGTTGATGTGAGCCATGACCAGCCTTTCAAGGCATTTCATGGCTACAGACGTGAGTGCTATGGGTCGGTAGTCATTTAGGAAGGTTACCTTAATGTTCTGGGCACAAGGACTACGGTGGTCTGCTTGAAACATGTTTGTCCTATATACTCAGACAGGGAGAGGTTGAAAATGTTAGTGAAGACACTTGCCAGTTGGTCAGTGCATGCTCAGAGTACCTGTCCTGGTAACCCGTCTGGCCCTGCAGCCTTGTGAATGTTGACCTGTTTAAAGGTCTTACTCACATCAGCTGCGGAGAGCGTGATCACACAGTCATTTGGAACAGCTGGTGCTCTCATGCATGTTTCAGTGTTGCTTGCCTTGAAGCGAGCATAGAAGTTATTTAGCTCGTCTGGTAGGCTCGTATCACTGGGCAGCTCTCGGCTGTGCTTCCCTTTGTAGTGTATAGTTTGCAAGCCCTGCCACATCCGATGAGCGTAGGAGCCGGTGTAGTACAATTCGATCTTAGTCCTGTATTGATGATTTTCCTTTTTGATGGTTCGTTGGAGGGCATAGCGGGATTTCTTATAAGCGTCCGCTCCTTGAAAGCGGCGGCTCTACCGTTTAGCTCTGTGCGAATGTTGCCTGTAATCCATAGCTTCTGGTTGGGGTATGTACATACAGTCACTGTGGGGACGAAGTTGTCGATGCACTTATGAAGCCAGTGACTGATGTGGTGTACTACTCAATGCCATTGGAAGAATCCCTGAACATCTTCCTGTCTGTGCGATTAAAAACAGTCCTGTAGTTTAGCATCTGCTTCATCTAAACACTTTTTATAGACCGAGTCACTGGTGCTTCCTTCTTGAATTTTTGCTGTTATACAGGAATCAGGAGGATGTAATTATGGTCATATTTTCCAAATGGAGGGCGAGGGAGAGCTGTGTACACGTCTCTGTGTGTGGAGTAAAGGTGGTCTAGAGTTTTTTTCCCCCTCTGGTTGTACATTTAACATGCTGATAGAAATGAGGTTAAACTGATTTAAGTTTCCCTGCATTAAAGTCCCTGGCCACTAAGAGCACCGCCTCTGGATGAGCGTTTTCCTGTTTGCTAATGGTGGTATACAGCTCATTGAGTGTGGTTTTTAGTGCCAGCATCACTCTGTGGTGGTATGTAGAAAGCTACAAAATATACAGCTAAACTCTCTAGGTAGATAGTGTGGTGTACAGCTTATCATGAGATACTCTACCACAGGCGAGCAAAACCTTGAGACTTCCTTAAATATCGTGTAAGCCCCCGCCCAGTGTCTTACCAGAGGCTGCTGTTCTATCCTGCCGATAGTGTATAACCCGCCAGCTGTATGTTATTAATGTCGCCACGACTCATAAGATATTAACCGTCTTTAAAGTGAAACATAAGATATTACAGTCTTTAATGTCCCGTTCGTAGGATACATGTGCTTTCAGTTTATCCCATTTATTTTCCAGCGATTGAAAGTTAGCTAACAGTACGGATTTCAAAAGCAGATTAGCCACTCGTAGCCTGATTCTTCCAAGGCACCCCGATCTCTTTCCCGCAAAATCTCAGTT
Organism: Salvelinus fontinalis; assembly: GCF_029448725.1. Lineage (NCBI taxonomy): Eukaryota > Metazoa > Chordata > Actinopteri > Salmoniformes > Salmonidae > Salvelinus > Salvelinus fontinalis. The sequence goes on from NC_074665.1 coordinate 36,571,842, forward strand.
TCTTTCTCCAGCGAATGACGGGGGTGAGGGCCTGTTAGGGTGTTTGGAGTATATCCTTCCCATCCGACTCATTGAAGAAAAATTAAGAGCCAATAAAACCGCAGCCATCCCCTCTGGCACCATCTTTTATTAAGACAAACTAGCTCTGTGGAGATTATTGCTGAGTCTGACAATATTGCCAAGAAACTATTCATAAAGTGGCATATAATATTGCATAATAGTAAGGCAAGCCAACATCTGATTTATTGTGTAACAAAATATATGGTATCATTTTTACAACTTCCACATGATTTGTCATATTCAGAGATGCCAGATAACCTTAAGTTTTCCCCATAATGTAGAAGTGGCAGGTGTAAGCCTCCTGTAACCAAACTCTACACTGTATTATCCAGTATCCAGCGTGTTGCATTGCCTATGGGTGTTGATAAATACTATATTGAATAGTTATTGAGGTTTACATCTCTATTGCCAATCTCTGTCCCCTCGCTGACACTCAGCTCTTTACTACAGCCATAATAACTTCACTGCTGCCTATGCTATGCTGCATGTCAGGCTTCAAGTCACCATTAACCACTTAAAGAGCCTTTAAACTGAACCACATATTCACAGACTGACAGGTGCTTCATACTCGGGACAGCAGCTGTCAGTCATTCCCACGGCTGTTAGGCCTGGGGTTGAAGATGCACATTGTCTTGTTTAGTGTGTTTGACTGTGTATTGAACCTGATTCATCAGAACGATTACGATACTGTGTTAACCCATTGAGCTAAAGCCTTGGTGTGGGAGCTAACACAAATATTGAGGTCTCAGGCAAAGTTACCTCAACTCAGTTGAGCATAGTTCACCAAATCACCTCCAGTACAATAGCTTGTATTTAATCTTGACTCTATTTAGCCTATAAGGTATCATGGTAATCAAACTGCTATTAGTCAAAGAGAGAATACAATACCTGAAGAGAGGCCAAGATAGAGTATCTAATCTTCTTTCATATGAACTAATAACAGATCTAGTAACTGGCTGATTCACCCAGTGAGACTGCTTTAAAGTACTGTTGTTTCTCTGTTGGATGACTTAAGGTTATTTTTCAAAGAGCAGTAACAGAGAGAAGCAACATTGGGTCATTGTTAAAAAAGTGAAACATTGAGGATAGTTCATGGTTGAACGAAAGGTCTTGCAGGGGTACACAAAGACACACACTGAGGTTAATTTATAAAAGGGGGCCAGCCTCACATGCTAATCAGAATGCATCAGTGTGTGTGTCTGAGTGACCACAATGAGCATACTGGATCATGTAAACAGAGATGTCTCCATTGGGGCTCTGGCTGTTCTGCTGTTGCTCTAAATGAGCCATGTGATTAATATGCCCTCGTATGCCCTCCTATGGCTCGGCCACCAGTCGTTTGTGTTTACCTCATAAGTATTCTCTGCTTGGATCACTGACTGTGTGTGATGAAGGAGAGGATAGGAGAGAGAATCGTGGATAGGAGAGTGAAGAGAGGAGAAGGAAGGAAAGAGAAGCGAGAAAGTGAGATTGAGCTAGGGTAGAGCTATAAGAGAGGGATGAGTGTCCAGCTGAAAGTGTTTCCGGAGCTGGCTTTGATTACCGACTGCAGCCATGCTCAGGTACTCGTTAACTCTAGGGTCACACATACTGACACAAGATGGTAGCAGTCAGATGTCCATTGTCCTCGTCTTGTCCCGTGTATATATATTTTTCTTCGCATATCTTTTTTATATATATATTATTTTCTTCTTAAAAACTCAACTTCAAAACACTCTCCTGCAACCCACCTCACCAAATGTGGTGCGGATCTGTTTTTTTTCTTCCTCAAAAGTATTATTCACCTCGTATCCGAAATCTACAACAGAAGCTAACAAGCTAACCAGAAGTTAGCCAGCTCACAAGCTAACGTTAGTAGCTAACGTTAATAGTTCAGCTAACCACAGCTAGCGCTCATCAGCTATCCTTTAGCTCGGAAAACTATTGCCAGTAGTTGTACAACGCGACTCAGACCAGAGCATACCAGACCTATTTTTCTCTCCATATCCCCGGATTTTTACCTCAAGCTCTGGACATTTACACCTGGATCTTGCAGCTAACTAGCTGCTATCCGAGTGACTATCGGCTAACATCAATTCCGGAGCAAACACCAATTATCCCGGAGCTAGCCAGCTGAAGAGTGCCATCAGCCACTCCTGGGCTACAATCACCTATCCGGACCCGTTTTACTGCCGATGCGGAGCCCCACCGGGCCTTCACGACTGGGATACCGACGTTATCTGCCCGAGGGAGTATTTCAACCGGCCCCTCCATCGCGACGTAACCTGAACGTCCATATACTAACTGCGGCCCGCTAATCGTTAGCTGTCTTGAGCATATCGGCTGCTATCTGAACAGGTCTATCGAACAATCTTCTTAGGCCACTATAACTATTTTGACAACTGGATTGGTCCCCTCTACCACACGGAACCCCACTAATCTACCGACGGAATTGCACGGCGTGGCTAAAAACAGACCTCCATCTTCTGCTAGCTTGCTACCCATGACTAGCTGTCTGAATCACGAAGCTAGCACCAGTTAGCAAACACAATTCTACAACTCACAACCTCTCTTTCGCCACCGCCATCCGGCTTGGATTCTCTGTCGACACGACCACGTCTGGTCTGCAGACAAATACCCCATCCGCTGTGCCCTCAACCGGCCTCCGTCTGAGCAGACCCCCTCCGTCTGAGCAGACCACCCCGCCGGGCTACTAACTTTAAACGCCGCGGGCTAGCTTAGTGGAGGCCTCACTACTTCATCTACGGCTGGCCCCTGGACACTATGATCACTTGGCTACATAGCTTATGCCTGCTTGACTGTCCATTAATTCACGGTACTCCATTCTGTTTATTTGTGTTTTATCTGTCGGCTCTGTGCCTTAACTCAGGATCTGTGTGTAGTTAATCCGACCCTCTCTGCCCAGTCGTCGCCATTTTTTACCTTCTGTTGCTGTGTTAGCCGACTAGCTGCTGTTATCTGACCTGCTGTTTTAGCTAGCTCTCCCAATCATGACCTGCAATCACTTTATGCCTTATTGTATGTCTCTCTCAAATATCAATATGCCTTGCATACTGTTGTTCAGGCTAGTTATCATTGTTTTGGTTTGCAATGGACCCCGTAGTTCCACTCTCCGTACCTCTGATACCTCCTTTGTCCCACCCCCCACACATGCGGTGACCTCACCCATTGAGACCAGCATGTCCAGAGATACAACCTCTCTTATCATCACCCAGTGCCTGGGCTTGCCTCCGCTGTACCCGTGCCCCACCATACCCTGGTCTGCACATTATGCCCAGAATCTATTCTACCACGCCCATAAATCTGCTCCTTTTATTCCTTGTCCCCAACGCTCTAGGCGACCAGTTTTGATAGCCTTTAGCCGCACCCTCATCCTACTGCTCCTCTGTTCCTCGGGTGATGTGGAGGTAAACCCAGGCCCTGCATGTCCCCAGTCACCCTCATTTGTTGACTTCTGTGATCGAAAAAGCCTTGGCCTCATGCATGTCAACATCAGAAGCCTCCTGCCTAAGTTTGCCTTACTCACCGCTTTAGCACACTCTGCCAACCCTGATGTCCTTGCCGTGTCTGAATCCTGGCTTAGGAAGGCCACCAAAAACTCTGAGATTTCCATACCCAACTATAACACTTTCCGTCAAGATAGAACTGCCAAAGGGGGAGGAGTTGCAATCTACTGCAGAGATAGCCTGCAAAGTTCTGTCATACTTTCCAAGTCTATGCCCAAACAGTTTGAACTTCTAATTTTAAAAATTAATCTCTCCAGAAATAAGTCTCTCACTGTTGCCGCCTGCTACCGACCCCCCTCAGCTCCCAGCTGTGCCCTGGACACCATCTGTGAATTGATCGCTCCCCATCTAGCTTCAGAGTTTGTTCTGTTAGGTGACCTAAACTGGGATATGCTTAACACCCCGGCAGTCCTACAATCTAAGCTTGATGCCCTCAATCTCACACAAATCATCAAGGAACCCACCAGGTACAACCCCAAATCCGTAAACATGGGCACCCTAATAGACATTATCCTGACCAACTTGCCCTCCAAATACACCTCTGCTGTCTTCAATCAAGATCTCAGTGATCACTGCCTCATTGCCTGTATCCGCCACGGGTCCACGGTCAAACAACCACCCCTCATCACTGTCAAACGCTCCCTGAAACACTTCTGCGAGCAGGCCTTTCTAATCGACCTGGCCCGGGTACCCTGGAAGGATATTGACCTCATCCCGTCAGTTGAGGATGCCTGGTCATTCTTTAAAAGTTACTTCCTCACCATATTAGACAAGCATGCTCCGTTCAAAAAATGCAGAACCAAGAACAGATATAGCCCTTGGTTCACTCCAGACCTGACTGCCCTCGACCAGCACAAAAACATCCTGTGGCGAACTGCGATAGCATCGAAGAGCCCCCGTGATATGCAACTGTTCAGGGAAGTCAGGAACCAATACACGCAGTCAGTCAGGAAAGCAAAGGCCAGCTTTTTCAAGCAGAAATTTGCATCCTGTAGCTCTAACTCCAAAAAGTTCTGGGATACTGTAAAGTCCATGGAAAACAAGAGCACCTCCTCCCAGCTGCCCACTGCACTGAGGCTAGATATCAGTGGTGACCGTGTTAAGTCCGTGATAATCGAAAACTTCAACAAACATTTCTCAATGGCTGGCCATGCCTTCCACCTGGCGACTCCAACCTTGGCCAGCAGCCCCGCCCGGCCCGCTGCTACTCGCCCGAGCGTCCCCAGCTTCTCCTTTACCCATATCCAGATAGCAGATGTTCTGAAAGAGCTGGAAAACCTGGACCCATACAAATCAGCTGGGCTTGACAATCTGGACCCCCTATTTCTGAAACTGTCCGCCGCCATTGTCGCACCCCCTATTACCAGCCTGTTCAACCTCTCCTTCGTATCATCTGAGATCCCCAAGGATTGGAAAGCTGCCGCTGTCATTCCCCTCTTCAAAGGGGGAGACACCCTGGACCCAAACTGTTACAGACCTATATCCATCCTGCCCTGCCTAGCTAAGGTCTTCGAAAGCCAAGTCAACAAACAGATCACTGACCATCTCGAATCCCACCGTACCTTCTCCGCTGTGCAATCCGGTTTCCGAGCCGGTCACGGGTGCACCTCAGCCACGCTCAAGGTACTAAACGATATCATAACCGCCATCGATAAAAGACATTACTGTGCAGCCGTCTTCATCGACCTGGCCAAGGCTTTCGACTCTGTCAATCACCATATTCTTATCGGCAGACTCAATAGCCTCGGTTTTTCTAATGACTGCCTTGCCTGGTTCACCAACTACTTTGCAGACAGAGTTCAGTGTGTCAAATCGGAGGGCATGTTGTTCGGTCCTCTGGCAGTCTCTATGGGGGTACCACAGGGTTCAATCCTCGGGCCGACTCTTTTCTCTGTATACATCAATGATGTTGCTCTTGCTGCGGGCAATTCCCTGATCCACCTCTACGCAGACGACACCATTCTGTATACTTCCGGCCCTTCCCTGGACACTGTGCTATCTAACCTCCAAATGAGCTTCAATGCCATACAACACTCCTTCCGTGGCCTCCAACTGCTCTTAAATGCTAGTAAAACCAAATGCATGCTTTTCAACCGTTCGCTGCCTGCACCCGCACGCCCGACTAGCATCACCACCCTGGACGGTTCCGACCTACAATATGTGGACATCTATAAGTACCTAGGTGTCTGGCTAGACTGCAAACTCTCCTTCCAGACTCATATCAAACATCTCCAATCCAAAATCAAATCTAGAGTCGGCTTTCTATTCCGGAACAAAGCCTCCTTCACTCACGCCGCCAAACTTACCCTAGTAAAACTGACTATCCTACCGATCCTCGACTTCGGCGATGTCATCTACAAAATAGCTTCCAATACTCTACTTAGCAAACTGGATGCAGTTTATCACAGTGCCATCCGTTTTGTTACTAAAGCACCTTATACGACCCACCACTGCGACCTGTATGCCCTAGTCGGCTGGCCCTCGCTACATGTTCGTCGTCAGACCCACTGGCTCCAGGTCATCTACAAGGCTATGCTAGGTAAAGTGCCGCCTTATCTCAGTTCACTGGTCACGATGGCTACACCCACCCGTAGCACGCGCTCCAGCAGGTGTATCTCACTGATCATCCCTAAAGCCAAAACCTCATTTGGACGCCTTTCCTTCCAGTTCTCTGCTGCCTGCGACTGGAACGAATTGCAAAAATCTCTGAAGTTGGAGACTTTTATCAACAACTTTAAAAATCTGCTATCCGAGCAGCTAACCGATCGCTGCAGCTGTACATAGTCCATCTGTAAACTACCCACCCAATTTACCTACCTCACCCCCATACTGCTTTTATTTATTTACTTTTCTGCTCTTTTGCACACCAGTATCTCTTCTTGCACATGATCATCTGATGATTTATCACTCCAGTGTTAATCTGCTAAATTGTAATTATTCGATTTATTGCCTACCTCATGCCTTTTGCACACATTGTATATAGATTCTCTTTTTCCTACCATGTTATTGACTTGTTTATTGTTTACTCCATGTGTAACTCTGTGTTGTTGTCTGTTCACACTGCTATGCTTTATCTTGGCCAGGTCGCAGTTGCAAATGAGAACTTGTTCTCAACTAGCCTACCTGGTTAAATAAAGGTGAAATAAAATAAATAAAAAATAAAACACAAACACACAAACGCGCACTCTGGGTGGGTATGAACCGACCCGCAGCCACCCACCGTTCTCTCTCTTTACCCCCTCAGAGTCACATATGACAATGTTTGGCATGACCTGGTTGGTTATACCATAGCATTGTTGAATACTTGTTTCTAATTGGCCTATAACACACAGTATATTTGCACGGTAGAATTCAATGGCTATTAGTTCATTCTTACATGTTTCTATGTTTGAGCTGTTTATAAAGCAAAAGTCAAATTGAAAACCTTACTGGCATTGTTGAATTCGATTTTTCATAATGGCAAGCTAGGACTGATGGTTTGGTTAGCTAAACTAGCAAGTCTGTTTATTTGGTTAACACAAAAACTGTAGCTATCTAGTAAATTGCTAGCTACTTCAGTGGATGTTGAACACATTTCTACCAGCAAATTAACATATTTCTAGTAGCAAATGTGTTCAATTATAGCCATGGTATAAAAGGGATATTCAACTTGGGGCTCGATGCATTCGTGGAAGGTCAGTTCTACTCCGCTAGCGCATCATGGAACACCTTCCACGTCGTCATTATTTTCCATAGAATGCATAGCCTCTCATTGATCCCTTAGTCACCTCTCATTATCAGCCCACTCACATACTTCAACACCAGTCTCTGTGTTGAAGTGTTATGGATGAAGGAGAAACTATAAGCGTTGATGCTATGTTACATGAAACAAGCCTTTTGTTTCAACTGAAGCCAATCGCTTGTGTTGCCTGTGTGTGTAGTCTGCATGCATGGGTACTATCTTCGCTATCCACAATGTTGAGGGCTGCTCCACAGGATGTCCACACTCAGCCCCACTCCTCACATACACATGCTCTTTGAAGACACATCAGGCACATGAGAGGGGTCACAAGTGGGCCTTTCCTCACACACACGAACACAAACAGGCAACACACACCAGCCCAGAGTCAGTAAACCTCTGAGTCAGGTGCTGCCACACACATAACCAGTGCTGTCTTTATATTATTATTATTTAAAAGCAACAAACTATCACTTTAACTATACAACTTCTGCTAACGATTGTCATAGAAGACTGTTAGAAGACATAGAAGACTGTTTCTTACGTTTTAACCCCAGACTATTTCCATGTCTTGTTCTGAATCCAACTGTTGTGTTCTAATGCTTTTGTTCTCTTGGTTCAGTGAGTCACATATCTGTGTCTCTGCTAGACCATTGAGCAAAAGGTATATCACTATCTCTGCCACCAACCAGGCTGAGAGATCAAAACCAATAGAGTGTTAGCAGTCAATCAATCTCCAACCTACCAAAAATGCTCCTTTCTCATAGGCCTACTGTTAGGCGGAGTGACACAGGGGAACCCAAGAGCAGACTCAAATGAGGAAACAGGGATGAATGAACCAAAATATTTGTTACACAGGTAGATATGGAGTGCAGATCCGGGTAAGATTGGATGAGTTGCAGAAAAGCCACATGTAGAGACTGAGGTTGGTGTTGAGTAGAGTAGAACAGGGTGAACAGGTCCTGAGAGGAATCCAAGGTAGTGGTGGTGAGTAATCCAGACCTAGGCAGTTGGGTGATGTGGAACGGAAGACAGGAGCCAGAGACAGAGCGGTGAGAGGATAAACAGTGTCAGGCAGTGAAACAGGCACAGCAGAGTAACAGGATCTTGAATAATTATAAATGGCTAGAATCATGAACTGACTGAGCAGAGATTACAATCTGGCAGAGTGGAAGTGGCAGAACTGAGTATTTGTAGAGGTCTTGATTATGGGACAAGTTGCAGCTGGTAGGGATCTGCTCTGACTCCAGCACACCTGCCTCCAACCACAAAATCACACAGAGAGGGAGAGAGAGAGTACAGGGGGGAGTAACTGCAGGTCAAGAAGACACCGGATGAACACCAGAGGGCGGAGCAGGAGCAGATGTGACATCTACATGCCAAGTATCAAAGGATGATAATAATAATACATGTACAGTTGAAGTCGGAAGTTTACATACACTTAGGTTGGAGTCATTAAAACTAGTTTTTCAACAACTCCACAAATGTCTTGTTAACAAACTAAAGTTTAAGTTAGGACATCTACTCTGTGAATGACACAACAATTGTTTAAAGACAGATTATTTCACTTACAATTCACTGTATCACAATTCCAGTGGGTCAGAAGTGTACATACACTAAGTTGACTGTGCCTTTAAACAGCTTGGAAAATTCCAGAAAATGATGTCATGGCTTTAGAAGCTTCTGATAGGCTAATTGACATAATTTGAGTCAATTGGAGGTGTACCTGTGGATGTATTTCAAGGGCTACCTTCAAACTCAGTGCCTCTTTGCTTGACATCATGGGAAAATCTAAAGAAATCAGCCAAGAACGCAGAAAAAGTGTATACCTCCACAAGTCTGGTTCATCCTTGGGAGCAATTTCTAAATGGCTGAAGGTACCACATTCATCTGTACAAACAATAGTACGCAAGTATAATCTCCATGGGACGTAGCAGCTGCCATACCACTCAGGAAGGAGATGCGTTCTGTCTCCTCGAGATGAACGTACTTTGGTGCGAAAAGTGCAAATCAATCCCAGAACAAGAGCAAAGGACCTTGTGAAGACGCTGTAGGAAACAGGTACAAAAGTATCTATATTCACAGTAAAACGAGTCCTATATTGACATAACCTGAAAGGCCACTCAGCAAGGAAGAAGCCACTGCTCCAAACCAGCCATAAAAAAATCCAGACTACGGTTGGCAACTGCACTTGGGGACAAAGATTGTACTTTTTTGGAGAAGTGTCCTCTGGTCTGATGAAACAAAAATAGAACTGTTTGGCCATAATGCCCATCGTTATTTTTGGAGGAAAAAGGGTGAGGCTTGCAAGCCGAAGAACACCATCCCAACTGTGAAGCACGGGGGTGGCGGCGTCATGTTGTGGGGTTGCTTTGCTGCAAGAGGGATTGGTGCACTTCACAAAATAGATGGCATCATGAGGTAGGAAAATGATGTGGATATATTGAAGCAACATCTCAAGACATCAGTCAGGAAGTTAAAGCTTTGTTGCAAATGGGACTTCCGAATAGACAATGACCCCAAGCATACTTCCAAAGTTGTGGCAAAATGGCTTAAGGACAACAAAGGCAAGGTATTGGAGTGGCCACCACGAAACCCTGACCTCAATCCCATTAAAAATGTGTGGGCAGAACTGAAAAAGTGGGTGCGAGCAAGGAGGCCTACAAACCTGACTCAGTTACACCAGCTCTGTCAGAAGGAATGGGCCAAAATTCACCCAATTTATTGTGGGAAGCTTGTGGAAGGCTACCCAAAACGTTTGGCCCAAGTTAAACAATTTAAAGGTAATGCTACCACATTATAGTTGAGTGTATGTAAACTTCTGACCCACTGAGAATGAAAGAAATTAAAGAGGAAAAACTGTATTCTCTCTACTATTAATCTGACATTTCACATTCTTAAAATAACGTGGTGATCCTAACTGACCTAAGACAGGGAATTTTTACTAGGAGTAAATGTCAGGAATTGTGAAAAACTGTTTAAATGTATTTGGCTAAGGTGTATGTAAACTTCCGACTTCAACTATATATTTCGCCTTTAATTGCAAACAAGAATCTCTAAGTCGCTTTGAACACAAAAACAAAAACACATTTAGGGATCTGGCAGTTGGTCTTCCACAGCTTCAGATGTCTAGGCTGTTCATAAAGGCAGTCAGTAGCAGTAGCTTGAGAGTAGGGAGCATCGATGATAAACAGGCAGAGAGAAATGTCAGTCAGATAGGCTAGTAGACAGGCCCGGAGCTCTTCATCAGCCACGCCGCCTCCTCCTCATCCGTAGATAAGCTGGATCATCCACTGTCAAAGTGTAGCACCCACCTGAGTGATGCTTCGGCGACTGTAAAAGCACCAGAAAAGACCACCACACCTTGACAGTAGTCTGAAACAGTCCCCTACGAAGCAAGCTTCTTCCATTCTCTCACACTGCAGTCCACATCCTTCCAGGAACTGGGGCAGGTGGAATAAAAATCATTCAAATACCATTTGCCAGCTAAGCCAAATAAACTGACTTTAGGATATTACAACAAATCATTCATTTCCATCTCTTTCTCTCTTTGACTTTAAAAACTGTTACAAAATAATAATTGAGGCGATACATTTATTTAATTACTTGTTTGTTTATTTATTTACACTGAACAAAAGCGTAAACACAACATACAACCATTTTAAAGATTTTACTGAGTTACAGTTCATATAAGGAAATCAGTCAATTGAAATAAATTAATTAGGCCCTAATCTATGGATTTCACATGACTGGGAATACAGATATGCATCTGTTGGTCACATACCTTAAAAGAAAAGGTATTGGCATGGCTCTGAAAACCAGTCAGTATCTGGTGAATGTTGTCCTACTTCTCTTCAATGGCTGTGCAAAGTTTCTGGATGTTGGCGGGAAATGGAACATGCTGTCATACATGTCGATACAGAGCAACCCAAACATGCTCAATGGGTGACATGTCTGATGAGTATACAGGCCATTGAAGAACTGGGATCCTTGCAACATGGGGCCGTGCATTATCATTATCTGAAACATGAGGTGAAGGAGGTGGATGAATGGCGTGACAATTGGCCTCAGGATCTTGTCATGATGTCTCTGTGCATTGAAATTGCCATCTATAAAATGCAATTGTTTGTTGTCCGTAGCTTATGCCTGCCCATACCATAACCCCGCCACCACCATCGGGCACTCTGTTCTCCACGTGCCAGTGGCCATCGAAGGTGAACATTTGCCCATTGAAGTCGGTTACAACATCGAACTGCACTCTGGTCAAGACCCTGGTGAGTACGACAAACATGCAGATGAGCTTCCCTGAGATGGTTTATGACAGTTTGTGCAGAAATTATTCAGTTGTGCAAACCCACAGTTTCATCAGCTCTCCAGGTGGCTGGTCTCAGATGATCCCGCAGGTGAAGAAGCCGGATCTGGAGGTCCTGGGCTGGCATGGTTACGCATGGTCTGCAGTTGTGAAGCCGGTTGGACGTACTGCCAAATTCTCTAAAACGATGTCGGAGGCTTAGGGTAGGGAAATGAACATTCAATATTCTGGCAACAGCTGTGGTGGAGATTCCTGCAGACAGCATGCCAATTGCACGCTCCTTCAAAACATGAGACATCTGTGGCTTTGTGTTGTGTGACAACTGCACGTGGCCTTTTATTACAAGGTGCACCTGTGTAATGATTACGCTGTTTAATCAGCTTCTTGATATGCCACACCTGTCAGGTCGATGGATTATCTTGGCAAAGGAAAAATGCTCACTAACAGGGATGTTAACAGATTTGTGCATAACATTTGTGCATATGGAACATTTCGGGGATCTTTTATTTTAGCTCATGAAACATGGGACCGACACTTTACATGTTGAGTTTATGTATATATATTTATTTATTAAAGGCGTGTGTGTAAATTCACTCTGGAGTGCCCAAAGAGCGCTCAGAGTACGCTCTGGACGTTCGTAAATTCAGAGCATTGTCAGATTGTCCGTTTGTAAACTCAGTGTTTTGCTGAAGAGTAGTGTTGATCCGAGCTTTCTGACCTCACAACAACAGTCAAGCACCCAAGCTAACTGGCTAAAGTTAGCTAACTTCCTAGATACTTCAAGACATAAATGAGAGAACAACTTACTCTGACCATTTTACTCGCCCTAGCAGAGCTGGTTAGGCTGTTTTCATGTTATCTAGAGCATTGGTAACTGTGCTGCTGGCAAAAAAATTATTGAGTATTTGCGGATGTTTACAGCACCGGCCATAATCGAAGGGTGTTGAGCGGGTGTTGAGTGTTCGTAAATTCACCAGTTATTCTGCGCACTGGCACACTCAGATGAGAGTACTCTGAAATCGTAGTAGATAGCCAGAGTGAGTTTACAAACAAGCCCTAAATGTTTCTGTTTGCAATGTAAATCCTGTAAACTACATGACTATGACGCAATAAAGGAACGATGGCACAGCAGAGTTGTATTTGATGCAACATCACTTATGACATTACAAACGAGGGAGTTCTGGGGGTTTCAACACATGACACCTGTTCATTCACCTGTTATTGTGTGTATTTGAGCTAGCCTCGACATGTGGGAATTCGATTTTTTTTTAAAGGTATTCCTTGTATGTTGGTGACCACCAAAATGTCACAATGTAGACTTAAATGAGATGTTCAGTGAGGCCGGATCAATCTTTTCCTCGGCTATGCCTACGTTAACTTTTATCAGCCAATCGATGCTGAGCGTGACATGCACATGTTCAGCAAAGACATGCTTGGAGGAAGATATCTGCGCATCATGAGGTCTGACCCTACACTGAGGAAGAAACATCTTCTTCAATAGTCCAGTGGCGAAGCAATTTTTGGGGGGCTTTTGTGATAGAGGCACCAAATTTTACACACAGCTAAATACGTATTGTTGTGACTATAGAGTCATCACAAGTTTTGTCCATTACCCCCCTGGTGGCCATTTCCAATATGGCCACCAACCAGTTCCATGGGGCCATATTGAACAGGTGTGACATGGCCATATCTACATAAATAATTGGTACATAAAGCCCAATGATTGCTTAAAATGATTGAAGGGGTCTATAGAACACAATAAAATATCACAAATATGCCATATATATATATATATATATATATATATATATATATATATATATATATATATATATATATATATGTGTGTACCCTTTAAATGTTTAATAAAAAAAGCGAATTAAATACTTGTTTTCATGCCTAGTTCCAATATTTTATATGTGAACCATCTAAAAGTGTTCTATAAGTATTCCCAGAAGTCTGCTGATTACAATCATACATAATATACTATTATATACCGTGGTAATGTTAAGAAATGTGACCAGAAACCTGCCCTGTACATGTCACTCTATGTAAAATCCCATAGGAATGCATCATGTCCAGCAATGAGATATGTAACTCATTTGACCAAAATGCCTTTGTGATGAGACCATTCGACCTTTAAAAAAACAAGTATAGGTCTAAATAAAGATTTCTAGAAATAGTGCCATTGCAGATTTAAGCAAAACTATGTTGGGAGAACATGAATGCGCAGCATATGACATAAGATCTGAATTACAGTTGATTGTAAAACAATTTGAGTTTTAAAAACTGCAAGAGTTCGTAAATTTGATGAGAAAGGAATGATTGTGAATCACAAAGGTAAATGTGGTAATATAACTCAAGTAACACTATCTCTTACAATGTTAAAGAATCAGGATAGAGGTATAGCTGATAGTTTCTGGATGTGTGGGCAGAACAAACTCTTGAATGTTTTACCAGAAGACTGGACAGGTTTCTGTGCTTTAGTTAGAGCGATACAACAGGTGTCTATTATTAACTCACAGCAGGATGAGTCTGTAAAGCATAGAGTAAGGAGAGCCTATGAATCAGATCCAAAAGTATACCTAGATGCAATTGGACAGCCGAAGGGAGTTCCATAATGAATACAAAGCAAAAAATTAGGTTAAATACGGGTTTGAATCAATATTTATTTGGATACCACCTAATAAAAACTTAGAAAGGATAAATTATATCTACTATAATCAACAGAGATTCATTAACTATACTGACTCTGCATTAACAGCCTTAGGAGAACAGGTACAGGCAACCAGCAAAATGACATGGCAGAATATACCGGCTTTAAATTTTAGCTGAGAAAGGTGGTGTCTGTGTGATGTTTGGAGATGAATGGTGTACTTTTATTCCCAATAACACTGCACCAGATGGATCCTTTTCTTTAGCTATGACCAAACTGAGGGGATTGCGACAACAGGTTAAGGACAATGCAGGATTTCATACCCATGCTTGGGACTGGTTGGACTTAGCTTTAGGTAAATGGGGTGCAATGTTTACTAAAATGGCTATCACGGTAGGCCTTGCACTTGTGACAATGGGAATTGTTTTCTGTTGTATCCTACCTCTGTTGAAATCTCTGTTGGTCCAACCTACAGTTAAACAGATGGCGATATGTCAATACCGCCCTCCAGTGGTTGTTAACCCGGTACCTTCGGCTCCTGGCCATATACAAATGGATATGGTGTAGCTTGTAAGGCTCTTGGAGGACCACTTGATTGTCCTTTTGGTAACCCGAATTGTCTCTATGGGATTACTCCAGGAGGAGGATATGCTTGCCATGATAATAGTGATCAAGGTTTTCCTGTTTTTGATAAAGCACCTGACTCTAATGACTTGAAAATTGCGCATGTACACAAACCTTGTCGTAAAGGTAAATGTTGCAAGTGGTGTACTAAGGATGAGAGAGATGGACATCGTCATTACCCAGAACCATTTTTCTGTGCAATGTGTCAAAGAGGAGAATGTCCTATATGTAAGGATAAGGAATGTGCTTGATTGAAAATAGGATTGCCACAATATATCTAATCTTGTAATCACTTACTATGGAGTGTATTTTATCTTCACTGTTACTTTGATAATGGATAAATGAAGTTAGAACTTCAAAATGTTGTTTACTTAAACTTGTAGGTAACATAGGGAATTCCGGTTACAAGTGTCTACGGACCATGTCCTTAATCCTTTAACAGGTGTTTTTATTTGTGATATCATCTGTTTTGTTAGAGAGGTGTCTGAGAGGGAGGATATTGTTTGTGTCTTAATTTAAAATGACATTATAAGGGTTTTTATTATTTACTTTATTATTCACACTGTTTTGTTTATTTTTATTATTATTTGTGCTGTTTTATTATTTTCCATATATTCTACATAACTGAGATACCCTCAGGCAAGGCTATGTACTACATGCTCTTGCTTCTACATTGTATTTTAAGTTTGCTTTTACTTTGTATTTGTACAGATTGGATCTTTTACTCCTTTCCATTGTATATGTATGGAGATGTTTGGTCCGGTCTTGTCTTTGAGTTTGTGGAGTCCCAGTCGTTAGAACGGATAGGGGGAAGTTTGCCCCCAGGGCTTGATGATTGATGCTTGTTGGTATGGGACTGGGTTAGTCCCAATGTGGGAGCAAAACTCATGACTATGATTACATTTCCATTATTAGCAGTATCTAGACTGTCCACTTTCAAGTGTTGAGACAGAATGGATATATAAGGAATGGAACATATATGACCAGGGCCCCACCAACATTATAACCTAGACAGCCGTGAGACGTGGGCGTTAACAAGCAAGAACTGAGACGGAAAGATAATGATGGAGAAAGGTCAAGGGAAGTTATTTTCATATAGAGGGAGGGGATTCTATATGTTATGCAAAGACGGAATACTATAAAGGCAGGGCTCTGTGATAAGATAATTCAGCTGTTCCATGGAATTGCTCGGCTCTGTTACTTTGTAATAAAGTCTAACTGAATCTATAAGTTCCGGTATCTGTGCAAACATTTGACTCAATATTTTCCACAACATCCTCTGTATGTACTGTGTGGTGAATGCTGGTTTTCACTGCCTTGCTGGATACAACGCTAGTATGACTTATTGTCATGTGTGTGAATGTGCATGTGCATGTGTGCGTGTCATATGGCTGATTACCATAGTGAGTTTTAATTAGTTTAGACATGGTTTAGACAAATATGGTGAGGCTGAGACTAGGCTTCAGGGATCTGTCACCTCACGGAAACCCTTTCCTCTCTCTGCTACTATAACCTCACAATGAGAGCTCTGTTTCTCACACCTCACCCACACGATGCTAGATTAGAACCCACACGACACTGTGTTACAGCCTTCTGACCTGTTCAACTTCTGTCCCTCTTCCTATAACCCTCCTCTCCATCCCCCCTCCCTTTACCCTTTCCAGTCTCACCACTCTCTCATTATTATTCTACCCCCTCTGTCTTTCTCTGTCTTCCATTCCATCCCTTCTCCCACCCCCTCTCTCCTCTTCCCCTCTCTAATGTTAGACCATGTTGTCCTGCTAAACTTATGCCCCTCTCCCTAAACACTGGTTGTCATAGCAACATGTACAGGTGAGCATGACCTCTGATTGGAGGTCAAGGGGAAAGTGTTGAATAGTAGGCTTCAAGAGGGAGTGGGAGGAGAGACACGGATGGAGATTATAGCACAGCAGTGAACGTGCTGACTTGTTACTTCTGTATGGTCAGGACTGGGTCAGGGGTGAGAGTGACAGGGAGGGACCCAGTGTCCAGGCGGCAGATTGATCCATTTGATGAACGTCCTTAGACACTCACACACAGGAGGAGCACGCTACCAATGTGACACAAGCAACACTCTCATCCATCTTATCTCTCTCTTCTCCCTCTCTTTTCCTCTATTTCTATCTCTCGCCATACTCCCCCCTTCTATCTTACTTTGGAATATTGTTTAATTTGAATAGAAAAGCTCAAGAAAGTAATACACACAATCTTTACAACATTTTCACATTTTTTTGTATAGTCATCATAATGAAAGTTAACAGGACAATGTTTGTACAACTTGTTATACAGATTTAAAACACGCTTCTCCTTACAGATTTAATTCACACTCTTTTCTGTTTCCTTCCCTGTACTGTCTGTACTAGATTTACACATATGGTAAATTACAGTCAGTATATGACAAGAAGAGTAGTGACTAGTATCATGTGTACACACTGAGCTTTACTTTGGACACATTCCGTCATACAGTTACTCATATGTATACAAGTAGGCCTGGCACCCGGGATGAGAGGGGATATATCTGGGATGATGGGAAAGTTTCTAACAGGCTGAAACAGGCCTTGTTGAAAGGAACCCCAGCACCTGAACAAGGAACCACTCTCATCTAGCAGAGGATCAGCCCAGCCCAGCCATAACCCAGACCAACACACTCTGAGCTAGAATAAACACTGTCATTTGAAAAAGGTGTATATGATGATGATTTAATACCAAAGAGAAAGGCCTTGAACCAGGCTTATGTTACGGTTTATATTACGGTGCTTCTCTGGGTAATTACAGACGTGTGGTGTGTGTGTGTGTGCAAGTGTATGTTTATTTTGTGTGAGCATGTGTGCGTGCATGTGTGTCTCTCTAATATGAGTAAATTGCTTTCTCTTAACTTGAATCTTGAACCCAATCATCCAATCCATCTGCCCCCTGCTCTGCTACAAATCCTACATTCTACATGCTAGAAGAGTCTTGCTTTATAGCAATATAGCAATATGCCAGGCCTACATGGACACTTCTTTAGACATGACAGATTTATCAAGTTATCTCATATAGGCCTGTACAAAGACACACAGCTCTACTCCACATGACTCCACTTCTAAAAGGTTATTAGGGGTGAATAAGAAGATGAGTGTTAAGGGAGAGGAGAGAAGAGCGTGTTGGTGGAATAACAATGTTTTCTGGGGAGAGTCTGATGCTTAAGCTGTAGGGATGTTCAAGTAGTGTGTGTTCATACATTTGTATATGCAAGTGTGTGTTAGTGTGTAGGTGTGCATGTATGTGTGTGCGTGCATGTGAACCTAGATGTTGGGGAGTTCAAACAGCCAGGACAATAAACAGCAGATTTCAGTTATTTTATAGGCGCTGCTTTCTGTGTTTGAGGAGTTTTAATTACTGGGACAATTCCCTTTGACTCTATATAGTGTGGGTGTCTGTTGAACACTTTACAGATGATTTACATGGCTTTGTACATGCCAGAGTGTTGATCATACTCAGCAGTCATCATCATCATCATCATCAAATATTCTTTAAGTTTTAATGTATTTTTTTAGCAGCAGAGGTCAGAGCGAACGAACGCATTTCGGGGGAAAGCCTTCATCAGTGTTTGGATAACTAGGCATTCACCCATATGTATACACGGCGTCACATTGTACTACTGCTTCTTTATTTTTTCACAATCAATCATTCTTTACATTCATTATTTACATACATTTTCAACTTTTTTCCACAAGAAAAACAAAGAACTGCACACCTGTTGCTCACAGGAAGCAACCCAACAGAAGTGCTTCATTCAGGCATCTAGGGTACTCAGTTTGTAAGGCATGGATATAGTATGCCTCTCTCTGTAACAACAGTTTGTGTCTATTTGTTTGTTTATTTGGATCCCCATTAGCCTTTTCAGAAGCATCAGCTAATCTTCCTAGGGTCCACAAAAACACAAAACATTGTAAGTAACAAAACATTGATAGACAAGGACAGTCACACAAATTGAAAATATACAAACAATACAAAAAAATTATACAAATAATACAACCAAAAATGTGTGTGTTAGAGTGTGTCTTGTGCGTGCATGTCCCCTCACAGTCCCCGCCAGATGTTGTTTAATCGGTTTATCAAAGTTAATTATGCTGTTTCAAGAGTAATTTGAGATGGACGGTAGTTCCGTAAAATCATGGCTCTATCTAATACTGTGCGTTGCCGTGAATTCGATCAAGACTTTGGGACTCTGAAGAGACCCCTGGTGGCATGTCTTGTGGGATATGTGTGGGTGTCTGAGCTGAATGTTATTGGATTATGCAGACAATCTGGAATTTTCATAACAGTAATATTTCTCATGAAAACCAGAAGAGAAGCAGTTAATCTCTTGTCAACCCTTAAACAGGAAAGACTGGCATGCATGTTGATGATGTTAGTTCTGTATCTGCAGTTAAGGCCAAGGTGTGCTGCTCTGTTTTGAGCCAGCTGCAGTTTTGCTAGGTCTTTCTTTGCAGCACAACCATATTACAGGACAGTAATCAAGATGGGACAAGAACAGAGCCTTAACAACTAGCACAATTGATTTTTGTGTCAAAAACTCAGAACATCTTTTTATAACAGTCATACCCCTCCCCATCTTCACAACAACTTTGTCAATATGACTTGACCATGATAATTGACGATCCAATTTTATACCTTGGAGTTTATATTCCTCAACTTACTCAATGGTACATATTTGATTTTAGAGAAGAAAACTTAACATGTGTAAATATTTGTATGAACATAACAAAATTCAACAACTGAGACATAAACTGAACAAGTTCCACAGACATGTGACTAACAGAAATTGAATAATGTGTCCCTGAACAAAGTAGGGGTCAAAATCAAAAGTAACAGTCAGTATCTGGTGTTGCCACCAGCTGAATTAACCTTTTAAGGCTAGGTGGCAGTATTCGGAAGTTTGGATGACTGAGGTGCCCAAAGTAAACTGCCTGTCACGCCCTGGCCTTAGTATTCTTTGTTTTCTTAATTATTTTAGTTAGGTCAGGGTGTGACATGGGGAATGTATGTGTTTTTTGTAGTGTCTAGGGTGGTTGTAAAGTTTAGGGGGTTTATTAGAGTAGTTGGGTTTATGTTTAGTATAGAAGTCTAGCTGTGTCTATGGTTGAGTGTAGGTATCTAGGAAAGTCTATGGTTGCCTGAATTGGGTCTCAATTAGAGACAGCTGGTTATTGTTGTCTCTGATTGGGAGCCATATTTAAGGCAACCATAGGCTTTAGCTGTTTGTGGGGAATTGTCTATGTCAGTGTGCAGTGGTCAGTGTCAGCACCATTTCTGTTTATATAGCTTCACGGTCGTCTGGTTGTTGTTTTGTCTCGTTTTTTTGTTCCTTCTTTTTATAAAGAGAAGATGTATTTTTCACACGCCGCGCCTTGGTCCTCTCTCTCTCCTAAAGATGATCGTGACAGAATTCCCCACCAATCTACGACCAAGCGGCGTGTCAAGCGGCAACAGGATCCACCTACACAGGATTCATGGACATGGGAGGAGATACTGGATGGTAAGGGGCCTTGGGCACAACCGGGAGAATATCGCCTCCCTCGTGAAGAGCTGGAGGCAGCTAAAGCCGAGAGGAGGCCATATGAGGAGGCAGCACGGAAGCAAGGCTGGAAGCCTGTGAGTAAAACCCAAAACATTTCTTGGGGGGGGCCTTAAAGGGAGTGTGGCGAAGTCAGGTAGGAGACCTGCGCCTACTCCCTGTACTTACCGTGGATAGCGAGAGTACGGGCAGACACCGTGTTACGCAGTAGAGCGCATGGTGTCTCCTGTACGCGTGCATAGCCCGGTTCGGTACATTCCAGCTCCACGTATCGGCCGGGCTAGATTGAGCGTTGAGCCATATGTCATGAAGCCGGCCCAGCGCATCTGGTCACCAGTGCGTCTCCTCGGGCCAGCGTACATGGCACCAGCCTTACGCATGGTGTCCCCGGTTCGCCTACATAGCCCGGTGCGGGCTATTCCACCCCCCGCACTGGTCGGGCGACGGGGAGCATACAACCAGGTAAGGTTGGGCAGGCTCAGTGCTCAAGGGAGCCAGTACGCATGCACGGTCCGGTATTTCCGGCACCACCTCCCCGCCCCGACCCAGTACCACCAGTGCTTCCTCCACGCACTAGCCCTATGGTGCGTGTCTCCAGCCCTTTGCCACCGGTGCCTACACCACGCACCAAGCCTACTGTGTGTCCCCAGAGTCCTGTGCGTCCTGTTGCTGCTCCCCGCACTAGCCCTGAGATGCGTGTCCCCAGCCCGGTACCACCAGTTCCGGCACCACGCACTAGGCCTAATGTGCGTCTCCAGGGTCCAGTATGCCCTGTTCCTTCTCCCCGCACTAGCCTGAAGGTGCGTGTCCCCAGCCCGGTAACACCAGTTCCGGCACCACGCACCAGGCCTACAGTGCGCCTCAGCCGGCCAGAGTCTGCCGTCTGCACAGCGGGGCCTGAACCGCCCGTCTGCCAAGCGCCATCTGAGCCACCCATCTGCCAAGCGCCATCTGAGCCATCCGTCTACCCAGCGCCATCTGAGCCATCCGTCTACCCAGCGCCATCTGAGCCATCCGTCTACCCAGCGCCATCTGAGCCATCCGTCTACCCAGCGCCATCTGAGCCATCCGTCTACCCAGCGCCATCTGAGCCATCCGTCTACCCAGCGCCATCTGAGCCATCCGTCTACCCAGCGCCATCTGAGCCATCCGTCTACCCAGCGCCATCTGAGCCATCCGTCTACCCAGCGCCATCTGAGCCATCCGTCTACCCAGCGCCATCTGAGCCATCCGTCTACCCAGCGCCATCTGAGCCATCCGTCTACCCAGCGATCCGTCTGAGCCATCCGTCTACCCAGCGCCATCTGAGCCATCCGTCTACCCAGCGCCATCTGAGCCATCCGTCTACCCAGCGCCATCTGAGCCATCCGTCTACCCAGCGACATCTGAGCCATCCGTCTACCCAGCGCCATCTGAGCCATCCGTCTACCCAGCGCCATCTGAGCCATCCGTCTACCCAGCGCCATCTGAGCCATCCGTCTACCCAGCGCCATCTGAGCCATCCGTCTACCCAGCGACATCTGAGCCATCCGTCTACCCAGCGCCATCTGAGCCATCCGTCTACCCAGCGCCATCTGAGCCATCCGTCTACCCAGCGATCCGTCTGAGCCATCCGTCTGCCCCGAGCCGTCAGAGCCGTTCGTCAGTCAGGAGCTGCTAGAGCCGTTCGTCAGTCAGGAGCTGCTAGAGCCGCCAACCAGACAGGATCTGCCAGAGCCGCCAACCAGACAGGATCTGCCAGAGCCGCCAACCAGACAGGATCTGCCAGAGCCGCCAACCAGACAGGATCTGCCAGAGCCGCCAACCAGACAGGATCTGCCAGAGCCGCCAACCAGACAGGATCTGCCAGATCCGTCAGCCAGCCATGAGCAGCCAGATCCGTCAGCCAGCCATGAGCAGCCAGATCCGTCAGCCAGCCATGAGCAGCCAGATCCGTCAGCCAGCCATGAGCAGCCAGATCCGTCAGCCAGCCATGAGCAGCCAGATCCGTCAGTCCAGCCAGGATCCGCCAGAGCCGTCCAGCCAGGATCCGCCAGAGCCGTCCAGCCAGGATCCGTCCCTCAGTCCGGAGCTGCCGTCCCTCAGTCCGGAGCTGCCGTCCCTCAGTCCGGAGCTGCCGTCCCTCAGTCCGGAGCTGCCGTCCCTCAGTCCGGAGCTGCCGTCCCTCAGTCCGGAGCTGCCGTCCCTCAGTCCGGAGCTGCCGTCCCTCAGTCCGGAGCTGCCGTCCCTCAGTCCGGAGCTGCCCCTTAGTCCGGAGCTGCCCCTTAGTCCGGTGCTGCCCCTTAGTCCGGAGCTGCCCCTTAGTCCGGTGCTGCCCCTTAGTCCAGTGGTGTTAATGTGGAGGGTGGCCATTTGGAGGAGGCTACGGAGGCGGGTAGTGACTGTGGTGGGGTGGGGACCACGACCAGTGCCGGAGCCGCCGCCGTGGACGGACGCCCACCCAGACCCTCCCCTAGACTGTGTGCTGGTGCGCCCGGAGTTCGCACCTTAAGGGGGGGGTTATGTCACGCCCTGGCCTTAGTATTCTTTGTTTTCTTAATTATTTTAGTTAGGTCAGGGTGTGACATGGGGAATGTATGTGTTTTTTGTAGTGTCTAGGGTGGTTGTAAAGTTTAGGGGGTTTATTAGAGTAGTTGAGTTTATGTTTAGTATAGAAGTCTAGCTGTGTCTATGGTTGAGTGTAGGTATCTAGGAAAGTCTATGGTTGCCTGAATTGGGTCTCAATTAGAGACAGCTGGTTATTGTTGTCTCTGATTGGGAGCCATATTTAAGGCAACCATAGGCTTTAGCTGTTTGTGGGGAATTGTCTATGTCAGTGTGTAGTGGTCAGTGTCAGCACCATTTCTGTTTATATAGCTTCACGGTCGTCTGTTTGTTGTTTTGTCTCGTTTTTTTGTTCCTTCTTTTTATAAAGAGAAGATGTATTTTTCACACGCCGCGCCTTGGTCCTCTCTCTCTCCTAAAAATGATCGTGACACTGCCTAATACTCAGACCCAGAAGCTAGGATATGCATATGAATGGTAGTATTGGATAGAAAACACTCTAAAGTTTCTAAAAATGTTCAAATAATGTCTGTGAGTTTAATGGGTTCCTGGTAGCTTGACGTTTAATTCTTCTCAAGTCTTTTGCGGTTAACTTGCACCTTTTCTTCTTCATGCGTTTTTTTGCGACCCAGTTGAATATTCGCAACAAAACGTTTGATTGTCCGGTGGTCACACCTCAATATTTGAGCTATTTCAAGAGTGTTGCATCCGTCTGAAAGGCATTTTACAATTTTTTACATTTCAGTGTCAGTTATATCACTTTTTGGCCCATTTTACCTGAGGTAATAAGGCTTCCTAATAATTATGCACACCTTGATATAGGGTGTTATTCACTTTCACCACACCCGCCCTCATTACACAAATACATATCACCTGAAAATGATTAAATCCAATAAGCGTCCAAGTTTATATGGTTTGGAGTTGGAAAATGTGCTGTGGCGTACAGCAGGTCAGCCACCAGGGGGAGGCTCGTCGAGGAGAGGACTGGGGGAAGTAACGTGACTTCCGTGTAGTTGGAGACGGTACCCGAGCCGTCTCCAAGACAAGGGGGTTGAGTTTGTGTACCCTACCGGATACAGCAAGACCCGGAGCACAGAAGACGGTATCCCGGAGAGGGTCTCATGGGGGAGACCTATCCTTTTCTTTTGATTTATTATTTAATAAACACCTTGAAACCGAGCTAATCATACTCTGTCTGTGTCTGATCTGTGTAAACGTCTTGAACAAACCTCCTGGTTTGCCACAGTGCATAGAAATAATGGTAAGATCAGAATACTCACTTGCCTAATAAATGTGCACGCGGTGTAATAGTGTCCTTCAAACGTTGCTTTAGTCAAATAATTCTCCATTTGCAGCAATTACAGCCTTGCAGATATTCTAGTTGTCAATTTGTTGAGGTCCTCTGAAGAGATTTAACCCCATGCTTCCCGAAGCACCTCCCACAAGTTGGATTGGCTTGATAGGCACTTCTTACGCACAATACGGTCAAGCTGCTCCCACAACAGCTCAATAGGGTTGAAATCCGGTGACTGTGCTGGCCACTCCATTATAGACAGATTACCAGCTGACTGCTTCTTAAATAGTTCTTGTATAGTTTGGAGCTGTGCGTTGGGTCATTGTCCTGTTGTAGGAGGAAATTGGCTCCAAATAAGCGCCGTCCACAGGGTATGGCATGGCGTTGCAAAATCGAGTGGTAGCCTTCCTTCTTCAAGATCTCTTTTACCCTGTACAATCTCCCCCTTTACCACCACCAAAGCACCCCCAGACCATCACATCGCCTCCACCATGGTTGACAGATTGCATCAAGCACTCCTCCAGCATCGTTTCATTTTTCTGCGTCTCACGAATGTTCTTTGTGATCCGAACACCTCAAACTTAGACCCGTCTGTGACGGATGAATCAGAATTAGTTGGGTAACACAGATAATTAAGATGTTTTATCTGCATAATATGCTTATGTGATATACTTGTTATTAGAATGTATCCCTTCGGACTCTGGTGTTGGCATTGCACTTCTTCCCTCAGCTGGGGCTCAGTCAACTGGTGCCCAGAGAGGGGAAAGGTCAGGCTTGTCTTTCACATGTCCTTGGTGCTAGGCAGAATATCAGAAAGGGAAGAGGACAGGATGGAATATTGTTTTCATATGTGAATGTGTCTTTACCTATTCTTAAACCATGTGAAGGGATGGAGTGATTAATGGGGAACCAATTACTTGTCTCCACAATATCTGTACCCATGTCACTCCCTCCTTTTCTATTGGGGGAGGTGTATGGCAGTGTCTGGAACCATTGTATGTCCTCTCTGATGTTGCACTTATCCTGGGATAGTGTTTGACCTAGAGGCTCACTCCCCTCAGTGAGCTTGTCCAGGAGTGGGGTCAAGAGGGGGTTTACTTGAGATGGGAGTATCTAGAGTTGACAATTGAGTTATGCCATTGGATTAGTTGGTGTTTTTGTGCTATGAAGAACCAGGAACGGGCTTAGAACCTCGTCTTAGGGATCAAACTGAATGATAATTTATAGCGATGGGATACTCCTCTCTCAAGTAAAAGTCTTCCTTTGTGAACTGTTCCTAATTTTCTGTAGTTTGTCATGTCGACTAGGGGGGTGGATCTTTGCTATAAAAGATCTCAGTAGCTGTCACTCCCTGACCTTAGTTATCTTTGTTTTCTTTATTATTTTGGTTTAGGTCAGGGTGTGACATCGGGGATGTATGTGTTTAATATATAGCTTCACGTTCGTTTGTTGTTTTGCATAGTTTGTTTAACTTCTTGTCAATAGGGGGAGCTGTTAGCACTATTTCTTTCTTGGTGTTCCCAAATTAAACTGCCTCGTACTCAATTCTTGCTCGTACAATATGCATATTATTATTACTATTGGATAGAAAACACTCTAGTTTCTAAAACCGTTTGAATTATATCTGTGGGTGAAACAGAACTCGACTTAGAGCAATTTTCCTATGTGTATGTCAGAATGCAGAATTTTGCTGGCTGTTCTG
Source organism: Salvelinus fontinalis (assembly GCF_029448725.1). Classification (NCBI taxonomy): domain Eukaryota; kingdom Metazoa; phylum Chordata; class Actinopteri; order Salmoniformes; family Salmonidae; genus Salvelinus; species Salvelinus fontinalis. The sequence continues at coordinate 36,597,839 of NC_074665.1, forward strand.
AGACCTGTGTATTAATTTGCCTGTCCTCTATTGGTTGAGATGCACTGCATACGCCTTCCTCTGGTTGTTAGCGAATAGGGAGACTTGAAATGGAGTTTCTACGCAGAGCCGAAAGTCTATAAATTGATTGGAATCGATGTGTCCACCCTTTTGGATCTTCGCGCTGACGCAGAGAGGGTCTTGGCATGTCGTTTTAGAAGCTCTGGTTTGAGCTCCAAGATATATCCGGCTCTGTTTTTATTCGATATAGGCTTTAAAGACATCATAATCTTGTTATTTTAAACCGATTTATATCAGTTTATGTCAGTATATTGCGATTTTCGGGCATTTCATTTTCTGACGTTGTATTGAGTTGGGTATCTCTCTCTCGCATGCCATTGTGTACTGCTAATTGCAACGTGGAAGGAAACATTCTCCAACCCAGCAACGATTCTTTTGGCCAAATGACACCTTTCCCAAGATTCTGATGGGAGTTCAGCTAATAGTAAGAACTATTTATGCTGATAATTCGTTGTTCTGTTGAAAAAGTAAAATGCATAAGACGCCATTATTTGCCGTGTAGCCTTGCGTTATCGCACCCTGTATTGCACCCTGTATTGCACCCTGTATTGCACAGTAAGGTTAATTTAAAAAAATGTAATTCAGCGATTGCATTAAGAACTAATTTGTCTTTCAATTGCTGTCCAAACTGTATTTTTTTAGTCAAGTTTATGAATAGTTTTCGATAAGAATAGGTGTCTTTCCAAGATGGCGCCGGACAGATTGCTTGAGTAGTTGGACACTATTTTCATTGTATAAGCACGATTTGTGCCGCTAAATATGCACATTTTCGAACAAACTCTATATGCATTGTGTAATATGATGTTACAGGACTGTCATCTGAAGAATTCTGAGAAGGTTAGTGAAAATTAATATATTTTGGTGGTGAATACGTTATCGCTATGTTTGGCTGGAATCAATGCTGTTGTGTGGTTTGCTACTGTGCTAAGCTAATACAACGCTATATTGTGTTTTCGCTGTAAAAAAAAATCTGAAATATTGTCTGGATTCACAAGATCTGTGTCTTTCAATTGCTGTACGCTGTGTATTTTTAAGAAATGTTTTATGATGAGTAATTAGGTAATACACGTTGCTCTCTGTAGTTATTCTAGTCAAGTTGTGATGGTGGCTGCAATGGTAAACTATGATTTATACCTGAAATATGCACATTTTTCTAACAAAACATATGCTATACAATAAATATGTTATCAGACTGTCATCTGATGAATTTGTTTCTTGGTTAGTGGCTATTTATATCTTTATTTGGTCGAATTTGTGATAGCTACCGATGGAGTCAAAAACTGGTGGAGTAAAAAAAATGGTGTCTTTTGCTAACGTGGTTAGCTAATAGATTTACATATTGTGTCTTCCCTGTAAAACATTTTAAAAATCAGAAATGATGGCTTGATTACCAAGATGTTTATCTTTCATCTGGTGTCTTGGACTTGTGATTTAATGATATTTAGATGCTACTATTTACTTGTGACGCTATGCTAGCCTATGCTAGTCAGCTTTTTTACTGGTGGGGGTGCTCCCGGACCCGGGTTTCTGAGGAAGTAGAAGTTTTAAGTGTTCTTTGTTTCGTTAAATAAATAGAAGAATGTATTCTTATCACGCTGCGCCTTGGTCCTCCTCTCTTCATCCAAACGACGAACGTGACAGAATAACCCACCACAACCGGACCAAGCAGCATGAAAGGAAGGAACAGCGCTTTGTGGAGCAATGGACTTGGGAGGAAATTCTGGACGGCAAGGGACCCTGGGTACAGACTGGTAAGTATCGCCGCCCCAAAGCTGAGCTGGAGGCAGCGAAAGCGGAGAGGCGGTGGTATGAGGAGGCTGCACGAAAGCACGGCTGGAAGCCAGAGAGGCAGCCCCAAAAATGTCTTGGAGGGGGGCACACGGGGAGTGTGGCTAAGCCAGTTAGGAGACCTGAGCCAACTCCTCGTGCTTACCGTGGAGAGAGAGAGACCGGGCAGGCACCGTGTTATGCAGAGATGCACACGGTGTCCCTGGTAAGCAGGCATAGCCCGGTTGAGACGAGGTGCTGCTATGTGGCTATGCCTGCTTAGAGGGGGCATCGAGCCAGGTGCCATGAAGCCGGCTCTACGCATCTTGTCTCCAGTGCGTCTCCTCGGGCCGGGGAACATGGCACCAGCCCTACGCATGGTGTCCCCGGTTCACCAGCACAGCCCAGTGCGGGCTATTCCACCTCGCCGCACTGGTCTGGCTACGGGGAGCGTTCAGCCAGGTAGGGTTGGGCAGGCTCGGTGCTCAAGGCCTGTAGTGCGCCTCCACGGTCCGGTCTATCTGCTGCCTTCTCCACGCACCAGTCCGCCAGTGGCAGCCCCTCGCACCAGCCCTGTACCACCAGTCCCAACACCACGCACCAGGCTTCCTGTGCATCTCCAGAGTCCAGTACGCCCTGTTCCTTCTTCCCGAACTCGCCTTGAGGTGCGTGTTCCCAACCCGGTACCACCAGTTCCGGCACCACGCACCACGCCCGTCTGTCCAGCGCCGCCTGAGCCGCTCGTCTGTCCAGCGCCGCCTGAGCCGCCCGTCTGTCCAGCACCGCCTGAGCCGCCCGTCCGTCCAGCGCCGCCTGAGCCGCCCGTCTGTCCAGCGCTGCCTGAGCCGCCCGTCTGTCCTGAGCCATCAGAGCCGACCGTCTGTCCTGAGCCGCTAGAGCCGTCCGTCAGTCAGGAGCCGCTAGAGCCATCCATCAGTCAGGAGCCACCATAGCCGTCCGCCAGTCAGGAGCTGCCAGAGCCGCCCGCCAGGCCTACAGTGCGCCTCGGCAAGCCTGAGCTGCCCGTCTGTCCAGCGCCGCCTGAGCCACCCATCTGTCCAGCGCCGCCTGAGCCGCCCGTCTGTCCAGCGCCGCCTGAGCCGCCCGTCTGTCCAGCGCCGCCCGTCTGTCCAGCGCCGCCGGTCTGTCCAGCGCCGCACGTCTGTCCTGAGCCGCCAGAGCCGTCCGTCAGTCAGGAGCCGCCAGAGCCGTCCGTCAGTCAGGAGCCGCCATAGCCGTCCCCAGTCAGGAGCCGCCATAGCCGTCCCCAGTCAGGAGCCGCCAGAGCCGCCCGCCAGTCAGGAGCCGCCAGAGCCGCCCGCCAGTCAGGAGCCGCCAGAGCCGCCCGCCAGTCAGGAGCCGCCAGAGCCGCCCGCCAGTCAGGAGCCGCCAGAGCCGCCCGCCAGTCAGGAGCCGCCAGAGCCGACCGCCAGTCAGGGGCCGCCAGAGCCGCCCGCCAGTCAGGAGCCGCCAGAGCCGCCCGCCAGTCAGGAGCTGCCAGAGCCACCCGCCAGTCAGGAGCTGCCAGAGCTGCCCGTCAGTCAGGAGCTGCCAGAGCCGCCCGCCAGTCAGGAGCTGCCAGAGCTGCCCGTCAGTCCGGAGCTGCCTTTCAGTCCGGAGCTGCCTTTCAGTCTGGAGCTGCCCTTCAGTCCGGAGCTGCCCTTCAGTCATGAGCTGTCCTACAGTCATGAGCTGCCCTCCAGTCATGAGCTGCCCTCCAGTCATGAGCTGCCTTCCAGTCATGAGCTGCCCTCCAGTCATGAGCTGCCTTCCAGTCATGAACTGCCTTCCAGTCATGAGCTGCCCTCCAGTCATGAGCTGCCCTCCAGTCATGAGCTACCCTCCAGTCATGAGCTTCCCTCCAGTCATGAGCTGCCCTCCAGTCATGAGCTGCCCTCCAGTCATGAGCTGCCTTCCAGTCATGAGCTGCCCTCCAGTCATGAGCTGCCCTCCAGTCATGAGCTGCCTTCCAGTCATGAGCTGCCTTCCAGTCATGAGCTGCCCTACAGTCATGAGCTGCCCTACAGTCCGGAGCTGCCCTACAGTCCGGAGCTGCCCTACAGTCCGGAGCTGCCCTACAGTCCGGAGCTGCCCTACAGTCCAGAGTTGCCACTAGTCCAGAGTTGCCTCTCTGTCCTGAGCTGCCTCTCTGTCCTTAGCTACCTCTTTGTCCTGAACTACCTCTCTGTCCTGAGTTGTCTCCTCTATTGTAGAGGGGCGTTGGTGAAGGTTCCTGGACCATGGTCGGGGGCGAGGGTCGCCACTCAAGGGACACTAAGGAGGTGGACAAAGACAGTGGTGGAGTGGTGTCCTCGTCCACCGCCGGAGCCGCCACCGCGGACAGATGCCCACCCAGACCCTCCCCTTGAGTTTTAGGGGTGCGCCTGGAGTTCGCACCTTGAGGGGGGGGGTCCTGTCACGTTCCTGACCTGTTTTCTGTTGTTTGGTATGTGTTTAATTGGTCAGGGCGTGAGTTTGGGTGGGTAGTCTATGTTATGTGTTTTCTATGTTGGGTTAATGGGTTGCCTGGTATGGCTCTCAATTAGAGGCAGGTGTTTGGCGTTTCCTCTGATTGAGAGCCATATTAAGGTAGGTTGTTCTCACTGTTTGTTTGTGGGTGATTGTCGCTGTGTCTGTGTTTATTGCACCACACGGTACTGTCTCGTCTCGTTCGTTCTTTCCTGTTCATGCGTGCTTCGTTATATGTAGTTTGCATGTTCAGGTCAGTCTACGTTGTTTGTTTGTTATTTTGTAAATATTCAAGTATAGTTCGTGTCAGTGTTCTTCGTGTCTAATAAATTCATTATGTATTCAACACCCGCTGCGCCTTGGTCCGTTCATACACCACCAGACGAACGTTACAATTGTATAGCATATGTTATCAGACTGTCATCTGATGAAAGTATTTCTTGGTTAGTGGCTATTTATATCTTTATTTGGTCGAATTTGTGATAGCTACTGATGCAGTAAGAAAATGGTGGAGTAAAAAAAGTGGTGTCTTTTGCTAACGTGGTTAGCTAATAGATTTACATATTGTGTCTTCCCTGTAAAACATTTTAAAAATCAGAAATGATGGCTAGATTCACAAGATGTGTATCTTTCATCTGGTGTCTTGGACTTGTCATTTAATGATATTTAGATGCTACTATTTACTTGTGACGCTATGCTAGTCAGCTTTTTTTACTGATGGGGGTGCTCCCAGACCCGGGTTTGTGAGGAAGTAGAGGTTAACTAGGCCAGTCAGGAACATTCATTGGTAAGCAACTCCTGTATTTTTTAGGCAATAGTCCTGCTGAAATTTGAATTCGTCTCCCAGGTTTTCCTCTAGGATTTTGCCTGTTTTGAACTGTATTCCATTTCTTTTTAATCCTCCCTCAAAGAAATCTCCCTAGTCCTTGCCAATGACAAGCATATCCATAACATGATGTAGCCATCACGCTTGAAAATATGAAGTGTGGTACTCAGTGACGTGTTGGATTTGCCCCAAACATAACACTATGTATTCAGAACAAAATGGGTACCTTTTATGTAGTATTACTTTAGTGCCTTATTGCAAACAGGATGCATGATTTGGAATATATTTAATTCTGTACAGGTTTCCTTCTTTTCACTCTGTCATTTAGGTTAGTATTGTGGAGTAAGTACAATGTTGATCCATCATTTCTCTTCTAACAAAGCCATTAAACTGTAACTGTTTTAAAATCACCAGTGGCCTCATGGCAAAACCCCTGAGCAGTTACCTTCCTCTCCGGCAATTGAGTTAGGAAGGACTGTATCTTTGTAGTGACTGGGTGTATTGATACACCATCCAAAGCCCAATTAATAACTTCTCCATGCTCAAAGGTATATTCAGCTTGTTTTTTTATACACATCTACCAAATCGGTAAACTTCTCTGCACCGCATTGAAAAACCTCCCTGAACTTCGAATCTGTCGAATCTGTGCTGTGCTTGAAATTCACTACTCGATTGAGGGACCTTACAAATAATTGTATGTGTGGGGTACAGAGATGGACTAGTCAGTCAACCACCATTGTTAACATGTTGTTAACATGTTGTTAACATGCACATTTGTGGCCTGCTGGAGGTCATTTTGCAGGGCTCTGGCAGTGCACCTCCTTGCACAAAGGCGGAGGTAGCGGTCCTGCTGCTGGGTTGTTGCCCTCCTACGGCCTCCTCCACGTCTCCTGATGTACTGGCCTGTCTCCTGGTAGCGCCTCCATGCTCTGGACACTACGCTGAGAGACACAGCAAATCTTTTTGCCACAGCTCGCATTGATGTGCCATCCTGGATGAACTGCACTACCTGAGCCACTTGTGTGGGTTGTAGACTCCGTCTCATGCTACCACTAGAGTGAGAGCACCGCCAGCATTCAAAAGTGACCAAAACATCAGCCAGGAAGCATAGGAACTGAGAAGTGGTCTGTGGTCACCACCTGCAGAATCACTCCTTTTTTGGGGGTGTCTTACTAATTGCCTATAATTTCCACCTTTTGTCTATTCCATTTGCACAACAGCATGTGAAATGTATTGTCAATCAGTGTTGCTTCCTAAGTGAACAGTTTAATTTCACAGAAGTGTGATTGACTTGGAGTTACATTGTGTTGTTTAAGTGTTCCCTTTATTATTTTGAGCAGTGTATATATAAAACATTGAGGTTGTTCCTTTACACAGTGTGATAGTTTATTTTGGTTTATAAAAATATACATTTTAAATATTGTTAATATTAATTCAATTATTTGTGTAATCTTTTTTGAGATTATCCCATCTTTCAAGAATCTCTGAGCTCTAAATAAGCAACATTTTATCTCAGCCTCATGGCAAAATGTGTAAAATAGCATTACATTAGCTTTAAAACTGTACATTTCTCTGCCCAATTGCAAAAAAAAAGTATGTGTGTGTCGGGGGGGGGGGGGGGGGGGGGTCGGACCTTTTGTCTTCACTATATCCTGCTCAACTCCAGAATTTGCATAGTTACCCACACATTTCTCAATAGTGTTGTACTCTGGGTGTATGCATAAGTGTGTGTGCATCTTTTGGAACATTAAGCTCCTTTTCTCTGAGAATTATCAATAAATGACCCAACCCTGTTTTCATTAGCCTATGATGCCAACTTTACACATATACCACCCTTTGGTTTTAGTTTGAGAAGAGCCTGATTCTCTCTCTCACACACACACACACACACACAGGTATCCCTCAAATTACCATACAGTCTCGTTTCAGTAGAAATGTCAGCTGTTCCATTATCGCTGGACTCTACCAGAGCTAAAACATTCGTATGGAATTTACACCGCGGTTTATGATAACATAGCTACATTTCAGTAGTCCAACAAACAATCAAACCAAGACCCATTAGCTTTTATAAGTGACAGAATGATTGTATCTTACCTCTTACCTCTTCTTCTTCACAGGGCAGAATTAGATTGAAATAGATTGTGTTCCGTGTTAATTATCATAGGATACCCATACTACAGTTTTCTTGGATTGCTTACACACTAAAATTAAAAGTAGTACACTATTAGCAAAACCTTACACTCAAGAAGCAAAACATCAGCCCATATTTGCACATTGTCACATTGTCACATAAGCACATTGTCAACCTCACACTTGTTGCAAAACTCTACACACAGTGATTTGCAAAACACTAAACTCACTTAACATACATTACACATAAAAATCTATCATGAAGTCACGTCCTTGCAATACCAAAGCACTGACTGTCAAATTATTACAGAATGGGGTCCTCCACCGCCATGCCCATATGGGCCCTTACAACACAGCACTCATACTTACATTCTTGGACCAATTGCACAACATAACAGCAGCAAATCAAATCGAACATATGCAATACATTGTTGTCTGGGACAATGTGTCTTTCCACTGCTCTGCTCTGGTTCAGAACTGGTTTCAGCAACATCCACATTTCACCGTCCTATATCTTCCACCATACTCTCCATTCCTCAACCCTATAGAATAGTTTTTCTCGGCATGGCGGTGGAAGGTATATGATCTCAGTCTCCAGGCTGAGGTACCGCTCATTCAAGCCATGGAGGAGGCCTGTGACCAGATGGAGGTAGCAGCAATGCAAGGATGGATTCGTCATTCAAGACGTTTCTTTCCAAGGTGTCTTGCTAATGACAACATGCGATGTTGATGAAATTCTCTGGCCAGATCCAGCTAGGCGAAGAGACAATGTCTAGTTATTTTTTTTAAACTTACAATACGTAAAGTGACGTTTGGTTACAGTATTATGAATCTCCATGTCAACATTTTGGGCGTGTTGAGAAATAAATGAGTTTCTTCAGTCTGCAACATTGGTCTTGTGTAGTGTTTGGTGAATATACATTGTGTTTGTACTTTGTTGATAGTAGCCTACTCTAATCATAGGGAAGTAGAAGTGCTAAAAGTGTTTTAGGTTTATCACAGCAGAGTGTAACTCGTGCAAACAGAGTATAGTAATGTGAAACGTGTGTGTTTCATATGGTAACAAAGTGTGGTTTTTAAAAAGAAGTGTATAGTTTTTACAAGAGTGTTTAATTTTGCAAAGGTAGTGTTTTGCTAATTGGGTGTGTGGTTGTGCTAATTGTGTGTAGTGTTTTAAAAACATGGGCCCTGTTTTGAAAATCGTGCTTAAGCAATTAAACAAAACTGTAATAAGGCAATCAGGTCAATCGGGTGCAGCTGTCAGACGATGGTTGACATGTTGACAAGACACCTTTTTCACTACTGTTGCATCCCCGTTAGTGAGCGTTTCTCTTTTGGTAAGATAATCCATCCACCTGACAGGTGTGGCATATAAGAAGGTGATTAAACAGCACGATCATTACACAGGTGCACTTTGTGCGGCGACCAATAAAAGGCAACATTTTATGTTGTGTGCAGTTTTGTCACACAACATAATGCCACAGATGTCTCAAGTGTTGAGGGAGCGTGCAATTGGCATGCTGACTGCAGAAATGTCCACCAGAGCTATTGCCAGAGAATTGAATGTTCTGAAACAAAGCTGAAAATGTCCCAGTTCTTCCATGGCCTGCATGTTTGGGATACTCTGGATCAACGTGAAGGATAGCGTGTTCCAGTTCCCGCCAATATCCAGCAACTTCGCACAGTAATTGAAAAGGAGTGGGACAACCTTCCACAGGCCAAAATCAACAGCCTGATCAACACTATACAAAGGAGATGTGTCACCCCGCATGAGGCAAATGGTGGTCACACCAGATGCTGACTGGTTTTCTGATCCACACCCCTGCCTTTTTTTAAGGTATCTGTGACCAAGAGATGCATATCTGTATTCCCAGATATGTGAAATCCATATATTAGGGCCTAAATAATGTATTTCAATTGACTGATTTCCATATGGGGCGGCAGGTAGCCTAGTGGTTAGAGCGTTGGCCTTGTAACCGAAAGGTTGCAAGATTGAATCCCTGAGGTAAAATCTGTAGTTCTTCCCCTGAACAAGGCAGTGTTCCTAGGCTGTCACTGAAAGTAAGAATTTGTTCATAACTGACTTGCCTAGTTAAATAAAATTATTGGAACTAACTCAGTAAAATGTTTTTTTTCTATTTTTGTTCAGTATACATTGGAGTGTAGTTCAGTCCAGTGTAATACAAATTGCCCATCTCTGACCATAATGTAACATGGGTAAATTGTGACTGACTGATCTACACATTACAATGAGTAGTTATTTATGATGCAAGGTTCTTTGTAGATCAGTCAGTCGGCAGTCGCCTGCACATTTGGCTGCAATGTCAAACAAGGGGGGCGCAGGACTGAGTTTGGGAAACCCCTATGGCAGGGCATTCCAACCCTGTTCCTGTAGAGCTACCCTTCTGTAGGTTGTAACAAACATGATTCAGCTCATCAACCAGCTAATTATTAGAATCATGTGCTCTAGATTAGTCTTGGAGCGAAAACCTACAGGATGGTACCTCTCCAGGAACAGGGTTGGAGAGCCCTGCTTTGTGGGTTAGACCAGTGGTAAACAACCCTGGTCCTGGAGAGCTACCCTCAAATTACATTTTTATTGGTCATACACATGGTTAGCAGATGTTATTGCGAGTGTAGCGAAATGCTTGTGCTTCTAGTTCCGACAGTGCAGTAACATCTAACAAGTAATCTAACAATTCCCCAACTACTACCTAATACACACAAATCTAAGTAAAGGGATGGAATAAGAATATACACTGCTCAAGAAAATAAAGGGAACACTTAAACTACACAATGTAACTCCAAGTCAATCACACTTCTGTGAAATCAAACTGTCCACTTAGAAAGCAACACTGATTGACAATAAATTTCACGTGCTGTTGTGCAAATGGAATAGACAAAAGGTGGAAATTATAGGCAATTAGCAAGACACCCCCAATAAAGGAGTGGTTCTGCAGGTGGTGACCACAGACCACTTATCAGTTCCTATGCTTCCTGGCTGATGTTTTGGTCACTTTTGAATGCTGGCGGTGCTTTCACTCTAGTGGTAGCATGAGACGGAGTCTACAACCCACACAAGTAGCTCAGGTAGTGCAGCTCATCCAGGATGGCACATCAATGCGAGCTGTGGCAAGAAGGTTTGCTGTGTCTGTCAGCGTAATGTCCAGAGCATGGAGGCGCTACCAGGAGACAGGCCAGTACATCAGGAGACGTGGAGGAGGCCGTAGGAGGGCAACAACCCAGCAGCAGGACCGCTACCTCCGCCTTTGTGCAAGGAGGAGCACTGCCAGAACCCTGCAAAATGACCTCCAGCAGGCCACAAATGTGCAAAAGGATCCGCTTTGGGAAAGTCGTATTCCTGTTTGGAATGTTGGTAAATTGATGTCGCTCCGATATCCAATAGTTCTTCCCGGCTGTATGTAATAATACTTAAGATTTTCTGGGCTAACAATGTAGGAAATAATACATAAAAAAACAAAATACTGCATAGTTTCCTAAGGACTAGAAGCGAGGCGACCCTCTCTGTCGGCGCCATCTTGATCCTACTTATCCTCCTACAGGTTTTCACTCCAACCCCAGTTGTAACTAACCTGATGCAGCTTATCAACCAGCTAATTATTAGAATCAGGTGTGCTGGATTAGGGTTGTAGTGAAAACCTACAGGATGGTAGACCTCCAGTAACAGGATTGGAGAGGCCTGGGTTAGACTGATCATTAGTTCCAGTGCAGTTTGGGATTTCACCACTAGGTGTCAGTGTCCTCACACTAACCCCAATGAGAAACACTCAAAGGCATGGAAGCATCAGAACTACACTGGGATATGGGCCTCCCGAATGGTGCAGCAGTCTAAGACATTGCATCGCATTGCTTGAGGCGTCACTACAGACCTGGGATCGATCCCAGGCTGTGTCACAGCCGGCCGTGACCGAGAAACCCATGAGGCGGCGCACAATTGGCCCAGCGTCGTCCCAGGTTAGGAGAGAGTTTGGCTGGCTGGGATGTCCTTGTCCCATTGCGCTCTAGAGACTACTTGTGGTGGGCCGTGCGCTTGCAAGCTGACTTTGGTTGCCAGTTGTACAGTGTTTCCTCCGACACATTGGTGCGGCTGGCTTCCGGGTTAAGCGAGCAGTGCGGCTTGGCAGGGTCGTGTTTCGGAGGACGCATGGCTCTCGACCTTAGCCTCCCCCGAGTCCATATGGGAGTTGCAGCGATGGGACAAGACTGTAGGTACCAATTGGATATCACAAAAAAAGGGGTACATTTTCTTAAAATAATAATAAATAAATATAAAAATAAGTGTAAAAAACTACACTGGGATAAACATCAGTGTGTTGTATGTTTACTTGATTCTCACAATGAAAAATGTGGACTGACTGTATATGTGACCTGCTGTGTGTGTGTGTGGGTTGGTTCTTCTATCCTTGTGGGGACTTAAAATCCCCAAAAGTCCCCACAAGGATAGTAAAACAAGGAACATTCTCCCTTGTAGAGACATTTCCCACATCCCCTTGAGGAAAAAGGCTATTTTAAGCTTTGGAGGTAGATTTAGGGTTACAATTTAAGTTCTTCCCAGTACCAAATTACCAAACAACTGTGTTACTGTCTTTGTGTGTTAGTTAATCGTTGATGGATGGATGGAAAGAATGATTGACATAATGTTAGTGATGATGTCAGAGGTGACAGTTGATTCCATATGGAAACTGGAGAGGATCTTCAGCGGTACCATTCTAGTCGCTCCTCACCCCAAATGTTACTTGGCTATGCTAAAAAGTGTGTATAAATACAGTATTAAATATGCTTTATGGAAAACCTACTTGACCTGCAAACAGGCGATCTGGGGTCATACACACAGACACACACACTGCAGACACGGGCATCTATGCATGCACAGACACACACACACACACACACACACACACACACACACACACACACACACACACACACACACACACACACACACACACACACACACACACACACACACACACACACACACGCACACACAGTGTTGGAGTGTGTGTGTGTGTGTGTGTGTGTGTGTGTGTGTGTGTGTGTGTGTGTGTGTGTGTGTGTGTGTGTGTGTGTGTGACCCCAGATCTCCTGATTGCAGGTAAAGTAGGTTTCACAGGAGCCCTGTGGTTTACTGGAAACCATGTGACTGGGACCTGACTGGATATGAACATGCAAGAAACAAAGGGTGAGAGGGTCACACACAAACACTACAGACACTGTGTCTGTGCATGCATATATGCATATGCCTGCATTGTGAATGTGTACCTCTCACCCCTTGTTTCCTGCATGCCCATATCCAGTCAGGTCCCAGTCACATGGTTTCCAGTAAACCACAGGAACTGCAGTATATCTATAATACACACACATAACACTTCACTGTTTTCTCCTTTTCGCTCCTGTGTTTTTCCATAGCTCAGCCAGTGTAACTTTCTCAGTTCTGCCTTGATTCTCTGTTAACTCTTTCAGTGACAGGTATAAAGACTCAAGACTGCTATCATGTGCCATGGTGTGGATGTGACCAACTGGGTTTTAACCAAGGTCATCAGCGCACCACAATACTGTTAACTCGCTGAGCTAAAGTTTGGGCATTAGCTTGGGGAGATAACATAAATCTAATCACACATGTGCATAATTCACTCATTCAGGACAGAAACATTTATAAAACAGAATCATTTATAGAATGTTTGGTTGTGGAGATGTGTTTTGTATATATGATAATATTTGATAGAGGAGATGTGTGCTGTGTAATATTTACTTTCCTGTTGTAGCTGATATGAGATCCTTTAGTTGATAAAAAAGAGGTTGTAAATTGTGAGTGAACTTCCCTTCATGGTAAACAGTCTATTACGTAATTCCTCAGTGAGAGAAAGAAAGAGGGTGGTTGGAGAAAGAGAGGGAGTGTTGGAAAGTGAGAGAATGAGAGAGAGCGGGACAAATAACAGATAGGTAAACAACTACAGAACTACAGGAATAGGCTACTGTACCTGTTAAAATGACTGTGGAAAACAAGAACATATTCAACAACAGTCAGTCACACTATTAGTTTGATTATTTATTACAAAACTCCTTAAAAAATGTTAAAAGTAATAATATACAGCAATAAATACAGTGTTTACAATAAACAGTTAATCAACAATGTCTGTAACAGAACATGATGATATATTCATTCAACACAACACATTTGCCTTATCTGGCCTAGGGTTACAGTGTAGACTAGCAAAAACACTGCAGTCATATTAATGTGTAGCACAAACTGTTCGGACGCTACAGACAGAAGATGGCAGATTGGTGTACTGACTTCAGACATTCCCAATGCGCTTGTGGGGGTCATAGTGTAAAACTGAGAACATTGTGTTCATGAGAGTCTCATCTTTCCATAGAGAGGTCATAATCGTTTGTAGGCCACACCGTTCGGCCTCTACAGACGATTTTGTGAGAAGACTGATTTTCGGGATGTCCTTTCACTGCACCTTTCACTGCACCTTTCACTGCACCTTTCACTGCAGATGCGGAAGTGCAACATCGGTGGATGAGGTGGATAGAGACGCATCCAATATCTCTGACTTAAATTGATGGATTTGTATGGGGATGATTTTTATGCTAATTAGATACATTGATAATATTCATTCAACACAACACTTTTGCCTTATTCAGGAACTGTGTATGTGTGGCTAAGCTGGCCAGGTCTCTGATTGTCAGCCATGTCTATAACATGGTGTCTGTAGTGCCTCTGGTGTCTGTAGAACCTCTGGTGTCTGACATTTCTCTGGTATCTGTATTATTTGGTATCTGTAGGTTATCTGCTTTCTGTAGTGCCACTGGAATCTGTAATGTCTCTGTTTTGTCTTGATCTGGTTAGGATTTCTAGACTATCTAGAAACCCTGCAGTCTGCTGGTCAGGAGAACAGATGGGTGCTGGCTCTGTGGTCACCCTGAGGCAGGGATTGGTGTAGTCCATCTTTTTTTGCTCTCTTTAGATTTTCCCCTGAGTTTCCTCTGTTTCTGTTTATTCTGTCCTTGCTTCCCCTTGTCTCTCCTCTTCCTCCTCAGACACTTCTTCACATCCACTCCACCCCTTCTGAGAGAGAGCGAGATAGAGAGAGAGAATACATTGATATGTTTAGTACAGTTACTATCAGAGAGGGGAAAGGGAGAGAGATAAAAGAGAGGGATGAGCGGGATAGAGAAGCAAAGAGATTGTTGCTGAACAGAGGGCTCTTTGTATCACAAACTGTTGACAGGATTTTATGATCTGACTCATAGTCAAACTGAAACTAATGACTCAATTTGATCAAACCCACGACAGTATTTACTCTGCAGCATATTGTATTATAGTCGCTCCAATATGCGAGCTAACACCAGTCAGATGAGTACCAAGTTACAAGCAAAGGAAGCTACCAAACTAGCTAAAACTTGCAATGGAAGGTTTTCATATGGCTGAAATTATCTGTGTAATCTAAATCAGAGCACAAACAAATAAGCAAGTGAACATCCTTGGCTGCTATAGCCAGTTAGCTAGCCTACTAGCCAGTAGCTATAGAACATTGAGACTGTCTGTAACATAGCTGTATAGATTGTAAACCACAACTAAATTTTGACTATATCCTAGCTAGCTACAAACAACTGCTTGCTAGCCTACATTTCCTCAACCAAGACCAGCCTCTCACAACACAAATTGTGGCTGATAAAACAAATTGTCTTACTGGCTATGTTGAATCTAAACCCGTCCAATGAACATGAAACTGGCACATCGGCTGTGCATTGCAGTTAGTACACATGCTAGCTCGCTAATTAGCTAGATCAAAACATGAGACAGACACAAATTTGTGCTGACTGATCAACAGTGGTGTCAAGTTATCTGAGCCAAAAATCTGAGCCAAGTAAGCAAATCGACATTTAAAAGACATATTTTCCAGACGTTTTAACTTAGGTTCATTTTAGGTTCTGAATGAAAGGTGAAAATACGTATTTTCCGGATGTTGAAAATGCGGATATTTTATT
This sequence comes from Salvelinus fontinalis, assembly GCF_029448725.1. Lineage (NCBI taxonomy): Eukaryota > Metazoa > Chordata > Actinopteri > Salmoniformes > Salmonidae > Salvelinus > Salvelinus fontinalis. The sequence continues at coordinate 36,613,110 of NC_074665.1, forward strand.
TTTTATTTTATTTTTCCGGACGTTGAAAATACATCTTTTCTGTTCTGAATGAATTTTGAAAATACCTTCTCAACTTTTTTGTACTGCACTCTGCTGTGCTCTACTATAGTGGTTCTCAAACCTCTCCTTGGGGACCCTCAGATGTTTCACAATTTTGCTGTAACTCTGAACTAGCTATTCTTTTTTTTCCATTTTAGTCATTTAGCAGACGCTCTTATCCAGAGCGACTTGCAGTTAGTGCATTCATCTTAAGAAAGCTAGGTGAGATTCAAGAGTTTGAGAATGAGTTGACAAGTTGAATCAGGTGTGCTAGCTCTGAAATAGATCAATTACTAACCCAAATATATATGTCTATTTTTGGGCAAAATCAAGACCAGTCCGTATCGGACCAAATCTGAACCAAAAACACATCACTTCGATACAGCTATGACTTTGTAGCAGGTTATGAGAACTTACGCAGCAGGTTAGGATAATTAACATAGCAGATTAGGAGAACTAGGTTAAGGTTAGGAAAAGGGTTAGGTTTAGCGAAAATGCTCTCCTAACCTGCAACAAAGTCACTTGTATCAAAGTGACGTGTTTTTGGGGAGTCACGTCCGTGGACGTTGAAATCAAGGCCGGTCCAGACAGGACCAAAAACATATGTTGGCATAGATCCCCTTAGTGGGAAGTAGCCATCAACAAGTAAAAAACTGGAGGTGGGTTGGTTGGGGGGGAACTCCCACAGATTTTGGGGGGGATTTCTTTCCAAATGCTCACTCAGCCAACTTATTCAGTACTTTGATAGTCACTTAGAGGAACTGGTATGTGCTTATAATGTACAGCAGCTGTTGATATTCACCCCCTCCACTTTTTAAAGGGAGAATCCATGTGTTTTGAAAAATGCAAATAAATCAAATTGTATTTGTCGTATGCGCCGAATACAACAGGTTTACCTTACCATGAAATGCTTACTTACAAGCCTTTAACCAACAATGCAGTTCAAGAAATAGAGTTAAGAAAATATTTACTGAATATAATTTTAAAAAGTAACACAATAAAATAACAATAACGAGGCTATATACAGGGATACCGGTACAGATGTGCGGGGCCACAGGTTAGTCAAGGTAATTTGTACCTGTAGGTAGGGGTAAAATGTCTATGTATAGATAATAAAGAGTAGCAGCAGTGTAAAAACAAAGGGGAGTGGGGGGTGTCAATGCAAATAGTCCTAGTGGCCATATGATTAATCGTTCAGCAGTCTTATGGCTTGGGGGTATAAACTCTTAAGGAGCATTTTGGACCGAGACTTTGTTCTCCGGTACTGCTTGCCATGCGGTAGCCTTCCTCTGACACCTCCTAGTATACAGGTCCTGGATGGCAGGAAGCTTGGCCCCAGTGATGTACTGGGCTGTACGCACTACCCTCTGTAGCGCCTTACGGTCAGATGCCAAGCAGTTGCCATACCAGGCGGTAATGCAACCGGTCAGGATGCTCTTGATGGTGTAGCTATCGAACTTTTTGAGGATCTGTGGACCCATGCCAAATCTTTTCAGTCTCCTGAGGGGGAAAAGGCATTGTCGTGCCCTCTTCACAACTTTCATGGTGTGTTTGGACCATGATAGTTTGTTGGTGATGTGGACACGATGGGACTTGAATCTCTCGACCCAATCTACTGCAGCCCCGTCGATGTGAATATTCAGCCATCCTTTTCCTGTAGACCATGATTATCTCCTTTTTCTTGCTCACATTGAGGGAAATGATGTTATCCTTGCACCACACTGCCAGGTCTCTGACCACCTCCCTATAGGCTGTCTCATCATTTTCGGTGATCAGGCCTACCATCATTGTGTCGTCAGCAAACTTAAGGATGGTGTTGGAGTCGTCCTTGGTCACGCAATCGTGGGTGAACAGGGAGTGCAGCAGGGGACTAAGCATGCACCCCTGAGGTGCCCCCGTGTTGAGGATCAACACGGCGGACATGTTGTTGCCTACCCTTACCACCTGGTGGTGGCCCGTCAGGAAGTCCAGGATCCAGTTGCAGAGGGAGTTGCTTAGGCCCTGGATCCTTAACTTAGTGATGAGCTTTGTGGGCGCTGTGGTGTAGAACGCTGAGCTGTAGTCAATCATTAGCATTCTCACATAGGTGTTCCTTTTGTCCAGGTGGGAGAGGGCAGTGTAGAGTGCAATAGAGATTGCGTCATCTGTGGATCTGTTGGGCGGTATGTGAATTAGAGTGGGTCTAGGGTTTCCGGGATGATGGTGTTGATTAGAGCCATGACCATTCTTTCAAAGCACATCATGGCTACCGACGTGAGTGCTACTGGGCGGTAGTCATTTAGGCAGGTTACTTTCACTTTCTTGGGCACAGGGACTATGGTGGTCTGCTTGAAACATTTAGGCATTACAGACTCGGTCAGGGAGAGGTTGAGAATGTCAGGGAAGACACTTGACTTGCCAGTTAGTCCGCGCATGCTCTGAGTCCAATACACATCCCGGTGATCCGTGTGGCCCCATGGCCTTGTGAATGTTGACCTGTTTAAAGGTCTTGCTCACAATGGCTACAGAGTCCGTGATCACAACCTTTAGCCATGTCTATGCAGTTTCCCAATAGCGATGGAACTTAAGCTTACGAGTGTTTTAACGATGCAGCGTTTCTATAAAGGCTGTTTTCCAAAACACCACGTAGGGAGAACTTTCAATAAGTGCGTCTTTAGAGCATGTGTTGATACTGATGGGATTGAAAGAAAGGCAGCGCTGCTCTCGGATCAGCATTCTCGATTAAAATTTTACTTAAGCATTAGATACTGATGACAGATCAGCTCCTGGAGAGAAATGATCACCTGTGGCTAAAAATATTGAGGCATCTTATTCTAATACTTTGACCATGCTCTAAATCGAATATTTGGCACATCTTTGCGCACATTTGAGGCAAAAATTATAAACAGTAGCCTACAACTAGCAAAATAGAACTAAATTGATTGAATATTACATTACATTTATTTCAATATGATTGAAATATATAGGCCTACTGTATGTATATTTTAATGCAGTCATCTCTGTTTTCATTTCAAGTATGTTTTTACCCTTTGCTTGTATATAACAATTGCAAAGACTTTGGCAACGTTGTATGTCAACTTCTGAAGTTATCAGTGGTCACAGAGAGACAGATAGAATCAATATGTTTATGTTTAGAGGAGATCTTCTAAACATAAAAGCTGTTCTGAGGCAGTCGGTAAATAACAAGTGTTTTCAAGTGCAACTTTAGTAACAATGGTTTTGGGAAACAGCTCAGAGATTTAACGATGTGCCTACGAAGGTTCTAACGATGAACTTAGCCTTAAGATGCTTTTGGAAAACCGGGATTTTTTTAAATTATACTGACAAGATAGTCAAGTGACCACTCTAATTTTAAAGTAGCCTGATTGCAATCATTGGCTTATTGCTCCCAAATCATAGGAATCCCCACCCAGTTGACTACTGTAAAGTGGTGGAAGCTCTCAATGTCCATGCTAAAACGGGTTATATCCATGATGAGTCTATCTCTAAGAAAACAGGCACTACTCCAACATAAAGTCTTTTTTTTCCAAAGTTGCCGAAATGCCATATGCGTCCACTTACAGTATATCAGTGCATTCATAGCAACTGAATCCTTATGAAACACTTATTAGATCAAACAAGCCTCACTTTTTGTTTGCCAAATTTGACACTCTAATTGACCTCTATACAAAAATTTCTCACTTCATGGGCTTATTTTCATGGACAGATTTTGGGCAGAGTAAAACCTCTCGTTTCGTCTCTTCCTCTCAGTTATCAACCAGCTAATTATTAGAATTAGGTTTGCTAGATTAGGGTTGCAGTGAAAACCTACAGGGAAACTCCCGGGTGGCGCAGTGGTCTAGGGCACTGCCTCGCGGTGCTAGCTGCGCCACCAGAGTCTCTGGGTTCGCGCCCAGGCTGGGCTGGGTTCGCGCCCAGGCTCTGTCGCAACCGGGAGGTCCGTGGGGCGACGCACAATTGGCATAGCGTCGTCCGGGTTAGGGAGGGTTTGGCTGGTAGGGATATCCTTGTCTCAGTGTGTAAACATGTAATAAAATGTATGCACTCTACTGTAAGTCGCTCTGGATAAGAGCGTCTGCTAAATGACTAAAATGTAAAAAAAAAAATGTTAACTCTCCAGGAGCAGGGTTGGAGTGCCCCGTTCTAGATTGTCTTTCAGAAGTATGTCCTATAAATATCTGTGTATGTTAATAAAGTAAAGTACAGTAAATTAAGGTTGAAGTGAAATAAATAAAGTACTGTATGTTAAAATGTATTTTACTTTTTCCAGCAGCGCAGCAGCTGTTTTCCCAGTGGTCCCTTTGGATTCACACACACAGGCTCACTGGTCCTCTTTTCTACCACTCTACAACACACAGAGAAACACACAGTTAACACACACACTCTAACAAAGGGACACACATACTTAATCTTTACACACAAACTGCAACATGAGGGGGAAGTACATGCTTTATCACACACACACTCCTTGTTTCATGAAATAGCTATGATGTTCAATATCTTTTAACTGTGTGCGTGAGTGCATGTAAGTGTGTGTGTACGTCTGGGTGTGGGCATTTGTGTGTGTGCAAGTGTGATCTGATACTTACATGATCTGGTCAGTGTTGCAGGTGTGGCCTTTGAGCATGACTTTGAGGTCAGACAGTGGTCTCCTGACAGTTGTCTTTGTGTCATAACACTCACACCTCCCTGGGACAAACTGCCCCTCACCTTCCCCCACTGTAGAGCCAATTGTGATTTAAGTGAAATATATCATGCCATCATGTCACACACCACATAGGAAAATAACATTCTATCAGTCTTTCTGGAGTCACACTACAGATTGACCGACAGATCAGAAATAACACAACTAACACAGTGTCGCTTATACAAACTGTAACCCAAACCTGTGTGGACCTGTGCGTGTGTGTATGGTTCTTACCTGTTAGCAGTAGACAGTAAAGTGATAGGCTAGTCAGCAGACAGACAGACTGGACAGAGTGCTTCATATTGCAGCTGAGACCTGAACTGAGCCGTAGAGCTGCCTGAGCCTCCCTTATGTACCCACACACACTACCCCTAACGCCAACATCTGGGGTTTCCAAGTACACTGCCCTATTCACATTCTTACTGGAATTTCCCTCTCTCCCTCTCAGCCAAAGTCAGGATCAGGCGGGATTTCCAAAGGATACTGAGATCACGACTATCAAGGACACTCTTGGTCTCTAGAAGATTATTAAAAATGATGAAAGGTTTACAGGAGGCCTAAATAATAATAACCCAGAGGACATTGCTATTTTTGCTTTAAGCTTAATTATTCAGAGATAAAAATTTAATTTCAACAAAATAATCTTTCAGGAATGCTTATCTTGCATTTCTGACTACAGAAACCATTTCAGAACTATCTGAGATGGTGGGTGTCAAAATCCTCTTCTTCCATTCTATTTGAGACCGGCTGTCTTTTATCTGGACAATGAAGGGTTTATTTATTGACTGATGGTTGTGTGCACAGTGACTTCAAAGTTTATTTATCACGTGCAAAGGATACAGCACGTGTAAAACATACAGTGAAGTGCTTACTTGCGAGCTCTTTCCCAACAATGCAGTAATACAAGTAATAATATAGATAAATCAAACACATGATAAATACGAGAATAAAACAACAACACGAGAATGAAAGTTATATACAGGTCAGTGCCAGTATAATTATGACAATGTGCAGGGATACTGGAGTGACTAGAATGCCCAAAAGACGCATGTTGTGTCTCTTAGCTCAGCTCACACACACACACACACACACACACACACACACACACACACACACACACACACACACACACACACACACACACACACACACACACACACACACACACACACACACACACACACACACACACACACACATTACACTGACTCATCTGGCTCTGTCCCAGCCAGGTCACATGATTTCTACTTTAACCAACTTTCATTATGCCCTATTCCCTATTTTTTCCCCACGGAGAGCTAGGTACTTCCCTGGGAAAATATAAATATAATAAAAAAAGTTCCATGACCATCTTGAAATTTAGCACAAAGAAATGTAGGAAGTGGAAGGCGTGTTGCCTCTTTTTAGGCATTCCAGGTAGTCTCCTGTAATACACTTTTAGTCTGTAGATTGTACAGAGGAAAATCTTGGTGTAATTCATATAAAACACCTTGCTACTGTGTGTGACTATTGTACACTTTTCCCTCTACAACGTCTCCATAGAAGCCTTTGTTAACATCCAAACATAATTTTTACCAGGATGTGTACTCAGAGCATGCGCTGACCAGCTGGCAAGTGTCTTCGCTGACATTTTCAACCTTTCCCTAACCCAGTCTGTAATACCTAAATGTTTCAAGCAGACAACCAGAGTCCCTGTGCCCAACCGATCCACAGATGAAGCAATATGTACTGCACTTCACACTGCCCTCCTCCACCTGGACAAGAGGAACACCTAAGCTGTTCATCGACTATAGCTCAGCGTTCAACACCATAGTGCCCTCCAAGCTTATCACTAAGCTCAGGACCCTGAACACCTGCCTCTGCAACTGGATCCTGGAATTCCTGACGGGCCGCCGCCAGGTGGTGAAGGTAGGCAACAGCACATCCGTGCACAACTCCAACACCATCATTAAGTTTTCTGACGACAGGACCGTGGTAGCCTGATCACCGCTGACAATGAGACAGCCTATTGGGAGGTCAGTGACCTGGCAGTGTGGTGCCAGGACAACAACCTCTCCCTCAATGTCAGCAAGGGCTCCCGAGTGGTGCAGTGTTCCAAGGCACTGCATCTCAGTGCAAGAGCTGTCACTGAAGTCCCTGGTTCGAATCCAGGCTACATCACATCCGGCTGTGATCCACCTCTATGCAGACGACACCATTCTGTATACTTCCGGCCCTTCCTTGGACACTGTGCTATCTAACCTCCAAACGAGCTTCAATGCCATACAACACTCCTTCCGTGGCCTCCAACTGCTCTTAAACGCTAGTAAAACCAAATGCATGCTTTTCAACCGTTCGCTGCCTGCACCCGCACGCCCGACTAGCATCACCACCCTGGACGGTTCCGACCTAGAATATGTGGACATCTATAAGTACCTAGGTGTCTGGCTAGACTGCAAACTCTCCTTCCAGACTCATATCAAACATCTCCAATCCAAAATCAAATCTAGAGTCGGCTTTCTATTCCGCAACAAAGCCTCCTTCACTCACGCCGCCAAACTTACCCTAGTAAAACTGACTATCCTACCGATCCTCGACTTCGGCGATGTCATCTACAAAATAGCTTCCAATACTCTACTCAGCAAACTGGATGCAGTTTATCACAGTGCCATCCATTTTGTTACTAAAGCACCTTATACGACCCACCACTGCGACCTGTATGCCCTAGTCGGCTGGCCCTCGCTACATGTTCGTCGTCAGACCCACTGGCTCCAGGTCATCTACAAGGCTATGCTAGGTAAAGTGCCGCCTTATCTCAGTTCACTGGTCACGATGGCTACACCCACCCGTAGCACGCGCTCCAGCAGGTGTATCTCACTGATCATCCCTAAAGCCAAAACCTCATTTGGACGCCTTTCCTTCCAGTTCTCTGCTGCCTGCGACTGGAACGAATTGCAAAAATCTCTGAAGTTGGAGACTTTTATCTCCCTCAACAACTTTAAAAATCTGCTATCCGAGCAGCTAACCTGTACATAGTCCATCTGTAAACTACCCACCCAATTTACCTACCTCACCCCATACTGCTTTTATTTATTTACTTTTCTGCTCTTTTGCACACCAGTATCTCTTCTTGCACATGATCATCTGATGATTTATCACTCCAGTGTTAATCTGCTAAATTGTAATTACTCGATTTATTGCCTACCTCATGCCTTTTGCACACATTGTATATAGATTCTCTTTTTTTTTCTACCATGTTATTGACTTGTTTATTTTTTACTCCATGTGTAACTCTGTGTTGTTGTCTGTTCACACTGCTATGCTTTATCTTGGCCAGGTCGCAGTTGCAAATGAGAACTTGTTCTCAACTAGCCTACCTGGTTAAATAAAGGTGATAAAAATAAAATAAAAAATTAAAAAAAATAAGCTGTAGACTACACTATCTACCTAAGGAGTTCACATCTATATTATTTGTAGCTGTCTATTTACCACCACAGACCAATGCTGGCACTAAAACCGCACTCAATGAGCTGTACAGGCCATAAGCAAACAAGAAAATGCTCCTCCAGAAGTGGCACTCTTTGTGGCTGGGAACTTTAATGCCGGCAAACTTAAATATGTTTTACTTAATAAAAAAAAAACTCTAGACCACCTTTACTCCACACACAGACAGGCATACAAAGCTCTCACTCATCCTCCATTTGGCAAATCTGACCATAATTCTATCCTCCTGATTCCTGCTTACAAGCAAAAACTAAAGCAGGAAGTACCAGTGACTCGATCAATACACAGAAGTGATCAGATGACACTGATGCTACGCTACAGGACTGTTTTGCTAGCACAGACTGGAATATTTTTCCGGCATTCATCCAATGGTTTTAGGAGAATACCACCTCAGTTACCGGCTTCATCAATAAGTGCATTGACGATGTCGTCCCCACAGTGACTGTACGTACATTTCCCAACCTGAAGCCATGGATTACAAGCAACATCCGCACCAAGCTAAAGGGTAGAGCTGCCGCTTTCAAGGAGCGGGACACTAATCTGGATGCTAATAAGAAATCCTTCTATGCCCTCAGAGAAACCATCAATCAGGCAAAGCGTCAATACAGGACTAGATTGAATCCTACTCTGATGGTCGTCGGATGTGGCACGGCTTGAAAACTATTAGGGTCTACAAAGGGAAACCCAGCCTCGAGCTGCCCAGTGACACGAGCTGACCAGATGAGTTAAATGCCTATTTATGCTCGCTTTGAGGCAAGCAACACTGAAGCATTCATGAGAGCATCAGCTGTCCCGGACGAATGTATGATCACCTTTAAACAGGTCAACATTCACAAAGCTGCGGGGCCCCACGGATTACCGGGATGGGTACTCAAAGCATGTGCGGTCCAATTGGCAAGTGTTTTCACTGACACTTTCAGTGAACCTCTCCCTGGCCGAGTCTGTAATACCTACATGTTTCATACAGACCACATAGTCCCTGTGCCCAAGAAAGTGAAGGTAACCTTCCTAAATGATTACCACCCTGTACCACTCACGCCGGTAGCCTTGAAGTGCTTTGAAAGGCTGGTCATGGCTCACATCAACACCCTCATCCCAGAAACCCTAGACCCACTCTAATTCACATACCGCCCCAAAAGATCCACAGATGACGCAATCTCAATCGCACTTCACTGCCCTTTCCCACCTGGACAAAAGTGAGGATGCTGTTCAATGACTACATCTCAGTGTTCAACACCATAGTGCCCACAAAGCTCATCACTAAGCTGAGGAGCCTGGGACTAAACACCTTCCTCTGCAACTGGATCCTGGACTTCCTGATGGGCCGCCCCCAGGTGATAAGGGTAGGCAATAACACATCTGCCACGCTGATCCTCAGCACTGGGGCCCCTCAGGGATGCATGCTTAGTCCCCTCCTGTACTCCCTGTTCACCCACGACTGTGTGGTGTGGTAGCAGGATTACAAGATTGTTATATTTATGCACCAAATGGTTGTTTTATTTAGTAGAGTAAGGTTCTTATGATTCTCTCCTTTTCTGAGTTAACTGAGAGAAGTATTTTGAAGCTTGGGCTGGCAACCGATTAAGTGTTTGCTTGGTGATAAAAAACCTACAGCTGGCATTCCACAGATCAGATGTGGTGGGTGCCACCGAGATAGAGATTGTTTTGTTCCTCCAGACAAGACCTCAGTTTTCCTGATTATCCTGACATTTGGGAGATAACACATCAGGCACATGACCACATGATGTCGTATGAAAAAGTTTGGGCACCCCTCTGAGGCTGCATAATAATTTACTCGGTCGTCACAGAAAATGATCACAGTGGCATGCCATTCATTTTCTAATAAACGCCGAGTACTGGGGTATTGTCCAGACAAAGATTTTTAGTGTAGCAATATTAAGTTGTATGAAATTAAATCAGATGTGAAAAATAGGCTATGCAAAAATGTGGGCACCCTTGTCATTCTGTTGATTTGAATACCTGTAACTACTTAGCACTGATTAATTGGAACACGCAATTGGTTTGGTGAGCTCATTAAGCCTTGAACTTCATAGACAAGTGCATCCAATCATGAGAAAAGGTATTTAAGGTGGCCAATTGCAAGTTGTTGTTCTCTTTGACTCTCCTCTGAAGAGTGGCAACATGGTGGCCTCAAAACAACTCTCAAATGACCTGAAAACAAAGATTGTTCAACATTATGGTTTAGAGGAAGGCTACTTAAAGCTATCGCAGAGATTTAAGCTGTCAGTGTCCACTGTGAGGAACATAGTGAGGAAATGGAAGACCACAGGCACAGTTCTTGTTAAGGCGAGAAGTGGCAGGCCAAGTATAATAATCGGAGAGGCAAAGGCGAAGGATGGTGAGAACGGTCAAAAACAGCCCACAAACCACCTTCAAAGACCTACAACATCATCTTGCTGCAGATGGTGTCACTGTGCATCGTTCAACAATTCAGTGCATTTTGCACAAGGAGAAGCTGTATGGGAGAGTGATGCGGAAGAAGCCTTTTCTGCACACACGCCACAAACAGAGTCGCTTGAGGTATGCAAACGCACATTTGGACAAGCCAGCTTCATTTTGGAATAAGGTGCTGTGGACTGATGAAACAAAGATTGAGTTATTTGGTCATAACAAGGGACGTTATGCATGGCGGCAAAAGAACACAGCGTTCCAAGAAAAACACTTGCTACCCACAGTAAAATTTGGTGGGGGTTCCATCATGCTGTGGGGCTGTGTAGCCAGTGCCGGTACTGGGAATCTTGTTAAAGTTGAGGGTCGCCTGGATTCCACTCAATATCAGCAGATTATTGGGAATAATGTTGAAGAATCAGTCACAAAGTTGAAGTTACACCGGCGCTGGATATTTCAACAAGACAACGACCCAAACACTGCTCAAAATCTACACGGGCATTTATGCAGAGGAACAAGTACAATGTTCTGGAATGGCCATCCCAGTCCCCAGACCTGAATATCATTGAGAATCTGTGGGATGATTTGAAGTGGGCTGTCCATGCTCAGCAACCATCAAACCTAACTTAACTGGAGATGTTTTGTAAGGAGGAATGGTCCAAAATACCTTCATCCAGAATCCAGACACTCATTAGAGGCTATGGGAAGCGTCTAGAGGCTGTTATTTTAGCAAAAGGAGGCTCTATTAAATATTGATGTGATGTTTCTATTGGGGTGCCCAAATTTATGCACCCGTCTAATTTTGTTTTGATGCATATTGCACATTTTCTGTTAAAACAATAAACCTCATTACACTACTGAAATATTACTGTGTCTATCAGTTATTTGATATATCAAAATGAAATTGCTGATCCAAACACCCAATTATTTATAAATGGAAATCATGGAAATTGTCAGGGATGCCCAAACTTTTTCATACGACTGTATATGGGGAGGGGAGTTGAACCAGTTATGACTGAATTCTACATTTCTAAATTGACATCTGGCTGCACTGTCTCAGTCAGCATGATTTATCAGTGGCACAAGGACACAATCTCAGAAGTAACATTTGTATCAGAAGTGGAATGAAATTGCAGTTACTCATTTTCGGTGCCGGGACTGTTTATTATTATTAGGTGCCATGTGATGTGTTCTGGCCCAAATCAAGCACTGGTATCACATTTCGACATTTCGACATTCAGTTTGGAATCTTTATTGTTCCTAAAACATTAGCTATGCAAACGTAAAAACAGTGAATACAAGCAATATTGTTACAAAAGTATTTTATTACAAAATAGAATAATCTCTTAAATTAAACTCCACAGATTGGTTTTACTGGATTAATGTTTACAGAGTCCCTGCATTATATCCAGCATAGTGTCACAATTCAGTGAAACAACATCTAGTCCAGTCCAGACCAGCTTAATCCAGTCCAGCTCAGAACCCATCAGTGGGCCATTTGGGGACAGCGCCACACATCATTGGTTACAGCCAGTTAGAGTATTCCCTGATATTTAATATTCCAGGTTTGAGCACCCACAGAGCTGCTGGATCATTCTCCCCTGAACTAGTATGTCCTCATTTGTGTCCTGCTTGGTGTGTGTCCTTGTCTCGGTTTATGTGTGTGTTTGTCCATACAGCCATTCCATGGGATCTTTCCCCCCACATTCCCTCTCCATCCCCAGCCTGCCTGACAGCTGCTCTCGGGCTTGACCTGTGGGTGTGCTAGTCCGGCTGGCCCGGGGGAAACCACGGGGCAGCAAAGTTGAGACAGAGTGCTTCATCTGGGGCTTGGAGAACAGCCGAGGCCTGCCCGTCCTCTGGAGCCTCACAGGGCCACAGCTAGGGTGCACCACTGGTCTGGCCAGCGCCTGGATACTGGTCATA